>NC_091263.1:14865984-15169015 GCF_042477335.2 Ovis canadensis
CTTTAAAAGTATGTTTGAGACAATGTCAAATCTCCATTCTGGATTGAAGTCAAGGTGGAATATGCTGAGATTGCCACAAAAGCACTGAAAAGGCTGCTTCCATTTCCAACATCCTATCTTTATGAAGGAAGATTTTCTGCAGTGACAGCAATCAGAACAAGATTAGAGTAGAATGGACATAAGCAACACACTTTGGGTGTCACCGTCTTCTATTACCCCCAGGTGGGACCAGCTAGTTGCAGGAAAACAAGCCCAGGGCTCCCACTGATTAAGGTAACTATCTAACGTCCTTTCTCTTTGCAGCAGTCCCTTGAGCACTTCTCCCAGGGACAGTGTAGTGTCACAGACTCCCTTGGCTTTTGTTGATCTGGGAATGACGGTTTTGCTGTATATATGAATCTTAATTGACAGTTTTTTTTTAAAGGACTTCGAATACATCTTTCCACTATCTTCTGACTTCCAAAGTTCCTAATGAGAAACCTGCAAATAATCTCTTTTTGGGTTACTTGTGTGTAATGATTTCCTTCTCACTTGCTACTTTCAGGATTTCTTTTTCTTTTGAAAATTTAACTATAATGTGTCTTGGTGTAGGTCTCTGATTTCATTTTATTTGGAGTTTACTGAACTTCTTGATGTTTACATGCATTCATTTCTTTAAATTCTAGAAGCTTCTAATATTATCTCTTCACTCTGTCTCTCTGCCTCTTTCTCATTTCTCCTTAGGGGACTCCCACAATGCATAATTTGGTCTTTTTGATGGCATTCACTTGGTCTGTTATGCTCTGTGTGCTTTTCCTCAATCATTTCTCTTTCTGTTCCCCAGACTGGATAACTTCTGTAGTATCTTGTCTTTACTCTTTCTGTTCCTCAGCCATGATCATTTCCAGAGTCCTATATTCAAGTTTGCTGATTTATTCTTCTGCCTGCCAAGTCTTCTTTGAATGTTGCTGATGAATTTTTCATTTTAGTTATTATCCTCTTCCATCCCAGAATTTTATTTTGGTTTCTTTCTAGGTTTTCTATCTCTTTATTGATATTTTCTGTTTGTTTACTCACAGTTTTCTTGAGTTTCTCCACATATTCTTTTACTTATTTCAGCATCTTTAGAACCATTGTTTAAAAGCCTTTGTCTAATACATCTGCCACAAACTTTTTAAAATTTTATTTTATGATGGAGTAGAGTAGATTTACAATTTTGTGTTCAAATTTACAGCAAAATGATTTGTTATACATATACACGTATCTATTCTTTTTCAAATTATTTTCCCATTTAGGTTATTCCAGAGTACTGAGCAGAGTTCTCTGTGCTATATAGTAGGCCCTTGTTTGTTATAATTTTTCTTTTTTTTTTAATTGGGGTATAGTTGATTTAAAATGTTGTATTCATTTCTCTTGCACAACAAAGTAAATCAGCTATATGTATACATACTTGCCCTCCTTCTTGGACCTCCCTCCCATTCCCTATCCCATACATATAGGTCACCACAGAGCACCAAGCTGAACTCCTTGTGCTATACAACAGGTTCCTACTATCTGTTTTACACATGGCAGTACACATAAATCAATCCCAATCTCCCAATTTATCTCACCCCAACTCCTCTCCCTCATGTCCATAATCTGTTCTCTGTCTGTATCTCTATTCTTGCCCTGCAAAAAGGTTAATCTGTGCCATTTTTCTAGATTCCACATGCATTCATTAATATATGATGTTTGTTTCTCTCTTTCTGACTTATTTCACTCTGTTTTACAGACCCTAGGTTCATCCAAATCTCTACAAATGATCTAATTTTGTCCTTTTTTATGTCTGAGTAATATTTCATTGTACCAGATTTTTTTAACCCACTCACCTGTCAATGGACCTTTAGGTTTTTTCAATATCCTGGATATTGCAAACAGTGCTGCAAAGAACACTGGGGTGAAAATATCCTTTTGAACCATGTCTTTCTCTGGATATACGCCGAGGAGTAGGATTGCTGGATCATATGGTAGCTCTGTTTTTAGTTTCTTAAGGAACCTCCATACTGTTCTCCATGGTGGCTTTACCAATTTATATTCCCGCCAACTCTGTAGGAGAGTTTGCTTTTCTCCACATTCTCTGCAGCATTACTTGTAGACTTTTTGACAATGGCCATTCAAATTTGCCGGGAGCCAGCACGGGAGATCCCACCAATGACAAGGTCATGTGGAAGAGAACTGTTAAGCAAGGCTTCAGGACTCGAGGGGCTCCCTAGACTGGCTCGAGGATCTACCACAAACCCAGAATCTGTCTGTCTTACTATTTCATGACTTTCACCAACTCCTCTGACATTAACAGGGGGCTATCTCCAACCACCTTTCTCTGGAGAAAATCAACTTAGGGCTCTAGCTAATAAGTCTCCTGGACATGAGAGGAATATTTCAAATCAACCCCCCTCTGTTAGCATTCTAGCTTGCTTGGCAGGTTTATCCAGACTCTTGCAGCTATGCATATGATTGTTCACAGCCTCCCAACTGTGAGAGGCATGAGAAGCCTAAAACATAGAGCCTTTCAAAGAGTTAAAAGTTATTAGAGTGGTGCTGGTGTAGGATTTCATTATTGGGCCAGTGCTTGGTGCTAAGTTCCCATGTCTCTTATCCACTGTGCACCTGGGAGTGCATTGGTTGACATAGTTGGAATGTAAGAAAAACAAGTGTAGCCTTGAAATTAACCACATCAGACTTTTGAGCGAATTGGTTCTTTCTTGTAACTCACTGCACCTTTGCTCCATGAGAAATGTAACTCTGTTTAGCATTTTCTGAGGCTGACATAGATTAGAAATATAAAGAAAAAACATTTCAAGGGAAAATAAGTTTTCTGGTTGAGCAGCCTTTATCAAAAGAGGGTCATAAAATGTCCACAGGCCTCCAAGGCCAGAAGATAATGTACACAACATTGTCTATGGGAAAGGTTTGCAGAAAAAAAAAAATCCTGGTTTTGATAAAGACAAAACAAATGTAATGTTTGGGCTGACTCTGTATGACTTTGCATCTTTCATTTCCCTCTATGTACAAGTCAAGGTATAAAAGTCCCTTTTGAAAATAAAAATACTGGGCCTCGCTCACCAAAGAAGTTTGGTCACCCTGTGTTTTTCTTTTTTTCTCTCTTTCTTTCTTTTTCTCTCTCCCTCTCTCTCCCTCTCTTTTTCAGGCTGATCCCTGGAACACAGAGGCTCTCTGCGTTCACTTTCCTGCCTGAGCTTCTAAGACTTTATTAGCTTTCTGTGCAAACCAAAGAATATCAGCCTCTTTCTCTCCTCTATTTTCTTATCTACAACATTCTTTCCTTATCTCTCTCTAAATCATCCACTGACGCCATTCCTCCTTCGGGTTCCCCTGGATCCTGCAGGGGCTGGCACAAATTCTTGTGAAGTGATATCTTTGTAGTTTTGATTTGCATTTTTCTAATAACTAGTATGTTGAGCATTTTTTCCTGTGCCTCACGGCCATCTGGATATCTTCTTTGGAGAAATATCTGTTTAGATTTCCTGCCACTTTTCAAATTAGGTTTCTTTTTATATTGAGCTGCATAAGCTGTTTGTATATTTTGGGTGTTAATTCATTGTCAGTTACAGCACTTGCAAATATATTCTCCCATTCTGTGTGGTGTCTTTTCGGTTTGACTATGATTTCCTTTGCTGTGCAAAAGCTTTTGAATTTGGTTAGGTCCCATTTGTTAATTTTTAAAATTTCACTTACTCTAGGAGTTGGATTGAAAAAGATATTGCTGTAATTTCTGTCAGAATGTTCTGTTGATAATTTTCTTTTAAGTGTTTTAGAGTATCCATTCTTATGTTTAGTTCTTTTATCCATGTTGAATCTTTGTGTATGGGGTTAAAGAATGTTCTAATTTCATTCCTTTATACACAGCTGTCCAATTTTCTAAGCATCATTTAGTGAAAAGACTGTCTTTTCTTTACTGTGTAGTCTTGCCTCCTTCATCATAGGTTAGTTGACTACAGGTTTGTGGGTTTATTTCTGGGCTTTCTCTCCTGTCCCTTTCATCTCGGTTTCCGTTTTTGTGCCAGTACAATACTGTTTTGATGACTGTAGCTTTGTAGTAGAGTAAGAAGTCAGAGCCCCTGATTCTTCCAGCTCCGTTTTCCTTACTCAAGATTGCATTGGTTACTCAGTGTCTTTTGGGTCTCCAAAATTTTTTTTTAATGTTTTTCTTCTAGTTCAGTGAAAAATGCCATTTGCAATTTGATATGAATTGCATTGGATTTATAGATTTTCTTGTATAATATAGTCATTTTGAAAATATCCCAAAGCAAGAAAAAGGTATATCTTAGTTTGTGTCATCTTCAATTTCTTTCATCAGCATTTTATAGTTTTTGAAGTACAGGTCTTTTCCCTCCTTAGGTAGTTTTATTCCTAGGTATTTTATTCTTTTTAATATGGTAAATGGAATTATTTCCTTAATTTATCTTTCTGATCTTTTGTTGTTAGTCTGTAGAAATGCAACAGAGTTCTGTATTAATTTTACATCCTACAACCTTACTGAATTCATTGATGAGCTCTAATAGTTTTATGGTAGCATCTTTAGAATTTTGTATGTATAGTACCATGTTATCTGCAAACAGTGATAGTTTTATTCTTCTTTTCAATTTTGATTCCCTTTACTTCTTTTTCTTCTCTGACTGCCAAGGCTAAACTTCCAAAACTATGTTGAGTAAGAGTGGTTAGAATGAACATCCCTGTCATTCCTGATTTTAGAGAAAATGCTTTAAGCTTTTCACCATTGCATATGATGTTAGCTATAGGTTTGTCATATATGCCCTTTAGTGAGTATATTACCTCTATGCCTACTGTCAGAATTTTTATTATAAATATATATTAAATTTTGTCAAAAGCTTTTTCTCCACCTATTGATATGATTTTTATTCTTCAACTTGCTGATGTGGTGACCACACTGACTGATTTGGGAATACTGAAAAATCTTGCATCTCTAGAATAAATCCTACTTGATCATGGTGTATGATCCTTTTAATGTATTGTTGAATCTCTTAGAATTTTTTTGAGGATTTTTGTCTGTATGGTCATCAGTGATACTGGCCTGTATTTCTCTTTTTTTGTGTTATCTTGGTCTTGTTTGTTATCAGGGTGATGGTGGCCTCAGAATAAGTTTGGGTGTGTTACTTTCTCTGAGACGTTTTGGAATAGTTTAGAACTCTTCTCTAAATGTATAACATACCTGTGAAGTCAGCTCTTCCTAGACTATTTTGGGAAGTTTTTAAATCAGTTTCCATTTCAGCTTGTGATTGGTCTGTTCATATTTTCTATTTTTCCTGCTTCAGTGTGAGGAGATTGTACCTTCCTAAGAATTTATCCATTTCTTCCATGTTGTTCATTTTATTTGTATATAGGAGTTTGCACCAGTCTCTTGTGATCCTATGAATTTCCTATGAATTTCTGTGGTGTCTATTGTAATGCCCCCTTTTCTTTCTAATTTACTGGTTTTTAGCCCTCTCCCTCTTTTCCTTGATGAGTCTGGCTAAAGGTTTATCAATTTCTTTTATCTTTTCAAAGAACCAGCTTTTGGTTTCATTGATCTTTTTTTTTTTATATAATTTTCTTTATCTCTACTTCATTTTCTTTTACACCCTTTGACATCGCAATTCTATTCTTGGGTGTATAACTCAACTCAATTCTCACACACTTTGTAAAAGGACATTTACAAAAAATGTTTTTCATGGCTTTATCTATGATGGTGCTGTCGGGAATTGAGACCTAAGACAATCTTTGAATCTACCATTCAGGGGCCAGAGAGGTAAAGCATGGTGGATAGTCTCCATGGGGCATTACACTGCAGCTGAGAACAAAACTTTAGATATATACATAGCATAGCAAATAATTATTAGAAACAAAAAGCTTGAAAAACATTTAATAACAGAATTGTGTATACTATTATTTAATATATATTTTTTGAAAACAGAAAAACTATTTTCATTAAACATAATTGCCTATAGAATAGAGTTAGAATGGGTCACGTTATGGTGATAAAGAGAATAAATCACTGTAAAGGCCAATAAGAAGTTATCATAAACTGAACAGTACAATTGACTCAGCATCCTTAGCTGCTGTTTCCTCAAAAAAGAAAAACAAAGAAACCTACTCTGTTTTATCCTTCCAATGTCACAAGAAAAATTATAATTCTTCCACATGATTGTTTTAACAGTTTTTGCTCTTCTCTTCTGGTTACACAACCATGATTGCTTCCACTCCCATTGTTACCACCATGGCATAGTTTCTACTCTTTAATCTTCTGGAAAATCTATCCTCTGCTCAAAAGATTTTTAAATATCTCACTTATGCTTTGGCATCCAGAACTGTATATTCTAAATGTGATTTGATCAGTGGTAATCTTGTCTTGACATTTTACATCTATTAAAGCAATAGTTCTTAGTATTTTTGATATTGTTTACTTAATCCTTCTATGTTTTTATTTTGTTATGACTTATTTTATATTTTATATATTCTAGCTACTTCAATGCAAGTAATTTTTTATCTTCTTTATATTTTCTTTCCTTCTTTTGTTCCTGTGATAAATCTATGGTAAGTTCTGGAGCTTTAGAAATAGCCAAGTTTCAGTCACTGCTGAATATACTGCAGAAGGTGTTTCCCTGCAGGAATGAAAGAATTAGGCTCATTTGGCCTTACTTGCATAATCTAATTTTTTATATTTACTAAGCAGCTACCGCAGCAGCATTTCTCACCCTCACTTTATTTCATTTATCTCTGTTCTGATCTTTATGATTACTTCTGAGAAGTTGTTGCTGAACCATGAAAGACGCTGGGATTCTTGGCCGCTGGGGGAGAAGAATTCAATCTGGGGCCAGAGATGAGGCTTGATCACTGAGCTTTTGTGTAATAAAGTTTTATTAAAGTATAAAAGAGGTAGAGAAAGCTTCTGAAATAGACATCAGATGGGGGGCAGAAAGAGTACCTGCCTGTTAGTCTTTAGCTGGATGTTGTATGGCTACTAGCAGTCTGTTAATTAAAGAAAGGAGATGTCTCAAAACTCAGAATGTCACAGGCCCCTCACCTACAAGATGCATTTTGAGATAATCTTCGCACCAGATGAGTCATGCTGGCCATAAAAAGATTGACTTGAATCTTGAAGAAAGGCAGGTTACCATACAAATAGTTTCATTTACATATATTAGGAGAACAATGTATGAGTATAACATACTGGTTTGTCAAGTCAGTTCTGAGCCTAAATCTGAGCTTTTAGGCAGAACCGAAGGCAATGGCAAACCACTCCAGTACTCTTGCCTGGAAAATCCCATGGATGGAGGAGCCTGGTAGGCTGCAGTCCATGGGGGTCACGAAGAGTCAGACACAACTGAGCGACTTCACTTTCACTTTTCACTTTCATGCCTTGGAGAAGGAAATGGCAACCCACTCCAGTGTTCTTGCCTGGAGAATCCCAGGGACGGGGAAGCCTGGTGGGCTGTCGTCTATGGGTTGCACAGAGTCAGACACGACTGAAGCAACTTAGAAGCAGCAGCAGCAGACTTGAAGACAGAGTCTAGGGTAAATGCATAGTACATTAACATAGCTTAAGACAAACATTTCCATAAGAAAAATGCATTGTTTAGCTCAAGATTTGAGAAAAGTTAAGTTCAAGTGGAACCAAGTGTCATTATGGTAGCACAGTATTTTAAGAGAAACCTCTTTTTAAATTTGTATAGAGAAGGGGGAAAAATATATCACTGGTTTGTTTCCTCCTTTTGCTTAAGAGAGAGAGAAAAAAAATGTCTGATACTTGTAGCCTATTTCCTCTGTTTGTATACCCCTGGCCTTCCTGCCTGTTAGCCTCTCACTTCCTTTCTACTAAGTTGCTTTAGGTATAAGGTTAGGTGTATATCTGAGATATGCCTTATTTCCTGAGGTAAGACTTTATTGCTGTAAACTTCCTTCTTAGAACTGCTTTTGCTGTGTCCCATAGGTTTTGGATTGTTGTGCTTTTATTTTCATTTGTGTCCAGGTATTTTTAAATTTTCTCTTTGATTTCTTTAATGATCCATCAGTTGTTTAGCAGCATATTCTTTAGCCTCCATGTACTTGGGGGTTTTTAACAATTTTTTTTTTCTTGTAGTAGATTTCTAATCTCATAGCATTGTATTCAGAAAAGGTGACTGGTTTGATTTCAATTTTCTTAAATTTATTGAGGCCCACTTTTTGTGATCAATTCTGGAGAATGTTCCATGTGCACTTGAGAAGAATGTGTATTCTGCATCTTTTGTATGGAATATTCTATAAATATCAATTTAGCCCATCTGGTCTAATCGGCCATTTAATGCCTGTGTTTCTTTACTTATTTTCTGCTGGATCATCTGTCCATTGATGAAAAAGTAGGATGTTAAAATCCCCCACTATTATTGTGTTACTGTTGATTTTTCCTTTATGATTGACAGTACCTTAAAAATTGAGGTACTCCTATTTTGGATGCATATATATTTACAATTGCTGTATCTTTTGGGGGGATTGATCCCTTGATCATTATGTAGTACCATTTGTATATCTTAAGATAGTCTTTATTTTTAAGTCTATTTTGTCTGACATGAGTATTGCTACTCCAGCTTTCTTTTCATTTCCATTTGCATGGAATACATTTTTCTATTCCCTCATTTTAGTCTACACGTGTCCCTTGATCTAAAGTGAATCTTTTGTAGACAGCATGTGTGTGTTAGTTGTTCAGTTGTGTCTAACTCTTTGTGATATGGATGGTAGCCTACCAGGCTCCTCTGTCCATAGAATTCCCCAGGCAAGAATACTAGAGTGGGTAGCCATGCCCTTTTCCAGGGTTTCTTCCAGACCCAGGGATTGAACCTGGGTTTCCTGCCTTGTAGGCAAATTCTTTACTGTCTGGGTCACCAGGGGAGCCTATACAGGTCTTGTTTTTTTCATCCATTTAACCAGTCTATGTCTTTTGGTTGGAGCATTTAATCCATTTACATTTAAGGTAATTCTTGGTATATATGTTCTTATTGCCACTTTGTTCATTGTTTTGGATTAGTTTTTGTAGGTGTTTTTTTTTTTTTTTTTCCTTCCCTTCCTCTTTGGTTCTCCTGTGATCTGACGACTAACTCTAGTGTTCTGTTTGGATTCCTTTTTCTTCTTTGTGCTTATCAGTTCAGTTCAGTTGCTCAGTTGTGTCCAACTCTTTGCGACCCCGTAAACCGCAGCACGCCAGGCCTCCCTGTCCGTCACCAACTCCCAGAGTCCACCCAAACCCATGTCCATTGAGTGTATATCATTATATACTTTCAAATTGGTGTTCCCATGAAGTTTTTATATAGGAGTCTATATATGAAAAATAATATATTGTAACTTCAAATGCATTTCCAAAATTCTGCATTTGTGCTCTCTTCTTCTCACTGTTGCTGGTTTTGATACCATCCTTTGGTACAGATGATTTCCTCCCTAAACTGTATGTTTGATTTTACCAGTGAACTTTTCCATTTGTAATTTTCTTGTTTCTAGTTGTGGCCTTTTATTTTCCACCTAGACAAGCTCCTTCAGCATTTACTGCAAAGGTGGTCTGGTAGTGCAGAATTCTCCTAGATTTCACTTTTGTGTTAAGGTTTTGCTTTCTCTTCCCTGGTGGCTTAGAGGGTAAACATCCACCTGCAATGCAGGAGACCTGGGTTCGATCCTTGGGTCAGGAAGATCCCCTGGAGAAGGAAATGGCAACCCACTCCAGTATTCTTGACTGGAAAATCCCATGGACAGAGGAGCCTGGTAGGCTACAGTCCATGGTGCCACAAAGAGTCAGACACGACTGAGTGACTTCACTTCACTTCCTCTGTCAAATCTGAATGAAGACGTTGCTGGGTAGAGTATTCTTGGTTGCAGTTTCTTCCTTTTCATCAGTTTAAATATATTGTGCCATTCCCTTCTGGCCTGCAATGTTTCTGCTGAGAAATCAGCTGATAACTTTATGGGTTTCCCTTATGTGTTGTTTGTTGTTTTTCCCTTGTTGCTTTTAATATTTTTAATTTTTAAAAATGAAATGAAAAAATTGAAAATTAAAACAAAAAGTTTTTAATTTTTGTCAGTTTGATTACTATATGTCTCAGTGTGTTCCTCCTTTGGATTATCCTGGCTGGGACTCTGTACTTCCTGGATTTGGCTGACTGTTTACTTTCCCACGTTAGAGAATATTTCAGCTATTATCTCTTCAAATATTTTCTCAGGCCCTTTCTCTCTCTTCTTTTCCTGGGACCCCTATCATGTGATTGTGCATTCAATGTTTTCCCAGAAGTCTTATAGACTGTTCTCATTTTTTTTTAAAAATTCTGTTCTGTAGCAGTTCCATCATTTTGCCTTCCAAGTCACTTATCCATTCTTCTGTCTCAATTATTCTACTATTGTTTCTTTCTAGTGCAGTTTTCATTTATTTTATTGTTCACCTTTGTTTGTTTGGTCTTTAGTTCTTCTAGGTCTTTGTTAAACATTTCTTGTATCTTCTCAGTCTGTGCCCCCAATCTTTTTCTGAGATCTTGGATAATCTTTAATATCATTACTCTGAATTCTTTTTTGGCTAGATCCACCTCGCTTAGTTGTTCTTCTGGATAGATTGCCTATCTCCACTGCTCTTAGTCTGTTCTTAGTTATTCTGTTCAGGGTTTATCATTTTCCTTTATCAAGACATATTCTTCTGCTGTGTCATTTTGTCTAACTTTCTGTGATTGCAGTTCCATGTTGCAGCTGCAGGATTGTAGTTCTTCTTGCTTCTGTTGTCTGCCACCCATAGCTGAGGCATCCTGGTGGGAGACACTAGTACTTGCCCACTGGTGGGTGGCATTCAGTCTTATCCCTCTGGTGGGCAGGATCATGTCTGGGTGTCTGTTCATTATTGGGCAGCTATTTATCCTGGAAGACTTTAAGAAGCCTCTCTGCTGATGGGTGGGGTTATGTCCCCACTCTGTAGGTTCTTTGGCCTTAGGCACCACAGTTCTGGAGCCTTCAGGCTGTTGGATGGGGCCAGGTCTTAGGGGAAAAGTGGCAGCCTCCTAGAGGGCCCATGCCAATTAGCACTGGACAGAGTCACTTCTACCAGTCTCCCTTTCCTCACAGTACAACACAGAGGCCCCCTGCCTCTGCAGGGGACCCTCTATCACTTGCAGCTATGTCTGGCCCAGTCTCTTATCAGGTCACTGCTATTTCCCCTAGGTCCTGGTGCACACAATGCCCTCCAAGAGTGGAGTTTCTGTTTCCCCGAGTTCTGTGGAAGTCCTATGGCCAAATCCAAATGGTCTTCAAAGCTAAACTCTCTGAGGGCTACTCCTCTCATTCCCAGACTCCAAGACTGAGAAGCCCAATGAAAAAGCTCAGCAGTTTCACTCCTGTGGGAAAACTTCTGTGGTATAACTATTTTCCAGTCTGCGGACTGCCCACCCAGTGTGTTTGAGGTTTGATTTTATCGTGATTGTGTCCCTCTTATCATCTCCTTGTGGCTTCTTCTTTGCCTTTGCATGTGAGGTATCTTTTTGGTAGGTTCCAGCATTTTTTGTCAGTGGTTTTTCAACAGTTATTTGTGATTTGGGTGTTTCCATAAAAAAGGGTGATCTCACGACCTCTCCTATGCCATATTGCCCTTCTTGTGCCATAAACTCTATTCAGGGTCAGATTTCATTGATATACATTTTTTTCCTTTGGATAGGTCACACTTTTCTGTTTCTTTGTAAGTCTTGTGATGTTTTTGTTGAACACTGGGCATTTGAATGTAATAATGTGATAGCTCTGGAAATCAGATTTTTCCCCCTTCCCCAAGAGTTTGCTGTTGTTTGTGACTGCTGTTGGCTGTCTCTGTCCTGAGTATCAGCCTAAGGTGTAAAGTCAAGGGCTTATATATTTTCTGAGAATTTCCTTAGGCATTTGCAATCACCTTCTAATTTTATCCATATATGCAGTTGTTGTTTTTTAATAGTCTTGTCTTTAATTCCTCTTAAAAGAGAAAAATCTGAAAATGAAGGTGTGAGGAAGAGTGCTGGCTCTTTAAGTATCTTGGAAGACACTTGAGCTAGGAGGGATAGGAGCTTGCAATAATGGGAAGAGGTGGAACCACAATGGCTCCCTCCTAGCTCTATTTATCTGCACCTCGCTGATCAGAAGTAGCAATCAACAATCATATCAGAGATCCCTGATACTTGAAAGAAAGGGTACTTGTTGCCCACCCTGACTCTCACAAGTTGGGTGCAAGCTGCTTCAGGAACACAGTTACAGCTGCGTTCCGTGTAACTGTATGTTGGAAATTTGTAGCTGCCACTGTGCTAAATGTTGATTATTGACATAAAATTTACCATCCAAGTGTTCCCGTAAACGTTACTTGTGTTCAACAGACTCCAGAGCTCCACAATAGTTTCATAAGATAATTCAGCTGTCAAGTTATTTGTTGAAATAATTGTTGTCGAGTTGGGTAGACAGATGTGTGGTGCTTCTGCCTTCACCATCTATCCAGAAGTCTTTTTTTTTTTTTCTTCAATCTCTCTGGGTAAAAATTGATTTTACATGTTCTTTAAAAAATCCTTTGTTTTCATTCATTTTCTCTATAATCTTTCTAATTTATATTTCATTCATCTCTGTTCTAATCTTTATTATATTTATACCTTGTGCTAGATTTTGGTTTAATTTTCCCCTCCCTTCTGAAGGACAGCTTTTGAAAGATATAGGATTCTTGACTGACACTTTTTAGAGTTTTTCTTCAGCACACACTTTGACTATACCAACCCTGGTATATATGGAATATATACCAGGTTGACTATATACCAGGGTTGAATGTATCAACCCTGACCTCTGGTCTCCAAAGTTTCAAGGGAGTAATCTGCTTATAACCTACTGAAGATCACTTTTGTGTGACAAGTCACTTCTCTCTTGCTATTTTCAAGATTTTCTTTTATTTTCAACAGTTTTTGTGTCCCCACACATCACATGACTTTCTTCAAAATATTCTGATTAGGTATTCATTAAGGTTCTTGAGTGTTTCTATTCAGGTGTTTCTTCAAATCTGGGGAGTTTTTAGGCATTATTTCCTTCCCTTTGCTCCTGTTTCTCTCTTCTTCTGGAACTCCAATAATGCTGATCCTCTGGAAGACGTTCCACAGATTCCTTGCACTTTTTTCACTTTTCTTCACTCTTTATTCTTTGTTCCCCAGACTTGACAATTATTTTATCTTCTAGTTCACTGATTCTTCTCCTACTCAAATCTGTCTTGATTGCCATCTAGCGAGTGTTTTATTCAAGCTATTGTACTTTTTAATTTCATGGCTGCAGTCACCATCTGCAGTGATTTTGGAGCCCCCCAAAATAAAGTCTGACACTGTTTCCACTGTTTCCCCATCTATTTCCCATGAAGTGATGGGACCGGATGCCATGATCTTCGTTTTCTGAATGTTGCGCTTTAAGCCAAATTCTTCACTCTCCTCTTTCACTTTCATCAAGAGGCTTTTTAGTTCCTCTTCACTTTCTGCCATAAGGGTGGTGTCATCTGCATATCTGAGGTTATTTTGGGGGGCTCCAAAATCACTGCAGATGGTGACTGCAGCCATGAAATTAAAAGACACTTATTCCTTGGAAGAAAAGTTATGACCAACCTAGATAGCATATTCAAAAGCAGAGACATTACTTTGCTGACTAATGTCCGTCTAGTCAAGGCTATGGTTTTTCCAGTAGTCATGTATGGATGTGAGAGTTGGACTGTGAAGAAGGCTGAGCACCAAAGAATTTATGCTTTTGAACTGTGTCGTTGGAGAAAACTCTTGAGAGTCCCTTGGACTGCAAGGAGATCCAACCAGTCCATTCTGAAGGGGATCAACCCTGGGATTTCTTTGGAAGGAATGATGCTAAAGCTGAAACTCCAGTACTTTGGACGCCTCATGCGAAGAGTTGACTCATTGGAAAAGACTCTGATGCTGGGAGGAATTGACGGCAGGAGGAGAAGGAGACGGCAGAGGATGAGATGGCTGGATGGCATCACTGACTCGATGGATGTGAGTCTGAGTGAAGTCCGGGAGTTGGTGATGGACAGGGAGGCCTGGCATGCTGGGATTCATGGTGTCGCAGAGAGCCAGACACGACTGAGTGACTGAACTGAACTGATTGTACTTTTCAGCTTCAGAATTTCTTTTTCTTATATTTCCTCTTTATTCATATTTCCATTTTGTTCATACATCATTATTGACATTCTCCAGGTCTTCTTTTAGTTTTCTGAACATCTTCAAGACATTTTTCCCCCAATTTTTTGTCTGTTGTGTCTGCTATTTTGCCTTTCTCACCAGTTTTTGTTGATTTTTTTCCTTGGAATAAATTCCCCTGTTTCTTTGCACATCTTATATTTTTTTTTCTAAAAACTTGATAATTGAGTCCAGATTGTTTCAGTTCTCAAGGGATTTCCTTTTGCTTTTATTTTATTGATATTTTTATTGTTTTATGTTCTCTTTACAAGGGATTCACCTGAGGTATAAACTTAAGGTCTTATCAGGTCTTTCTGAGCTTGTATTTTTACCTTACGCATGTATGGTGACATGCATATGCAGTTGCTTTTAAATGTCCTAGTCCTTTAATATCTGGCTCCCAAAATGAAGAAAAGAGATAAATAAAAATGGAGAGAGAATTGCCAGCTCTTTAAATCTCCTGGAAGTTGCTTAAGCTATTGAGCAAGGGGCTTGCAACAATGGGAGTTAGTTGTGCAGCAATGACTGCCCACCTCTTTGTCTGTACTTCCATTATCAGAAGCAGCAATCAGCAATCAGAAGACAGATCCCTGATATTCAGAGCACAGAGTCTTTATTGCCCACCCTGGGTCAGCAAGCTGCATATAAACTGCTCCTGGTAGAAATGAAAAACTGTCTGTCTCAGAGATATAAGTGGAGGATGGGTAGCCATTGCTGAAATTGACCAAAATTAACTTATTTCCCATTCAAACCCTCTCCTTGAAGTTGCAAGTCTGAATAGACTCGAGAGTTACAACATAGCTATATCAAGCAGATTCTGACAGCACAACTGTCTAGGAAAGATAGGTTCCTGACACTTCATACTCTGTCATCTTCCCAATCCCATAGTTCTTTTATATATTGCTGAATTCCACTTGTTAGTGTTTCTTTGAGGATTTTTGCACATGTTTTCATGAGCACTATTAATCTGTTTTCCTTTCTTGAGTGGTGGTCTTTGTAAAATGAGTTGGGGAATTTCTCCTTTTCTGTTTTCTGGTAGATAATGAGTAGAATTGCTTTTTCTTTAGATGTTTGGTGTAATTCTCCACTGAAAACATCGGATTCTTTCCTGGAAGTTTTTGTTTTTATTTTTTAAATGTTTGAATCATTTATTTATTTGGCCATACCATGCAACATGTTTAAGATCTTGGTATGCTGACCAGGGACTGTACCCATGCCCCTGCATTGGAAGGTCAGAGTCTTAACACTAGACTACCAGGAAAGTCCCTTCTTGAGCATTTTTAAATTAAAAATTCAATTTAATATTTACAGAACTACAAAATTATATATTTCATATTAGGTGATTTAAAAAAAAACTATTCTATTTCCTTTTAGTTGTCAATTTTGTAAAATTTATATTTCCTTATTATTCTTTTGACATATACAAGATCTGTAGTAATATACCATTTCATTTCTGATATTGTTAATTTCTGTTGTTTGGCAATATTATTGGTCTTTTCAAAGAACCATCTTTTGTATACTTTATTGATTTTCTATTTTCAGTTTCACTATTTTCCTACTTCTGCACCTCTGGGTTTACCCTACTTTTCTTTTTATATGATCCTAAGGTGAAAGCTTACATTATTTTCTTCAGACTTTCCCTTTAAAAAATATTTTTAAAATTTATTTTTGGCTGCATTGGGTCTCTGTTGCAGCCACACACTTTCTCCAGTTGTGGCATGCAGTTTAGTTGCCCTGTAACATATGGGATCTTAGCTCCTGACCAGTAGTCAAACCTTCACACCCTGCATTGGAAGGTGGATTCTTAAGCACTGGAGCATAAGAGAAGTTCAAACTTTCCCTTTTTTCTAATGTAAGAATTTGGTGCTATAAATTTTCACTCAGTACTACTTTAGTTGTGGTCCACTCAACTGGGTACATTTTATTTTCATTTTCATTTAGTTCAATGTGTTGTTTTTCATTTCCCTTGAGATTTCCTCTTTGATACAAAGATTATTCAACAATTTATTGTTTAGTTTCCAACCATTCGGAGATTTTCCTATTACCTTTTGGTATTGTCTTTTAGTTTGGTTCCTTTGTGGTGAGCATACACACAGTATGACTTCAAGTATTTTAAATATCTTCAAATCTGTTTTATGGTCCTATTATGGTAAGTGGTCTGTCATGGTAAACTACCCACAGGAGAAATGGAAAGTGTGTGTGTGCACGCATGCGTGCTGCATCCTACTGATTATAGTGCTGTTCAGTTATTATATATCCTGCTGATTTCCATGTAGCTAAATTATCAAAAGGGAAACACTAAGGTCTCCAACTATAATCATGGATTTGTCTATTTCTCTTCTCAGCTCTATCCATTCTGCTTTAAGTGTTTTGCAGCTCTGTTGTTTGGTACATACAAATTCATGATTGCCCTGTCTTCTTGACAACCTGCCTTTTTATTCTTATGAGATGCTGCTCTCTGACCATAGCAATTTTCTCTGTCCTAGAGTATACTTTATCTGACATTAATATATCTGCTAATGCATTTTTCTGATTAATGTTTGTATTGCATATCTTTAGCCATCTTTTTCCTTTCAACCTATCCATGTAAGAGGGTAAAAGGCACAAAGGCCAGGGGTCTCCAAATGGAGGACACAGGCTGCAAATGTCAGACATCTCTAATCTCTCTCTTAAGCAGCAGGAGGAAACAGTACAAGTGCTAGATTTTATTCCCCTTCTCCACACAAATTTAAAAAGAAGTTTAAAATTCTGTGTTGCCATAAAGACACCTGGTTCCACCTGAACTTAACTTTTCTCAAACCTTGAGCTAACCAATGCATTTTTCTTGTGGAAATGTTTGTCTTAAGCTATGTTAATGAACTATGTATTTACCCTAGACTCTGTCTTCAAGTCGATTCTGCTGAAGACTCAGAATAGTCATAAGATATTACAACAGGTGTATCAGTCTTTAGATAATCTGTTGCAACTGGCTGAGACAGTCTATTATGGCAGGGAATATGAGGAAAGGAAAGAAAGGCAGAGAAAGACAAAGGAACAGGCAGACACCGTTGTAATGGCTGTCAGAACTGTTCTTAAACAGTCTTGAGAAAAATGCCCAGAGGGACCCAGGTGAAAAGGGATGGGCTGCTATTACTGTTGAAAGGAGGGGCACCTCAAGTGGGATTGCCCTCAGGCATCTAAGCCGCCCCCGGCTCCATGTCCGGTCTGCAAAGGACCACACTGGAGGAAAGACTGCCCCCAAAGACGTAGGTTTCAGGGGTCAACTCTCAAGACAATCAGGACTGAAGGTGTCCAGAGGTCCCCACACAAGCTCCCATCCTAATTACACCCGAGGAACCACAGGTATTAATAACTGGGGGGGGGGGGGGGGGGGAGGGGGCAATCCATTGATTTCCTTTTAGACACTGGGGCAATTTACTCTGTGCTTACTGAAACCCCTGGCCCATGCCGATCCGCTTCTGTAATGGGACTGTCTGGATGAGCCAAACATTACTATTTCAGTCGTACTGAAAGCTGCAACTGGGACTTTGTGCTATTTTCACACAAATTTTTGATCATGCCAGTCTCCCTCACCCCTTGTGGGGAGGGACATATTGAGCAAGGTCCATGCCTCTGTTTTTGTGAATATGGAGCCCTCTCTTTCTAATTGAACAAAATGTAATCCTAGAGTGTGGGCTGATGGAAAATCTAAAAATGCTATTCCTATAGTTGTCAAGCTCAAAGGCCACATTTATTTCCACATAAAAAGCAGTATCTACTGAAACCTGAGGTTAAGGAATGGTTAAAACCCATCATTGAGAATTTAAAGGAGCAGGGGCTATTAAATCCCAGCAATAGTGCATGCAACACTCCTATTTTTGGTATAAAGAAATCAAATGATAAATGAGACTAGTTCAAGATTTACAAATAATAAATGAGGCTGTAGTTCCTTTATACCCCATGGTGCCTAATCCTTATACTTTATTGTCTGAAATTCCTGAATGAGCCAAATATTTCTCAGTAATTGATTTGAAATATGCCTCCTACTCTGTACCTTTGGCAGAGGAAAGTCAATTTCTATTTGCCTTTAAAGACCCTATTCAGCCAGCTTCTCAGTTAACCTGGACAGTTTTGCCCCAGGGATATCGTGACAGCAACCACCTATTTGGGCAAAGTTTGTCACGGGATCTATAAAATTTTTAATAGCTCTGAGTCAGTGGTGTTACAATACGTAGATGATATTTTGCTCTGTTTTGAGACAAAGGGAACTTGCTCACAAGCCTCAGAAAACTTCCTAAACTTTTTGGCTGGCTGCAGTTATAAGGCATCAAGAGAAAATGTTCAGCTTTGTCAACAATCTGTTAAATATTTGGGCCTAATCATATCAGAAGGGACTAGGGCCATAGGCCCCGAGAGAATTGAACCTATACTAAATCATCCCCTCAGTTAAGTCTTTCCCAGCATCAGGGTCTTTTCAAACGAGTCAGCTCTTCGCATCAGGTGGCCAAAGTTTTGGAGCTTCGGCTTCAGCATCAGTCCTTCCAATGAACACCCCGGACTGATCTCCTTTAGGATGGACTGGTTGGATCTCCTTGCAGTCCAAGGGACTCTCAAGAGTCTTCTCCAACACCACAGTTCAAAAGCATCAATTCTTCGGCCCTCAGCTTTCTTTATAGCCCAAATTTCACATCCATACATAACTACTGGAAAAACCATAGCCTTGACTAGACAGACCTTTGTTGGCAAAGTAATGTCTCTGCTTTTAATATGCTATCTAGGAAGGTCATAACTTTCCTTCCAAGGAGTAAGCCTTTTAATTTCATGGCTGACATCACCATCTGCAGTGATTTTGGAGACCAAAAAAATAGTTAGCCACTGTTTCCCCAGCTATTTCCCATGAAGTGATGGGACCAGATGCCATGATCTTCGTTTTCTGAATGTTGAGCTTTAAGCCAACTTTCTCACTTTCTTCTTTCACTTTCATCAAGAGGCTCTTCAGTTCTTCACTTTCTGCCATGAGGGTGGTGTCGTTTGCATATCAGAGGTTATTGATATTTCTGCCAGCAATCTTGATTCCAGCTTGTGCTTCATCCAGCCCAGCATTTCTCATGATGTACTCTGCATGTAAGTTAAATAAGCAGGGTGACAATATACAGCCTTGACGTACTCCTTTTCCTATTTGGAACCAGTCTGTTGTTTCATGTCCAGTTGTAACTGTTGCTTCTTGACTTGCATACAAATTTCTCAAACATCAGGTCAGGTTGTCTGGTATTCCCATCTCTTTCAGAATTTTCCACAGTTTATTGTGATCCACATAGTCAAAGGCTTTGGCATAGTCAATAAAGCATAAATAGATGTTTTTTCTGGAACGCTTGCTTTTTTGATGATCCAGCAGATGTTGGCAATTTGATCTCTGGTTCCTCTGCCTTTTCTAAAAACAGCTTGAATCATCCGCTACCTATGACTTTAAAACAACTGAGAGGACTTTTAGGAATCACAGGCTACAGCTGCATTTGGATTCCGGGTTATGGGGAACTTGCCTGGCCTTTATATAAATTTCTAACTGAAATTCAACAAGCCCAAACTGACAAACTGGTTTGGTCTCCAGATACTCAAAAGGCTTTTAAGTCTCTTCAGACTGCTGTTCTGCAAGCTTCTGCTTTGAGCCTGCCCACAGGGTCAGAATTTAATTTGTCACTGAAAGAAAAGGTACAGCCTTGGGAGTTTTGACAAAACCCCTAGGGCTTCACCAGAAACCTATAGATGTAGTGTCACATGGGTGGCCACACTAACAGTAATTAAGGCAACTGTTTTATTAACACCTGAATCCCTCAAAATAATAGGTGATTTCTTACTGTACTGACTTCTCATGATGTGAGTGGACTGTTAAACTTTAAGGTTAATAGTTGGATGACAGACAGTAGTCTTAAATATCAGTCCTTGTTGTTCCAAGGATCAAAAACTAAGCTTAAAGTTATTGGAAATTTAAATCCAGCCACTTTCCTTCCTGAAAAGGAAAATGAAACACCTGATCACAATTGTTCCCAATATCTAACTTTAAACTACGCAGTTCAGCAAGATCTGATGGATACCACATTGGACAATCCAGATGTGGAAATATTTACAGATGGCAGTTCTTTTGTTCGGGATGGAAAGTGTAAAGCAGGTTACACCGTGGTGATGGCTGAACAGGTTCTAGAGGCAAAATCTCTCCCCCAGGGAATGAGTGCTCAGTTAGAGGAGCTTGTGTCCTGAGCTCTAGAGTTAAGCTAAGGGCAGCGAGTAAATATCTACACTAAGTATGCTTATTTGACTTTACATGCTCATGCTGCAATAAGGAAAGACAGTTTAAAATGGCAACAGGAGAACCTATTAAGCATTTCAGAGAGATTGAGAGACTTTTAACTGCTATATATCATCCTAAAGAATTAGCTGTTATGCACCGCAAAGGGCATAGCAGGGGCAAGAGTAAAGTAGCTGAAGGTAATCAGCTGGCTGGCTGTTAAGCCAGAAAAGTGGCACTTTCCAAAACCCCCTCACTGCAGACACCTTTGATCTAGACAGGTTCTGTGGAACAGAAAAAAACACAATATACTGAGGAAGAATTAGAAAGATATGAGAAAAGAGGAGCAAAGATTACTGGTAAAGGATTTTTACAGTCCAAGGATGGACAATTAATTCCTGAAAATGCTTAATGGAAAATTCTTAAGGGTTTACACCAGAGTTTTCATTTAGGTGTAGACAGTATTTACCAGATGTCTTCTCATTTGTTTGAAGGTGAAAATGTAATGAAGACTACAGAACATTATCAAAAGATGTGAGGTTTGTCAGAAAAATAACCCAAAGACTGAAAAGCTAACAAAATCCTGGGTTACAATGAAGTGGAAAATATCCTGGAGAGGACTGGGAAATTGATTTTACTCATATGCCAAAAGCAAATGGATATTACTGCTTACAAGTTTGGGTGGATACCTTTACTGGATGGATGAGGCTTTTCCCTGTCCTAGTGAACAGGCTATAGTGGTTAAAGAATTTTAATCCATGAAATTATTCCCAGGTTTGGGCTGCCATGGAGCCTTCAGAGTGACAATGGCTCCGCCTTTAAAGCTGCTGTAACTCAGGGCATGTCAAAAGTTCTAGGAATAGAATATCACTTACACTGTTCCTGGAGACCCCAATCCTCAGGAAAGGTTGATAAAAGCTAATGACATTATTAAGTGACATCTGCACAAATTAATTCAAGAGACGCAGGACAACTGGATAAAAGTTCTACCCATAGCTTTAATGAGGGCTCAAATTGCCCCCCCTCAAAGGAGGACTGTATTTATGGAAGGCCTTTCTTATGCACAGACATTGTTATAGACCCTGAAGCCTTGGAATTAACTAATTATGTAGCTCAGCTCTCAGCTTTTCAACAGGCATTAGCAGAACTCCGGGAGGTGACTCCTGACCCTGCCTCGGAGTCAAGCAAGCCTCTATTTGAACCAGGAACCGAGGTCTTCATAAAACCATTGGGATCTTGGGGCCAATCCTTTGAGCCCCTCAAGGAAGGCCCTTAATAGGTTATTCTTCCTTCATTCATAGTTGTCAAAGTACCAGGAATTGATTCCTAGGTGCATCACACTTGATAAAAGAGGGAGCATCCTGACCAGAACTAAGTGATGTCATTTCATGTCTTTATTTTGTAGACTCTGACTTTATATTTTTCAGACGAGCCTGATAATCTACATGAGCTTGCTTCTGCTTACTCCAAAAATCCTGAGTCTGCCATTTGATTCTCAAGACAATGCCTTCCTGTCCTGGGCTCACTCCTACACTGCATTCCACAATTGGTCTAACTGCTGGGTCTGCAGAATGCTCCCTTCTTCATCAGTGGAAGGCTTCCTGTAGTAGGCATCTCCACTTCAAGGAAAGAACTTTCTCCAAGTCTGTGAATACCTTCGACAACAACAATCATATGTGATATCTCTTCTTAATGTAATGACATCTAACAATCCTAAAAAAAGGGCAACATTTTGTATTTTAGCGATAGACATAATGTGACTTTTAATTTTGATTATATATTGTCTTGGTTTAATGACTATTCTGCTACACACAACGTAAATGGGTCTAGATCTGGTGGCTGTTTACCTGATGTTTACCAAATATGGGATGAAGTTATATGGCTAACTCCTGAAAAGAGACGCCTAATATCTAGTGCCCCCATATGCTGGGAACAAATAAAGCCATCCCCAGAAGTTAGCCAACAACTTAATTATAATGATTGGAAACACTTGGGATTTTTGCCTCAGGAAACATGCAACGTAATCTCTCCTGTGTTTTCCAATCCCAGTTCAGGTCCTCCCTTTGCCTGGCCAGGCATTAGTTGGGACTAGATATCTCAGTCACGCTGGTTTGCTCCAAACGAGGCCTACTGGATATGTGGCTCTTACCTCTGGGCATGGCTTCCCTCTAGCTGGATAGGGAGATGAACCCTGCTGCTGCTGCTGCTGCTAAGTCACTTCAGTCATGTCTGACTCTGTGTGACCCTGTAGATGGCAGCCTACCAGGCTCCTCCGTCCTTGGGATTCTCTAGGCAAGAACGCTGGAGTGGGGTGCCATTTCCTTCTCCAATGCATGAAAGTGAAAAGTGAAAGTGAAGTCGCTCAGTCATGTCTGACTCTTCGCAACTCCACGGACTGCAGCCTAACCAGGCTCCTCCGTCCATGGGAGTTTCCAGGCAAGAGTACTGGAGTGGGTTGCCATTGCCTTCTCCAAGATGAACCCTAGGTCTAGCTTTTACTCAGAGTTTCGTATTTTCAGAGCTTCCAGAGAAGCCTGCTAATTTACAACACCTTAGAACTTGAAGGGCAAGGTCTGTATTTCACTGGTATGATTATTTGGCTGCAGTGTTTGTTCCCTCTCTGGGAACTACAGATGTTATGCTTTAAGTGGATGCTCTAACTTTACTCAACAGGCTTTACAAGATTCTCAAAAAGCTATTTCAGCTCTTAATGCTGAACAAATACAAATTAGAAACATGGTTTTACAAAACAGATTGGCCTTATTCTGACAGCTACACAAGGAGGAACTTGTACCATTATTCATACCCAGTGCTGTACATATATACCTGATGTGAGCACTAATGTTACTTATTTTACTAAACATATGAACAAAATGATTCAGGCTATGGATACTCCTGAATCCTCAACTGCCTCAATTTGGAAGATGCTAACTAGGAGATCTAACCAGTCCATTCTGAAGGAGATCAGCCCTGGGTGTCCTTTGGAAGGAATGATGCTGAAGCTGAAACTCCAGTACTTTGGCCACCTCATGCGAAGAGTTGACTCATTGGAAAAGACTCTGATGCTAGGAAGGATTGAGGGCAGGAGGAGAAGGGGATGACAGAGGATGAGATGGCTGGATGGCATCACTGACTCGATGGACGTGAGTCTGAGTGAACTCCGGGAGTTGGTGATGGACACGGAGGCCTGGCGTGCTGCAATTCATGGGGTCGCAAAGAGTTGGACACGACTGAGCAACTGAACTGAACTGAACTAGTTCCCCACGGTGGAAAACTATCCTAATTGTAATGATTTTGATTGCTCTGTTTTTACTATTTTCTCCCTCCATCTGTAACTGTGTAGCTGGATTTGTTTCTAGTTGCATGACAACTTTTAAGTTACAAATGGTTGCTCAAACTCCTGCGACTCTGGCAGCTCCCTCCAACCATTACTTGCTTCCTTGGATCAGAGACCTTCAATATTAGGGTTAGGAGAGTATCTTGCCTCACCAATTTAGTGATGACACCCCTTATCAGCTTGGAAGCAGTTACAGAATGAGGATGAAGCCCCTTTCCCTAGGCAACATAATTCTCCTAAAAGAAAAGGGGGGAATGAGAGGGTAAGGCAGGCAGGCCAGGGGTCTTCAAACGGAAGAAACAGGCGGCAAGTCTCAGACATTTTTCTCTCTCTCTCTTAAGCAGCAGGAGGAAACAAACTACCAGTGTTAGATTTTTTTCCCCCTTCTCTATATGAATTTTAAAACGGGTTTCTTTTAAAATTCTGTTTTGCCATAAAGACACCTGGTTCCACCTGAACTTAACTATTCTCAAACCTTGAGCTAACCAATGCATTTTTCTTATGGAAACGTTTGTCTTAAGCTATGTTAATGAACTATGTATTTACCCTAGACTGTCTCCACCTTGTTTGCCTAAGACTCAGAACCCACTTGACAAACCAGTATGTTTTATTCATGCAAATGTTCACTTAAACTATGTTAATAAGACTGTATTTGCTTGGAAACCTGCCTTTCTTCAAGATTCATGTCAATCGTTTTATGGCCAGGGACAACTCACCTTGTGCCAATGTTATCTCAAAATCCATGTTGTGGGTGAGGGGCCTGGTGCCAGGATCTGAGATTTGAGACTTTTCCTTTCTCTAATTAGCAGACTGCTAGTAACTATATAACCTCCGGCTAAAGACTAGCAGTGGGGCATTCTTTCTGCCCCCTTCTGATGTCTATGTCAGAAGCTTTCTCTCTTTTATACTTTAATAAAACTTTATTACACAAAAGCTCTGAGCGATCAAGGCTCATCACTGGCCCTGAATTCAATTACTCTCCTCCGGAGGCCAAGAATCTTGGTATCTTTCATGGCTCAACAACCTTTAACACTATTCATTTTGAACTCAGTTTCTTCTGGGGAGCATAGAGTAGGGTATTGTTTTTATCTACTCTGTCCCTCTTTTTAGTTCATATATTTGAACATTTACATTTAATGTAATTATTGCTGGGCTAGGGCTTCAGTGGGATTTGTTTCTTCTTCTCTATTCCTTTGGGTTACTTGTACCATTTTTAGAATTCCATTTTATCAATAGTGGTTTTGTATCTATTTCTGTAGATATTTAGTTCTTGCAGTATATTATGTATATGTAAGTTTTCACAGTCCTCTGGTGTCAAGATTTCACCAGTTCCAGTGAAGTGCAAAAACCTTTCAACCCTTTAAGATCCTTTACTATTAGTTGTTCAGTTGCTAAGTCACGTCCGAATATTTGCAACCCCTAAACTGCAGCAAACCAGGCTTCCCTGTCCTTCACTATCTCCTGGAATTTAGTCAAACTCACGTCCATTGAATCAGCAATGCTATCTAACCATCTAATCCCTTTCTGCCCCCTTCTCCTCTTGTCCTCTATCTTTCCCACCCATAAGGTGGCCAAATTATGGGAGCTTGAGCTTCAGCTTCCGCCTCAGTCCTTCCAATGAATGTTCAGGACTGATTTCCGTTAGGGTGGACTGGTTGGATCTCCTTGCTGTCCAAGGGAATCTCAGGAGTCTTCTCCAGCACAATTCAAAAGCATCAATTCTTCAGCACTCAGCCGCCTTTATGGTCCAACTCTCACAACCATATGTTACTGGAAAAACCATAGCTTTGACCATACAGACTTCTGTCAGCAAAGTGATGCCTTGGCTTTTTAATACACTTTTTCATAGCTTTTCTTCCAAGGAGCAAGGGTCTTTCAATTTCATGGCTGCAGTCACCGTCCAAAGTGACTTTGGAGCCCAAGAAAATAAAATCTGTCACTGCTTCCATTCCCCACCCCCCCCACCCCCATTTGCTATAAAGTGATGGGGTCAGATGCCATGATCTTCGGTTTTTGAATGTTGAGTTTTAAGCAAGCTTTTTCACTCTCTTCTTTCACCTTCAAGAGACTCTTTAGTTTTTCACTTTCTGCCATTAGGGTGGTGTCACCTGCATATCTGAGACTGCTGGTATTTTTCCCAGCAATCTTGACTCCAGCTTGTGACTCATCCAGCCCAGCATTTTGCATAATGTACTCTGCATATAAGTTAAATAAGCAGGGTGACAATATACAGCCTTGATGTATTCCTTTTCCAATTTGGAACCAGACCATTGTTCCATGTCTGGTTCTAACTGTTGCTTCTTGTCCTGCAAACAGATTTCCCAGGAGACAGGTAAGGTGGTCTGGTATTCCCATCTAAGAATTTTCCACAGTTTGTTGTAAACTATACAGTCAAAATCTTTAGCATAGTCAATGAAGCAGATGTTTTTTTGGAATTCCCTGCTTTTTCTATGATCCAATGGATGCTGGCAATTTGATCTCTAGTTCCTATGCCTTTTCTAAATCCAGCTTGTACATTTGCAAGTTCTTGGTTCACAACTATTGAAGCCTATCTTGAAAACTTTTGAGCATTATCTTGCTAGAATGTGAAACGAGTGCAACTGTATGGCAGTTACTATCAGACAACGTTATAATTTTGCTTCAGATACAATTTAGAAAACTTAAGAAAAAATTCCACTGTATTAACTAATATATTTACTCTTTGTATTGTTCAATCTCCTTCCCTAATATTTCAAGTTTCCTTTTTTTATCATTTCCTTTCCAATTCAAGAACCTCCTGCAGGTCTTTTACTTTTTAAAAAATAAGGTAGATCTACTGGGGACAAATCCTTCTAGTTTTCTTCATCTGAGAATGTCTTGATATCTAACACCTTTACTTCTGAAGAATATTTTCACTACATATCAAATTCTGAATTACAGTTGTTTTCAGCACTTGGAAATGTAATGCCCCTTCTTTCTGGCCTCTTTGGTTTCTGATAAGAAACTTGATATGATTCAAATTGCTTTTCAGTTATAGGTATTTTTTTTTTCTTTCTGCTTTCAAGAGTTTTCACCATTAGTTTTCAGAATTTTGATTATGATGTTATCTTGGCAAGATATTTTTTGGGGTGTATCCTATTTGGGGTTAGCTCAGCCTCTTGAATTTGTAGGTTTATGTCTTTCATCAATTTTTTTCCCCAGCCATTAAATAGCTTTTCAACTCCACCCTCTTTCTCCTCACCCTCTAGGACACAGATGAAATAAATATTAGATCATCTGTTTTACTACCAAAGATCTCTGGGGCTCTATTTACTTTTTTTCCAATCTATTATTCTCTGCTGGTTAATTTCTATTGCTTTATCTTTACTTTCACTGATCTTTTCACTATTGTTTCCACTCTGCTATTGAGTCCATCTATGAGCTTATTATTTCCTTTATTGTTCAGTTTTAAAATTTCCATTTGATTCCTCTTTATATTTTGTACTTCTTTGCTCAGACTATACAGTTTTGTTTCAAGCATTTTCATAAATTTTCATTCAAGTATTTTTATCTAGCCTGCTTTAAATCCTTTGTCAGATAATTCCCATCTCTGTATATCAAGACAATTATCTTACTTAAGTTAAAGTCCTGATTCTTGGTATCTATCAGTGGTTTTCAGTTGTAGCCTAGACATTTTTGATTACTACATTATGAGACTGGGATCCTACTTAAGTCTTCTGTTTTACAGGTGCCTCTGACATCAGCACAGAAAGACAGACCTCACCCCATTTCTTCCAAGTGGGGGTGAAAGTCCACCACCCTGGCTGGGAGAGTATAATTAATTTTATGCTTCAATTTGATTAGGCTACAGAATGCCTAGATAGCTAAAGATTATTTCTGATGTCTGTGAGAGTGTTTCCAGAAGCAATTACTAGCACTTGAATTGGTGAGCTGAATAAAGCTAACTGTCCTCCCCAAAGTGGGTGGATATCATCCAATCTATCAAGAGCCTGAACAGAACAAAAGTTCAAGCCTGAATGCTTAAGTTTAAGATATCAATCTTCTCCTGCCCTTAGTGTTTCTGGCCAACCTCCTCTTCTTTCCACCTCCCTCTAGTTTCTCAGGAGAACCCTAATGCCAAGTGCCAGTTTGAGGGTAGGGGAGAATGCCTTGCAATTGTTCCATACATTACTTTCAAAAACACTATAGAGGAAAGGCCTCCTTACCACTGGATGACCATGACAATCCCAGCTCCTTTTAGCCTTTTCTGAAATCATATCAGCAAGACTATCATGGAAGTCTAGGCTCCCCACTTAACCTATGCTGAGGGTGATAAGGGCCCATTTTATTCCACTGTGGTTGGCTGCAATAAAGCATTTATTGTCTGTTAACTTTCCTCTCTTGCTAAGTTGCCTCTTTCTTGGTCCTTATTTATTTTCCCCCAAAGCTCATATGTTGAAGCCCCCAGTGTGGCTATACTGGGAAATGGAGTTTCTAAGTAATAATTAAAGTTAATGATGTCACAATATTGGGTTTTGATTCAATAGGAATAGTGTCCTTATATAAAGCACACCAGAGAAATAGTGCTCTCCCCACCCAGGCCCCCTCCCTATGTACACACACCAAAAAATGACCATGTAACTATACAGTGAGAAAGAGGCCATCTACATACCACGAAGAGAGCCCTCACTGGAAACCAAGTCAGCTAGACCCTTGATCTTGGACTTCTAACCTCCAGAGCTGTGAGAAAATTAATCCGTGCTATTTAAGCCACCCATTCTGTGGTATTTATGACAATCCTAGCAAACTAATAGATTGCCTTGGCTCAAAGTTTTTCATGGGGTTGCAATCAAACTGTCACCCAGGATCATCCCAGGGATTAACTTCCACACTCACTAACATGGTGTTGGCAGGATTCGGTATCTTGTGGGATGCTGGACCAAGGACCTGTATTTCACTAGCTATTGTGAGGAGGCCTCTCTCAGTTCCCTGGCACAAGGGTCTCTCCAAAGGATGGCTAACAATATGGTAGCTGGTTTCCATCACAGCAAGGAACTGAAGGAGCAAGGAAATAAGAGAATCTGGGAGCAAATGTCTGCTCAAGATGGAAGCCAGTCTTTTACTTCAACCTAATCTCAGCAGTGACATCCCATCACCGTTTCTTTTCATTAGAAATGTCACTAAATCTAGCCCACACTCAAAGACAGATTTTAAAAGAGCCTGAATTATAGGAGGTAGGTATTATTGGAGGTCATCCTAGAGGCTCCCTACAAGGTCTCACACCATCGTTATTATCTGGTTCATGAAGATCTTTTCTGTACAGTTTTTCTATGTATTCTTGCTATCACTTCTTAATAGCCTCTGCTTCAGTTAGGTACCTACCATTTCTGTCCTTTATTGAGCCCATTTTTGCACAGGTGGCTGCGAGCCGACTAACTAAGTGTGGCCGAGAGGAGCTACCCTACGTCCGAGGTCAGGGGCAGCAGCCTAGAGTGCCAGGCTGAAACGGCGCAGGAACGGCCGAGGGGACCTACCCTGTGTCCGAGGTCAGGGGCGGTGGCTGAGAGGAGCTACCCCGTGCCCGAGGTCAGGGGCGGCCAGGAGAAGCCACCTCATGCCCGAGGCCAAGGGTGGAGACCCCAAGAAGCCACCCTGAGCTCAACGCCAGGGGCGGCAGCTGGGAGGAGCCACCCATGACCGAGGCCAGGGCCGGCGGCCGGGAAGAGCAACCCGAGGAGCAGTGGCTGTGTAGGCACAGGAGGGCCTAGAGGAGCTATCCCACGTTGAAGGTCAGGAACGGTGGCGGTAAGGAGATGCCCCACGCCCAAGGTAAGAGAAACCCAAGTAAGAAGGTAGGGGTTGCAAGAGGGCATCAGGGCAGACACACTGAAACCATACTCACAGAAAACTAGTCAGTCTAATCACACTAGGACCACAGCCTTGTCTAACTCTATGAAACCAAGCCATGCCTGCGGGGCAACCCAAGTTGGGCGGGTCATGATGGAAAGGTCTGACAGAATGTGGTCCACTGGAGAAGGGAATGGCAAGCCACTTAAGTATTCTTGCCTTCTGAACTTCCTGAACAGTATGAAAAGGTAAAATGATAGGATATCAAAAGAGAAACTCCCCAGGTCATTAGGTGCCCAATATGCTACTAGAGATCAGTGGAGAAATAACTCCAGAAAGAATGAAGCGATGGAGCCAAAGCAAAAACAAAACCCACTTGCAGATGTGACTGGTGACAGAAGCAACATCCAATGCTGTAAAGAGCAATATTGCACTCAGTTCAGTTCAGTGGCTCAGTCGTGTCGGACTGTTTGCAACCCCATGAATCACAGCACGTCAGGCCTCCCTGTCCAGCACCATCTCCTGGAGTTCACTCACACTAATGTCCATTGAGTCAGTGATGCCATCCAGCCATCTCATCCTCTATCATCCCCTTTTCCTCATGCCCCCAATCCCTCCCAGCATCAGACTCTTTTCCAATGAGTCAACTTTTCGCGTGAGGTGGCCGAAGTACTGGAGCTTCAGCTTTAGCATCATTCCTTCCAAGGAAATCCCAGGGTTGATCTCCTTCAGAATGGACTCACTGGATCTCCCTGCAGTCCAAGGGACTCTCAAGAGTCTTCTCCAACACCACAGTTCAAAACCATCATTTCTTCAGTGCTCAGCCTTCTTCACAGTCCAACACTCACATCCATACATGACCACAGGAAAAACCATAGCCTTGACTAGATGGACCTTAGTCGGCAAAGTAATGTCTCTGCTTTTGAATATACTATCTAGGTTGGTCATAACTTTTCTTCCAAGGAGTAAGCATCTTTGAATTTCATGGCTGCAGTCACCATCTGCAGTGACTTTGGAGCCCCCCCCCCAAAATAAAGTCTGACACTGTTTACACTGTTTCCCCATCTATTTCCCATGAAGTGATGGGACCGGATGCCATGATCTTCGTTTTCTGGATGCTGAGCTTTAACCCAACTTTTTCACTCTCCTCTTTCATCAAGAGGCTTTTTAGTTCCTCTTCACTTTCTGCCATAAGGGTGGTATCATGTGCATATCAAAGGTTATTGATATTTCTCCTGGCAATCTTGATTCCAGCCTGTGTTTCTTCCACTCCAGCGTTTCTCATAATGTATTCTGCATATAAGTTAAATAAGCAGGGTGACAAGATACAGCCTTGACGTACTCCTTTTCCTATTTGGAACCAGTCTGTTGATCCATGTCCAGTTCTAACTGTTGCTTCCTGACCTGCATACAGATTTCTCAAGAGGCAGGTTAGGTGGTCTGGTATTCCCATCTCTTTCAGAATTTTCCACACTTTACTGTGATCCACAGTCAAAGGCTTTGGCATAGCCAATAAAGCAGAAATGGATGTTTTTCTGGAACTCTTGTGCTTTTTCCATGATCCAGTGGACGTTGGCAATTTGATCTCTGGTTCCTCTGCCTTTTCTAAAACTAGCTTGAACATCAGGAAGTTCATGGTTCACGTATTGCTGAAGCCTGGCTTGGAGAGTTTTAAGCATTACTTTACTAGCATGTGAGATGAGTGCAATTGTGCCATAGTTTGAGCATTCTTTTGCACTGCCTTTCTTTGGGATTGGAATGAACACTGACCTTTTCCAGTCCTGTGGCCACTGCTGAGTTTTCCAAATTTGCTGGCATATTGAGTGCAGCACTTTCACAGCATCATCTTCGAGGATTTGAAATAGCTCAACTTGAATTCCATCACCTCCACTAGCTTTGTTCGTAGTGATGCTTTCTAAGGCCCACCTGAATTCACATTCCAAGATGTCTGGCTCTAGATTAGTGATCACATCATCATGATTATCTGGGTCGTGAAGCTCTTTTTTGTACAATTCTCCCATGTATTCATGCCACCTCTCCTTAATATCTTCTGCTTCTGTTAGGTCCATACCATTTCTGTCTTTTATCGAGCCCATCTTTGCATGAAATGTTCACCTGGTATCTCTAATTTTCTTAAAGAGATCTCTAGTCTTTACTAGTCTGTTGTTTTCCTCTATCTCTTTGCATTGATCGCTGAAAAAAGCTTTCTTATCTCTTCTTGCTATTCTTTGGAACTCTGCATTCAGATGCTTATATCTTTCCTTTTCTCCTTGGCTTTTCGCCTCTCTTCTTTTCACAGCTATTTGTAAGGCCTCCCCAGATAGCCATTTTGCTTTTTTGCATTTCTTTTCCATGGGGATGGTCTTGATCCCTGTCTCCTGCACAATGTCACGAACCTCCGTCCATAGTTCATCAGGCATTCTATCTATCAGATCTAGGCCCTTAAATCTATTTTTCACTTCCACTGTATAATCATAAGGGATTCGATTTAGGTCATACCTGAATGGTCTAGCATTTTCCCTATTTTCTTCAATTTGAGTCTGAATTTGGTAATAAGGAGGAAACTGGAATGTCAGGTTCATGAATCAAGGCAAATTGGAAGTGGTCAAACAGGAGATGGCAAGGGTGAACGTTGACATTCTAGGAATCAGCAAACTAAAATGGACTGGAATGGGTGAATTTAACTCAGATGACCATTATATCTACTACTGCAGGCAGGAATCCCTCAGAAGAAATGGAATAGCCTTCATGGTCAACAAAAGAGTCTGAAATGCAGTACTTGGATCCAACCTCAAAAGCGACAGATTGATCTCTGTTCGTCTCCAAGGCAAATCATTCAATATCACAGTTATCCAAGTCAATGCCACAACCAGTAATGCTGAAGAAACTGAACTTGACGGTTTTATGAAGACCTACAAGACCCTTTAGAACTAACACCCAAAAAAGATGTCCTTTTCATTATAGGGGACTGGAATGCAAAAGCAGGAAGTCAAGAAACACCTGGAGTAATAGGCAAATTTGGCCTTGGAATGCGGAATGAAGCAGGGCAAAGACTAATAGAGTTTTCCCAAGATAATGCACTGGTCATAGCAAACACCATCTTTCAACAACACGAGAGAAGACTCTACATATGGACATCACCAGATGTCAACACCGAAATCAGATTGATTATATTCTTTGCAGCCAAAGATGGAGAAGCTCTATACAGTCAACAAAAACAAGATCAAGAGCTGACTGTGGCTCAGATCATGAACTCCTTATTCCCAAATTCAGACTCAAACTGAAGAAAGTAAGGAAAACTGTTAGACCTTTCAGGTATGACCTAAATCGAATCCCTTATGATTATACAGTGGAAGTGAGAAATAGATTCAAGGGCTTAGATCTGATAGACAGAGTGCCTGATGAACTATGGACGGAGGTTCGTGACATTGTGCAGGAGACAGGGATCAAGACCATCCCCATGGAAAAGAAAAGCAAAAAAGCAAAATGGCTGTCTGGGGAGGCCTTACAAATAGCTGTGAAAAGAAGAGAGGCGAAAAACAAAGGAGAAAAGGAAAGATATAAGCATCTGAATGCAGAGTTCCAAAGAATAGCAAGAAGAGATAAGAAAGCCTTCTTCAGCAATCAATGAAAAGAAATAGAGGAAAAGAACAGAATGGGAAAGACTAGAGATCTCTTCAAGAAAATTAGAGATACCAAGGGAACATTTCATGCAAAGATGGGCTCGATTAAAGACAGAAATGGTATGGACCTAACAGAAGCAGAAGATATTAAGGAGAGGTGGCAAGAATACACAGAAAGGATCTTCACGACCCAGATAATCATGATGATGTGATCACTAATCTAGAGCCAGACATCTTGGAATGTGAATTCAGGTGAGCCTTAAAAAGCATCAGTTCGAACAAAGCTAGTGGAGGTGATGGAATTCAAGTTGAGCTACTTCATATCCTGAAAGATGATGCTGTGAAAGCACTGCACCCAATATGCCAGTAAATTTGGAAAATTCAGCAGTGGCCACAGGACTGGAAAAGGTCAGTGTTCATCCAATCCCAAAGAAAGGCAATGCAAAAGAATGCTCAAACTACGGCACAATTGCACTCATCTCACATGCTAGTAAAGTAATGCTCAAAACTCTCCAAGCCAGGCTTCAGCAATACGTGAACCATGAACTTCCTGATGTTCAAGCTGGTTTTAGAAAAGGCAGAGGAACCAGAGATCAAATTGCCAACATCTGCTGGATCATGGGAAAAGCACGAGAGTTCCAGAAAAACATCTATTTCTGTTTCATTGACTATGCCAAAGCCTTTGACTGTGTGGATCACAGTAAAGTGTGGAAAATTCTGAAAGAGATGGGAATACCAAACCACCTAACCTGCCTCTTGAGAAATCTGTATGCAGGTCAGGAAGCAACAGTTAGAACTGGACATGAAGCAACAGATTGGTTCCAAATAGGAAAAGGAGTACGTCAAGGCTGTATATTGTCACCCTGCTTATTTAATTTATATGCAGAATACATCATGAGAAATGCTGGACTGGAAGAAACACAAGCTGGAATCAAGATTGCCGGGAGAAATATCAATCACCTCAGATATGCAGATGACACCACCTTTATGGCAGAAAGTGAAGAGGAACTAAAAAGCGTTTTGATGAAAGTGAAAGAGGAGAGCGAATAAGTCGGCTTAACGCTCAACACTCAGAAAACGAAGATCATGGCATCCGGTCCCATCACTTCATGGGAAATAGATGGAGAAACAGTGGAAACAGTGTCAGACTTTATTTTTTGGGGCTCCAAAATCACTGCAGATGATGACTGCAGCCGATGACCGCAGCCATGAAATTCAAAGATGCTTACTCCTTGGAAGAAAAGTTATGACCAACCTAGATAGTATATTCAAAAGCAGAGACATTACTTTGCCAACAAAGGTCCATCTAGTCAAGGCTATGGTTTTTCCTGTGGTCATGTATGGATGTCTGAGTTGGACTGTGAAGAAGGCTGAGTGCAGAAGAATTTATGCTTTTGAACCGTGGTGTTGGAGAAGACTCTTGAGAGTCCCTTGGACTGCAAGGAGATCCAACCCGTCCATTCTGAAGGAGATCAACCCTGGGATTCCTTTGGAAGGAATGATGCTAAAGCTGAAAGTCCAGTACTTTGGCCACCTCATGTGAAGAGTTGACTCATTGGAAAAGAGTCTGATGCTGGGAGGGATTGGGGGCATGAGAAGGGGACGACAGAAGATCAGATGGCTGGATGGCATCACAGACTCGATGGACATGAGTCTGAGTGAACTCCAGGAGATGGTGCTGGACACGGAGGCCTGGCGTGCTGCTATTTATGGCATCACAAAGAGTCGGACATGACTGAGTGACTTAACTGAACTGAACCTGCATGAAATGTTCCCTTGGTATCTCTGATTTTCTTGAAGAGATCTCTTGTGTTTCCCGTTCTATTGTTTTCCTCTGTTTCTTCCATTGATAACTGAGGAAGGCTTTCTTATCTCTCCTTGCTATTCTTTGGAACTCTGCATTCAGATGCTTATATCTTTCCTTTCTCCTTTGCTTTTCACTTCCTGTCCTTTCAGAGCTATTTGTAAGGCCTCCTCAGACAGCCATTTTGCTTTTTTGCATTTCTTTTCAATGGGGATGGTCTTGATTCCTGTCTCCTGTACAATGTCACGAACTTCCGTTCATAATTCATCAGGCACTCTATCTATCAGATCTAGTCCCTTAAATCTATTTCTCACTTTCAATGTAGAGTCATAAGGGATTTGCTTTAGGTCATACCTGAATGTTCTAGTGGTTTTCTCCACTTTCTTCAATTTCAGTCTGAATTTGGCAGTAAGGAGTTCATGATCTGAGCCACAGCCAGGTCCCGGTCTTGTTTTTGCTGATTGTATAGAGCTTCTCCATCTTCAGCTGCAAAGAATATAATCAATCCGATTTCAATGTCAACCGTCTGGTGATGTCCATGTGTAGAGTCTTCTCCTGTGTTGCTGAAAGAGGGTGTTTGCTATGACCAGTGCAATCTCCTGGCAGAACTCTATTAGCCTTTGCCCTGCTTCATTCTGTAGTCCAAGGCCAAATTTGCCTGTTATTCCAGGGGTTTCCTGACTTCCTACTTTTGCATTCCAGTACCCTATAATGAAAAGGACATCTTTTTTGGGTGTTAGTTCTATAAGGTCTTGTAGGTCTTCATAGAACCGTTCAACTTCAGCTTCTTCAGCATTACTGGTCGGGGCATAGACTTGGATTACCATGATACTGAATCGTTTGCCTTAGAAACGATCAGAGATCATTCTGTCGTTTTTGAGACTGCATCCAAGTACTGCAATTTGGACTCTTTTGCTGAGTATAATGGCTATTCCAATTTTTCTAAGGGATTCCTGCCAACAGAAGTAGATATAATGGTCATATGAGTTAAGTTCACCCATTCCAGTCCATCTTAGTTCACTGATTCCTAGAATATCGATGTTCACTCTTGTCATCTGTCAGTTTTCATTCCAATCCCAAAGAAAGGCAATGACAAAGAATGCTCAAACTATGGCACAATTGCACTCATTTCACATGCTGGTAAAGTAATGCTCAAAATTCTCCAAGCCAGGCTTCAGCAATATGTGAACCACGAACTTCCAGATGTTCAAGCTGGTTTTAGAAAAGGCAAAGGAACCGGAGATCAAATTGCCAGCATCCGCTGGGTCATGGAAAAAGCACAAGAGTTCCAGAAAAACATCTATTTCTGTTTCATTGACTATGCCAAAGCCTTTGACTGTGTAGATCACAGTAAAGTGTGGGAAATTCTGAAAGAGATGGGAATACCAGACCACCTGACCTGCCTCTTGAGAAACCTGTATGCAGGTCAGGAAGCAGTATTTAGAACTGGACATGGAACAATAGACTGGTTCCAAATAGGAAAAGGAGTACATCAAGGCTGTATATTGTCACCCTGTTTATTTAACTCCTACGCAGACTACGTCATGAAAAACTCTGGACTGGAGGAAGCACAAGCTGGAATCAAGATTGCTGAGAGAAATATCAATAACCTCAAATATGCACATGAAACCACCCTTCTGGCAGAAAGTGAAGAACTAAAGAGCCTCTTGACGAAAGTGAAAGAGGAGAGTGAAAAAGTTGGCTTAAAGCTCAACATTCAGAAAACTAAGATCATGGCATCTGGTCCCATCACTTCATGGGAAATAGATGGGGAAACAGTGGAAGCAGTGGCTGACATTATTTTTCTGGGCTCCAAAATCACTGCAGATGGTGATTGCAGCCATGAAATTAAAAGATGCTTACTCCTTGGAAGAAAAGCTATGACAAACATCAACAGCATATTAAAAAGCAGAGACATTACTTTGCCAACAGAGGTCCGTCTAGTCAAGGCTATGGTTTTTCCAGTGGTCATGTATGGATGTGAGAGTTAGACTATAAAGAAAGCTGAGCGCCGAAGAATTGATGCTTTTGAACTGTGGTGTTGGAGAAGTCTCTCAAGGAGATCCAACCAGTCCATCCTAAAGGAGATCAGTCCTGGGTGTTCATTGGAAGGATTGATGCTAAAGCTGAAACTCCAATATTTTGGCCCCCTGATGCAAAGAGCTGACACATTTCAAAAGACCCTGATGCTGGGAAAGATTGACGGCTGGAGAAAGGGACGTCAGAGGATAAGATGGTTGGATGGCATCACTGACTCGATGGACATGGGTTTGGGTGGACTTGTGGAGTTGGTGATGGACAGGGACACCTGCGTGCTGTGGTTCATGGGATCTCAAAGAGTCGGACACGACTGAGCAACTGAACTGAACTGAACAAGGTCTCAAGGCCAAATTTGGGACAATTTAAGCAGCATAATAAATGATTACTCTAATGGATTAAAATTGATAGAATAAAAATCCATGAGTCCATAATGTTCTATAAAAAAATTGAATAAGTAAACATATCTTCAACACATGATGAGGTTATGTCCTGATAAACCCATCCTAAATTGAAAATACATTTAATACACCTATCTTACTGGACATCACAGTTCAGCCAAGCCTATCTTAAATGTGCCTAGAACACTTAGGTTACTCTACCTGAACTTGGAAAAAGTCATCTAACACAAAACCTATAATAAACTATTGACTATCTCATGTATTTTATTGAATACTATACGGAAAGTAAAGATATAGAATGGATGTATGGAATGGTTGCAAGTGTATTTGTTGTTTACCTTTCTGACTGTGTGGCTGACAGCTTCACTGTCACTAACTAGCATCATTAAGAGTATCATACTACTTATCACCAGCTCAGGAAATGATCAAAGTTCAAAATTCCATGTACAGTTTGTACTCAAATTTGCTTTTGCAAAACACAAAATTATAAATTGAATCACTCTAAGTCAGGGACTGTCTGTAAACAAATGGAGAGGGGAAAGGAAAAAGCTATTCCTTACAGTACAATTCCATTTAACAAAGGTAGAAAGAAAATTACCATTTGGTACATACCACATAAATAAATGCTGTGAGCAAGAATGGAATCTAAAATTACTGGATGAAATTCTGATTCTAAAAAATAAGGTAAATGCAAAGTCTTAAGTTTTCTCCCTACAGGCTACTTATTAATTTATAAAGAAAAATTTTAAGTTTATAGTACACAAACCTGATAAATAACAGAATAACCAGACTTAACCAACAATGACATCGATTTCATATACTTGTAATATGCTGCACAAGAAAGATACATCACTTCTGTAATATGTTTTGCCAAAAATTTATAACCTTAATCAATCAGAACACCCAAACTGAAGGACATCTTACAAAATAACTTTCCAATACTCCCAAGTGTCAAGGGCATCAAAGAAAAAGAAAACCTAAAGAACTGTCTAAGATTGAAGGTGGCTAAGATGACAGGAAAAACAAACACATGGGATCTTAAATCAGATTTTGACCAGAAAAATGACACAGTGTGGATAGTGAAATTTAAATAAAGTCTGTAAATCAGTAAATAGTATTGTATAGGTGTTTCCTCAATTAATTAGTTACGTAGTATGTGAACATTAAAAGCTGGATGAAAGGTATACAAGGACTCTGTGTATTGCTGTTATTATATTTAAAACAGCTTTGCCTGCTTGCTAAGATGGTTCAGTCGTGTCCAAATTTTTGCGACCCTATGACCATAGCCCACCAGGCTGCTCTGTCCATGGGATTCTCCAGGCAAGGATACTGGAGTGGGTTGCTATTTCCTTTTCCAAGGGAATTTTCCTGACCTAGGGATTGAACGCATGTCTCTTACATCTCCTGAATTGAGGCAGGTTCTTTACTAGTAGCGCCACCTGGAAAGCCCACAAATGTGTAATTTAACCACTAGCAATAACTCTTCTAGTCCTCTTCAGCACCAGGCAACTACCAATATATTTTGTCTCAATACAGTTGCCTATTCTGGACATTTTATATAAATGGAATCATATGGAAATGGAAGTTGTTTGTAACCAGCTTCTCTCGTTTAGCATGTTTTCAAGGTTCATCCATTGTTATATGCTGAATTGTCTCTCCCACAAAACTAAGATCATGGTATTTGGTCCCATCACTTCATGGGAAATAGATGGGGAAACAGTCGAAACAGTGTCAGACTTTATTTTGAGGGGCTCCAAAATCACTGCAGATGGCGACTGCAGCCATGAAGTTAAAAGATGCTTACTTCTTGGAAGGAAAGTTATGACCAGCTAGATAGCATATTCAAAAGCAGAGACATTACTTTGCCAACAAAGGTGCGTCTAGTCAAGGCTATGGTTTTTCCTGTAGTCATGTATGGATGTGAGAGTTGGACTGTGAAGAAGTGCTGAGTGCTGAAGAATTGATGCTTTTGAACTGTGGTGTTGGAGAAGACCCTTGAGAGTCCCTTGGACTGCAAGGAGAGCCAACCAGTCCATTCTAAAGGAGATCAGTCCTTATTGTTCATTGGAAGGAATGATGCTAAAGCTGAAACTCAAATACTTTGGCCACCTGACATGAAGAGTTGACTGATTGGAAAAGACTCTGATGCTGGTAGGGACTGGGGGCAGAAGGGGACGACAGAGGATGAGATGGTTGGATGGCATCACCAACTCGATGGACACGAGTTTGAGTGAACTCCGGGAGTTGGTGATGGGCAGGGAGGCCTGGCGTGCTGCCGTTCATGGGAACTCAAAGAGTCGGACACGACTGAGCAACTGAACTGAACTGAAAAGGTGTTGACGGTCTAATGCCAGTACCTATGAAAAGTGCCTTTATTTGAAATTTGGATCTTTGCAGATGTCAAGTAAAGATGAGGTCATTAGGTGTGGTGAGTCCTAATCCAATGATTGAGTCCTTATAAAAAGGGGAAATTTGGACACAGAGGTAAGACACACACAGAGGAAAAGATGTTGAACTTTTTTATGTGCTTTATTGACCATTTCTCTATCATTTTCGAAGAGATTTCTACTCAGATTGTTTCCCTAGTTTTTAATCAGTTTATCTTTTTTATTGAGTTGTGAGAGTTCTTTATATATATTGATGCATGCACACACACTGTCGTATCTAACTGTTTGCGATCCCATGGACTGTACCCTAATCAGGTTCCTCTGTTTATAGGATTTCCCAGACAAGAATGCTGGAGTAAGCTGCCACTTCCCCCTCTAGGGGATCTTCCCAATCCAGGGATTGGACCTGCATCTCCTGCATTGCAGGTGATTCTTTACTGGTTGAGCCATCTGGGCAACAATTCTAGATACTGAATCTTTATCAAATACACGATTTGCAAGTATTTTCTCCCATTCTGTGGGTTGTCTTTTTGCTTTCTTGATGGTGCTATTTAAAGCACAAAACTTTTACAATGTTATATCTGGTTTGCAATACTTTATACATCTAAAATTACTTCAACATAAAAAAAATTAAAAATCTATGTAAGACGTTTAGAAGACTATGCTCTAGACTACCGAAAGGAAGGAGAAATGGAATTTTTCCTTTGCTATTAAATACAACTGTGTTTTTCTTTTCCAGATTATACAAGTGATGCAAATTCTCTGGAAATTAACATTAGTAAACTCACCATCCAGAGATAATTATCACTGTTACTGAGGGTTATATTCTCATACAAATATATAAACATTCATAAAAATTGAGGGGCACTTGTTCTGTGCAGGGAAAGCTATTGTGATGCCATGTGACACCAAACAGAGATAGTGATGGGCTGAACTGACTTTACAGGTGAGTGATGGCTGTGCTTTAGGGGAAAAAGAAAGTTTTATAGAGGGCAACCAGAAGTAAAGGAATGTCAAGGGAGCGGTGATTAACCTCTTGATACTAAGCCAGACTGGATGACATTGGATTTTGAAGGGCTATACACTGCAATGGATGTGATCCATGCAGGCAACGGGGCATCCTTAAGGACTTCTGGTCAAAGACGGCTGAGGACAATGGAAATGTCTGTGATACACTTTATATTCCGAGTACTCACATACAGATGGCCATATGTCCTGGTTGGTCACAGCCTCAGTTACACCTTTGGTCTTCTAGTTGTACCCCTTTCACTCTCAAAATGCCTAAGTTTGGAGGATAAATATCATTATCTACATATACACACACACACACACACACACACACCTTTCACAATTCTCATCTTTACTATGCTAAATGCACTGAGATTTTGTTTTCTAATTCACTAAAAAAAAAAAAAAAATGTACATTGGCTGTGAGGCGGAGGTAGATAGCCCCAGGAAATTGGAGATTCATTCCCTGTAGACTGAAAAACTCCAAGATGACAACAATACAATTAGGGGAGGAGGCTTGGGGCCAGGCCAGACCACATATTTCTCAAAGTCAGGAGACTTTCCAGACCACACATGCACAGAAAGGCTCCTTAGAAGTCAAAATGGGAGTGATGTCAAGAGCTGTTCTACCACCTGGCCTTTACAGTAGAATCCATCTTGGCTAAGAGATGCATGTGCACATGTGGGTGGATCCTGAGATATACCAAATACCGGCTGTGAAACAGGAGAATCAAAGTGATTGGCCAAAGGAAGCCCAGAAGAAATGCCCCATAAAGGTAATTCTAACTACCTTGAGGGTGTGACTCAGCGACTCACTCTCAGTAAGTCCTGTATTCTTTTTCCTTCTATTAAATCCTTTATTTGCTTCACTACTTTCCTTCTTTGGGGCATTCTCTGCAAAGCCAAAGAGCCAAGGCTTTTGTCACTGACCAAATGTCTAGTGGTTAGGATTTGGTGCTCTCACTGCCAGGACCCTGCCTCAGTCTGGCTAGGAACACACGCCACGCTCCAAGCCCTATTGTGGGCACCCTAGATGAGCTGCAACTCATTAAGCTGACTTTACGACACACATTAATTGTTCCTAATCCCGAACTCTGACCAAGATGCCTGTCAGGTTTTAAGGAGGAAAAAGACACAGTTTAAGTTTGGATATGCACACTTTTGAGGCTGTGGTTCTCAACCCTGGCTGTCCATCAAAAAAAAAAAAAAAAAACTGAAAGATTACTGAAAATGCACACCTCCAGGTCCACTGCATATAGAGCTCTACTACATGTATTTCCATGGAAAGAACTGTAACATATTTGACATATAACAAATGAAAGGGTATGAATACTTACAGACTTAAGTTCAAAGCAGAACCACTAAGAACCACTATGTACAGGAGTATGTGAAAGCCTGGGATGAAACACAGGCGGAAGCTAAAAGGGCACGACCTGGGCATGTCCTGTGTTAAACCAACCAGCGCCCCTCTCCGCAGGCCTCCGCAGGCCTCCACAGGCCCTCGCCAACCCGGAGGTAAGGTGGCGGGGCGACGTAAAGCAGAGGAAAGGCAACAGCCGACATGGCAGTTTCTCCAGGCCAGGCCCGCTCTGCTTGCCCGCGCCGGTACCTGCCACACGCGGAGCGCCTACCCACAGTGCCACGCGGCGCGCACGCGCACAAGCGGCCGTTCCCAGCTTGCAGCGCTGCGCGGCGGCCGAGCCGGCAGCGGGCCGCCTCTGGCAGCCCCGGGCCAGGCGCCCCCGTCCCCAGCAGCGGGGGTAAGATGGCGCTGAAGAGGATCCAGAAGGTAAGAAGTCCTTCCGCCTGAGGGCTCCTTGCGAGTCCGAAGCATTGACTCCCGGGTGGGGACGCCACGGCCGCCAAACGAACGGCAGCTGAGACCAAGGAGAGAACGGTAACACCTGCCAGGGAGGGAAGCGGAACCGCCGCCCGCGCGCCCTTAAAAGGGTACCGCGCAGCGCGCGGGGGCGGGGCGGCATCACGTGGGGTTAGCGTCGCGCGGGACGGGGCGGGGCCCCGGGCGGAGCCACGGAGGGTTAGCGTTCCACACCCCTCCCTCGCCTCCCATCTCGGCATCTGTGGCAAGGTGCGGGCTCCCTGCACCTTGGACGCTGTGTTCCGGGCGCCTGGGCGGAGAGGTAGCGCCTGGCCTCAGAGGAAGGAGGGCATGCCCTTGTGGGGGTGTCTGGAGGGCTGGTCAGAGGAGTCGAGGCTGGAGCTGGAGTCTAAGGGATGAGTACGAACCTCTACAAATGCAGAAAAGGAACAAGGGCGTTCGCGGTCTTGGAGAGATGCCGTGGCTGGGCTTGGAGTAGGGAGAGCATGACTGAGGTTTAAGTGCCGCTGGAAGAGGGGATGGGAGTGGGTGGGCAGGACCAGGGTGGGGGTATTAGGGGGAGTGCTAAGATAACTTTTTTATCCTGTAGGTAATTGGGAGTCCTTATGGACATTTAATATATTAACTAGAATTTGGAGAATGCACAATAGGAGGAAGAAAAAGTATTTTCAGTTATGCTATATTATTTGTTTACATCGTAGTATATCTACTATCATCAGTCTTTTCCCTTTTCTTAAAAAAAAAAATTACACTTTGCACCCCGCTGTTTCACATAGCATTAAACGTAGGCAGTTTTCATGTTGTTAAATAGTATTCATAACTGTAGTTTTTAACGTCAGCTTTCCAAAAGTATATGACCATTAATTTAGTTAATCATTACCTGTAGTGAATAAACACATGGAAATGTATGTCAGAAGGCAAGGAACTTAATCACTCCCAGCCTCTGTGTCCTCCTGTTTTTATAAGTTGGTTTTTTTTTTTTCTTTTTTTAGGCTTAGATGATACATGTTTAGTACATGCGTGGAATATATCAAGCGCTCAGTATGAATTAACGACCACTGACATTCTAAATTTTATAGGAAGTAAATAATTCTGTGATAAGCATCATTGTATGGTGAATTTGGTCAATGCAGGAGACTCTAGTTCGATCCCTGTGTTAGGAAGATCCCCTGGAGAAGGAAATGGCAACCCACTCCAGTATTCTTGCCTGGAAAATCCCATGAACAGAGAAGCCTGACGGGATATAGTCCATGGGGTCCCGACAGTCGGCTGTGACTTAGCGACTAAAAGCAACATGGTGAGCTTAGGTTTGATTGCCTGAGGTGGGATTGCAGGATCTCTTAAGAATATGGTGGTGGTGTTCAGTCGCTAAGTGCTGTCTGACTTTGCATCCCACGGACTGCAGCACACCAGGCTCCTCTCTCCTCCACTATCTCCCAGAGTTTGCTCAAGTTCATGTCCATTGAGTCAGTGATGCTGTCTAACCATCTCATTCTCTGCTGTCCCCTTCTCCTTTTGCCTTCAGTCTTTCCCAACATCAGGGTCTTTTCCAATGAGTTGGCTCTTCACATCAAGTGGCCAAAGTATTGGAGCTTCAGCATCAATACTATCAATGAATATTCAGGGTTGATTTCCTTTAGAATTGACTGGTGTGGTTTGATGTCCTTGCAGTCCAAGGGACTCTCAAGAGTCTTCTCTAGTAGCACAATTCAAAAGCATCAAGGGGATGCTAAGGGTAAGGCTCATTTTTAATAAACAGCTCTCCTAAAAATAATGTGTTTAGCAAATTAGTCTCTGAAAGAGGTCATCTGTTATCCTAGGACTTTGACACAGGTGAATGATATGCTCAAATCTCTGTCGTGAAAAGAGGCTTCTGGCTCTGCTGTAGCCTGGGGTGGCCAGAGGGGGAACTGAGGCCACTGTGAACGTCCAGTGAAGCTGTCGTCCAAGTGACTGACCGTGGAGCAGATGCCAAGACAGGAACTGTGCTTGGATGACATGCAAAGGGTACAATCGGCAGAACTTGAAAAAGAGTATGTGGTGAAAGTGAGAGAGGGGGATGCACAACATGGATAACTGATTGGATGGCAGTGTTATTGCCTGTGTTGGAAATCAAACATTTTGAGGGCAGGGAGTAGGGTAAGGGAGATAAGGGTGTATGTTTGAACCTCCATGTTTGAACATACAGACTGATAAGATTTGTAAAAAGGAGAACTATGAGAAAGTGAAGAGGAACTAAAGAGCCTTTTGATGAAAGTGAAAGAGGAGAGTGAAAAGCTGCCTTAAAATATGCTGTCTAGGTTTGTCATAGCTTTTCTTCCAAGGAGCAAGTATCTTTTAATTTCATGGCTGCAGTCACCATCTGCAATGATTTTGGAGCCCAAGAAAATGAAGTCTGTCACTGCTTCCATTGTTTCCCCATCTATTTGCCATGAAGTGATCTTGTTTTCTGAATGTTGAGCTTTAAGCCAACTTTTTCACTCCCTTCATTCCCCTTAATCAAGAGGCTCTTTAGTTCTTCACTTTCTGCCATAAGGGTGGTGTTATCTGCATATCTGAGGTTATTGATATTTCTCCTGGCAGTTTTTTTTTTCTCCTGGCAATCTTGATTCCAGCTTATGCTTTATCCAGCCCAGTATTTCGCATGATGTACTCTGCAATAAAGTTAAATAAGCAAGGTGACAATATACAGCCTTGTACTCCTTTCCCAATTCAGAACCAGTCCATTGTTCCATGTTTGGTTCTAACTGTTGCTTCTTAACCTGCATACAGATTCCTCAGAAGTCAGGTAAGGTGGTCTGGTATCCCCATCTTTTTAAGAATGTAGCACAGTTTGTTGTGATCCCTGGTGGCTCAGATGGTAAAGTGTGTGTCTACAATGTGAGAGACCTGGGTTCCATCCCTGGGTTGGGAAGATTCCCTGGAGAAGAAAATTGCAACCCACTCCAGTACTCTTGGCTTGAAAATCCCATGGACGGAGGAGCTTGGTGCAGGCTACTATCCATGGGGTCACAAAGAGTCGGGCACGACTAAGCGACTTCACTTTCATACAGTCAAAAGCTTTGGCATAGTCAATAAAGTGGAAATAGATGTTTTGCTGGAACTCTTTTGCTTTTTCAATGATCGAACCGATGTTGGCAATTTGTCCTCTGGTTCCTCTGCCTTTTTAAAATGCAGCTTGAACATCTGGAAGTTCTCAGTTCATGTACTGTTGAAGCCTAGCTTGGAGAACTTTGAGCATTAATTTGCTGGCATGTGAGATGAGTGCAATTGTGTGGTAGTTTGAACATTCTTTGGCATTGCCTTAGGGATTGGAATGAAAACTAACATTTTCCAGTCTCGTGGCAACTGCTGAGTGTTCCAAATTTGCTGGCATATTGAGTGCAGCACTTTCACAGCATCATCTTTTAAGATTTGAAATAGCTCAGCGGGAATTCCGTCACCTCCGCTAGCTTTGTTCAGAGTGATGCTTCCAACCCACTTGACTTCACATTCCAGGATGTCTGGCTCTGGGTGAGTGATCACACCATTGTGGTGATCTGGCTCTAACATCTTTTGTGTATAGTTCTCTGTGTATTTCTGCCACCTCTTCTTAATCTCTTCTGCTTTTGTTATACCATTTCTGTCCTTTATTGAGCCCATCTTTGCATGAAATGTTCCCTTGATATCTCTGATTCTCTTGAAGAGATCTCTAGTCTTTCCCATTCTATTGTTTTCCTCTATTTCTTTGCACTGATCACTGAGAACGGCTTTTTTATCTCTCTTTTCTATTCTTTGAAACTCAGCATTCAGATTAATAATATATCTTTCCTTTTCCTTTCACTACTCTTCTTTTCTCAGCTATTTGTAAGGCATCCTCAGACAACCATTTTGCCTTTTTGCATTTTTATTGGGGATGATTTTGACCACTGCCTCCTGCACAATGTCACAAAACCTCCGCCCATAGTACTTCAGGCACTCTATCTATCAGATCTAGTCCCTCAAATCTATTCCTCACTTCCACTGTATTGTCATAAGGGATTTGATTTAGGTTGTACCTGAATGGTCTAGTGATTTTCCATACTTTCTTCAATTTAAATGTGAATTTGGCAATAAAGAGTTCATGATCTGAGCCACAGTCAGCTCCCAGTCTTGTTTTTGCTGACTGGATAGAACTTCTCCATCTTCAGCTGCAAAGAATATAATCAGTCTGATTTTGGTATTGACCATCTGGTGATGTCCATGTGTAGAGTCTTCTCTTGTGTTGTTGGAAGAGGGTGTTTGCTGTGACCAATGTGTTCTCTTGGCAGAACTCTGTTAGCCTTTGCCCTGCTTCATTTTGTACTCCAAGGTCAAACTTGCCTGTTACTCTTGACTTCTTGCTTTTTCATTCTAGTCCTCTATGATGGGGGCTTCCCTGGTGGCTCAGACGGTAAAGCATCTGCCTGCAATGTGGGAGACCTAGGTTCAATGCCTGGGTCGGGAAGATCCCCTGGAGAAGGAAATGGCAACCCACTCCAGTACTCTTGCCTGGAAAATTCCATGGACAGAGGAGCTTTGTAAGTTACAGTCCATGGGGTCACAAAGAGTTGAGCACGACTGAGCAACTTCACTTCACTTCACTTCCTCTATGATGAAAAGGACATCTTTTTTTTTTTTTTTTTTGCTGTTAGCTCTAGGAAGTCTTATAGGTCTCTATAGAACTGTTCAGCTTCATCTTCTTCGGCATTAGTGATTGGGGCATAGACTTGGAGTGATTTGACTTGGAAACAAACAGATCACTCTGTCATTTTTGAGATTGCACCCAGGTACTGCATTTCGGGCTCTTTTGTTGACTATGAGGGCTACTCCATTTCTTCTAAGGGATTCTTGTCCACAGTGGTAGATGTAATGGTCTGACTATAAATATTAATTGTTCTTTAGAGATAACTTGCAAAACCAGGAAAGTATAGATAATACCATATTTACATCTACTCTAAGATGAACAGTTTTTTACATTTTTACACCTTTGAAATTGGGATGCTGCTTAAAATCACTGGCAGTATGACTGTCACTGTGTGAAAGCCATGTCACAGCAGTGTATATTGAGGTTAAGTGCATTGTTGATGTGTTTAATTGCGTTAAAAATGTCTCCAAAAAGATATTTTGATTTAATGCTGAAGATTAAAGCTTTTGTGAACACAGGCACAGAAACAGAACAGTGAGGAATAAATTTTATATTAATGGAATAAATGTTGCTGGAAAAGGGACTGCAGTTCTTTATTTCCATGCCAAGCTAACCACATGTTTCATAGACCACAGAAAGGAAGCTACTGTGTACCGTCTAGTCAGTGAGGCTGGCTCACCTATATTTGCTGAAGTTTGTGCAAAAGATTGTGTATTGTGGGCCTTTCTGTAAGAAAACTCCAGAAACGTTCATGGAGGACTGTTTAAGAGTTGCCACATCACCATTGCCTGGAAGGCACAGGGAATGACTGTGAGGATACCCGTGACCCCAGGTTAGTATAGACTCTAAACGAGGAGAGCCCATTTATTTATTTCACTTGTCTTCTACTCCTTTTTTGCTATGCATGAATGATTTTAAAATGAAAACATATGCCCAAGTAAGCTTTTTGTTGTTGTTGTTTAGTCAGTAAGTTGTGTGTGCCTCTTTGCAACCCCATGAACTGTAGCATGCCAAGCTTCCCTGTCCTTCACTGTCTCCTGGAGTTGCTCAAACTCATGTGCATTGAGTCAATGATGCTATTCAACCATCTCATCATCCTCTGTTGCCTTTTTGCCCATCTGCCCTCAGTCTTTCCCAGCATCAAGATTTTTTCCAGTGAGTCAGCTCTTCTCAGCAAGTAGCCGAAGTATTGGAACTTCAGCATTAGTCCTTCCAATGAAAATTCAGGGTTGATTTAAAGGATTGACTGGTTTAATCTCCTTGTATTTCAAGGGACTCTCAAGAATCTTATCCAGCACCACATTTCAAAAGCATGAATTCTTCCGTGCTCAGCTCTCACATCCACACATGACTACTGGAAAAACCATAGCTTTGACTTAAAGCTTAGTTTCAAATTAAAATTAAAATTTTAAGAGTAAAGAATCTCGTAGAATATCACTTATATGTGGAGTTTTTTTTTTTAAATTATACAAAAATGAACTGATTTACAAAGTAGAAATCAGACATAGAAAACAAACTTATGGTTACCAAAGGGGAAGAGGGGGTGATAAGTTAGGAGTTTGGGTTTAACAGATACACAGTATAAAATACATAAGGACCTACTGTATAACCCAGGGAACTATATTCAATGTCTTGCAATAACCTATAATGGAAAAGCATCTGGAAAAGAAAAAAAAAATTATAAAACTGAATCACTTTGGTGTACACCTGAAAATAACACAGCACTGTAAATCAACTATACTTAAAAATTTAAAGATAGCAATAATACAACCCACAGAATGGAGGAAAGTATTTCTCAAATATTAATATCTGAAAAGGGATATATATCCAGAATATGTAAAAATTCTGACAACACGAGAATAAAAGAGTATCCAATTAAAAAATGAAACGAAAAGAATGCATTTGGTCTTAGTTTATTGCCAGTGTGTTTTCTTTCTTAGTTGCCTAATAAGATTGTGTCTTTCATTGAATGAAATCTTGAATTGAGTACAGCACAGTAAAAGAAATGAGTGTGTACTATGTTTGCTTCACTATTTTCCTCTGGTAATCCACTCTACTTTAACCTTTTTCCTTTTCAAGACTCGCTTATCATCAGTGTTACTTATAACAATAAGTATTACACAATGTTAACCTGCTTAGTCCTTTACAATTTATGAAATATTTATGCATTTATCGTTTAGGTAATAAATTCCCATGGTTCAAAATTCAAAAAATGCAAAAGAGTCTACAGGGAAAACTCTCCCATCCACTCCTGTCCGCAGCCACCCAGTTCCTCTCCCAAGGTGTGATTAGTGTCATTAGTTTCTTATGTACTCTTCCAGTACTAGGTATCTCTATACAATCCTCATTCTTCTTATTATAATGCTAATAATTGAATCCTCTATACACTGTCATCCTTGATTTTTTACCAAGTACAGTTGTGTACATTATAAACATTACAAAATTATAGCCAAATATTAGTACTGGCCAGTTGGTAGACAAATGTAATTACAACTCAACAGATAATTTATACTGAGGTCCAAAGAGGTCAAAGTTGTTTTCCCAGTGACAGAGCTGGAACTCAGACCTGGGTCTTCTGGCCTCTGTTGGGAAAGCACAGGAATGCAATATATTGGTAGACTAGTTTCTTTCAACTCACATTGTTCTTCAAAATGCCAGTTAGCATTTGAAACTCATTGGTGCTAGTTAGAGTCTCTGTCAGTTGAGACCCACTTCTGGGCCTTCAGGAATCATCAGCTCTTAGTAACCATTCACCACACCACCCTTTACAAGGTATTTGCCTTCTAGGGACAGGAAACACCCCATGTAGGTGCCTGGAGGTATGGAGAAACCTGGTGAGTTGGGGGGAATTGGTCAGATACTCTTGCCTGGAAGATCCCATGGATGGAAGAGCCTGGTAGGCTGCATTCCATGGGGTCACAAAGAGTCGGACACAACTGAGCAACTTCACTTTCACTTTTCACTTTCATGCATTGGAGAAGGAAATGGAAACCCACTCCAGTGTTATTGCTTGGGGAAACCCACTCCAGTGTTATTGCTTGGAGAATCCCAGGGACGGGGAAGCCTGGTGGGCTGCCGTCTATGGGGTCACACAGAGTCGGACATGACTGAAGCAACTTAGCAGCAGCAGCTAGCTTTCCTGCCGCCAGTTGCTCATGTGATCTCTCAGCCTCATTACAGAGCTCATTCATTCATACAGCATTGCAGGGAGTATAAACAGTCCCCTACAGAGTGGTTGTAGAGGTGTGGAAGCGCAAAGCAGAGGTAAACAGGCAAGGGACTGTTCTGTGGAGTATTCTGTAGGCATGCTGCATTTCTGAGCATGTCCTCTGGTCCCCTCACCTGACATTAGTTTTTCCCCAAGTTCATTTCTATTGTGACAACTAGTAACACTGGGTACTTTGTGCTTATCAAGAGTAACCTATTTAGATACATTAGATACTAGCTAAGACAGAGAAGGCAATGGCAGCCCACTTCAGTACTCTTGCCTGGAAAATCCCATGGATGGAGGAGCCTGGTAGGCTGCAGTCCATGAGGTCGCTAAGAGTCAGACATGACTGAGCGACTTCACTTGCACTTTTCACTTTCATGCCTTGGAGAAGGAAATGGCAAACAACTCCAGTGTTCTTGCCTGGAGAATCCCAGGGACGGGGGAGCCTGGTAGGCTGCTGTCTATGGGGTCGCACAGAGTCGGACATGCCTAAAGCGACTTAGCAGCAGCAGCAGCTAAGAATTGACCAGTGGTATACTAGTAGGTGTTTAAAAACCAACCCCGCTCTGGGATAAAACTTGGCCCTGACTTGTGGTACTTGCTGGCTTCTGTAATATAAATATTCCCACTGTGGCCAATTGTATTTGTGTGTAGGTGGGATAAGTACAGAACGGCCAGAGAGGCAGGCATTATTAGAATGATCAGCATGCCCAGAGATTACAAAGTGGGATCAGGAGGTTCTTTGTGGATGAGCTGAGTTTCAAGCATTGTTCAGGTAAGGAGGAATGTGATCAGCTAGATTTAAACTTCATACATAATGCCCTAGACCCTGGGATTTGCCATCCTCTGAGGAGTTTCCCTGCAACCTGATGGACCATTACTTGTGCCTCATTCCTTCTCTTTTAAACTCCTCTGGAGACCACAAGAAGTTTACCCAGATCTGGAACCTAGGGAGAGTAAGGAGTGTTAGGAAACATCCTAGTTCATGCAAACTATGGTTTTTAAGTCACTGCCCAAAATCTTAGACCTTGAGGCTCATGCTGGGCTAGGATAACTTTTGGGGATTGTGTCCACAAGTTGTATCCCATTTAGGGAATCCAGTTATAATGTAATTCCTATTTCCCCCCATTGGTACATAGTATAGCTGTTCTAGACTGGCTCACATGTCCTTCATCTCCCACTTGGAGGCTTAGGACTCCCATACAACCAGTGGCGAGTAGGGCAGTAGTGGGGCAGAAAGATTGAAATACAGGAGCCCTGTCCTTGACTGGGCACTTCCTCTGGGCTAAGTGCTTCCATTCAGGAGCTCAGAGCTAAAGCCCAGCCCCTGCCCTTCTCCACCTGAGTGGTGTTGGGGCCCTGCCCCCTTTCAGTGCTGTGACCTTGGGTAAGTAACTTAACCTCTTTACCTCTCAATTTTCTAGCTTATTAATTGGAAATGGTAATACATTTTTCACACGTATCTTCACAGCCACGAGCAGACCCTTGTTTTCAAGGGTACTGCAGATCACTTGTTTTCATTAGCCAGTCTCACCCCCTGCTGAAGTCTGGAAGCCCCCTCCCACTAGGAGAATGTACTTCTGGCCAAAACATGTGGGGTGTAGAGCAGTATCCCCAGTTCACACCCCAGCTCTGAGCTCACTATTTTGTGTTCCAGGAATTAACTGACTTGCAGAGGGACCCCCCTGCCCAGTGCTCCGCAGGACCTGTGGGAGATGATTGTAAGTACCCTTCAGGGCTCCAGATCCCATGAGCCTTGCAATTAAGACCCCCAAATTTATCCATCCCTCAGTTTTTTTGGTTTTTGTTTTAAGAAAACCTACTGTTGTTAGTGTTGCTTTCTCTTCCTTTACTTATGAGTAGCTTTTTCATTAAATGCATTGACTTCACAGCCCAGCTGGTCAAGATGTTGCTGGAAATCACCATCTCCTTCCACTGGGGCACAAGAAAGCCATCTGGAAAGCCAACTAAAACTTGGGGCATTGCTGGAAAAATGGTCATGAAGCTAATCATGGAGGACCTTTTGCTGTTGCACTTGGGGGTAGAACTGGAGGGCTGGTGAAGGGTGGGGAATGAGGCTAGCTCCTTGCCTCTGCGAAGGGAAGGGACAGTTCTTTTCTCCCACTTCTCCTCCCAGGGGGAGACTGAAGGAGCTGCAATGGGCAGCCCTCTGCCGCCCTTTGTAGCCGACTGGCCGTAGGCCATGCTGCCCAACACGTGGATAATCCCAAATCTACTCTGCTATCCCACTTCACCTCTATTTTCTGAGCATCTTAGGCTCTGGGATGCTCATCCTTTACTGTGAGGCTCTAAAAGCTGCATCTGAAGGAAAAGTAGGCGGAAGAAGGAAAGACTGTGTAAAAAGAGGGGTGGTGCCCTTCAAGGACACCAAAGAATTAAAAACAGGTACTCAAACAGAACTCATATATCAGTGTTCATTGCACCATTGTTTATAATCCCCCATTACATGCCCATTAACAAATTAATAAATAAAGTGGTATGTATGTGTGTGTATACATATATATACACAATAGCATATTATTTAGCAATAAAAATGGATAAAGTTCTGGCATATGCAATAACATGGATGAATCTTGAAAATATGCCATATAAAATAAGCCAGAAACAAAAGGGCAGATATTATATGATTCCATTTATATGAACTATCTAGCTAGACAAGGCAGATATAGAGACAGAAAGTAGAGTAGAGAGGTTTGTAGACACTGAGAGGAAGCAGAAATGGGAAAATATTTCATGGTACAGAATTTCTGTTTGGAGTGATGGAAAAGTTTCAGAAATGGATAAAGGTGGTGGTTGCACTGCACTGTGAATGCATTTAATGCCACTGACGTGACACTTAAAAATGGCTTAAATGACATGTTTTATGCTACATTTTCGTGTCCAACTCTTTGCAACCCCATGGAATTCTCCAGGCAAGAATACTGGAGTGGGTAGCCATTCCCTTCTCTAGGGAATCTTCCCGACCCAGGGATCAAACCTGGGTCTCTCATATGCAGGTAGATTCTTTACTGTCTGAGCCATCAGGAAAGCCATATGCTACATTAAAAAAACAAAAACAAAAAACTTTTATTGTGTTAAAATGCAAGAAAGAGAAATTTCACAGAGATGAGAAAAAAAAAAAGAGGAAGTAGTCATATGTGAGGAAGAAGTCATATGTGTGTGTTCCTGCATGTTCTATGGGCTGATGCTTAGAGGAACTGAAAATGGGCAGACAGCTACTGAAAATGGAGGATTCCAGAAGCTTTATGTGAGAGTTTAAATAATTTTTTAGAGCAGAACAGAAATGATTCCCATTGCATATGCAGAGTTGGTGAACAAGTGTAGCTTCACCAGTTTGTTATTTGATCTGTGTTGTCCTTCCAAGTGTCATAGGTCTCAGTAACATATTTTCCCCCGCTTACCTGTTGCTTAAAATAATGTAAACTGGGGTTATGGATAAGATTGAACTGGTAATGATTCAGCTGCCACTTTCTAAAGGTACCCCTTGGTGTTCCTTTGCACCACACATTCTCACCCTTCACTGCAGCCCTGTACTGGTAAGCAGCCATCTTTATCTGAGAGTCTAGCCACTCTCCATACTCAGTACCTGAGTTTAGATGAGGTTTGCACAGTCTTGGAAACTAGCTAACCTTTTGGGGCCATTTCATGCCTGCCCTGTGAGTTAACAGCCCCTTTCCGGAATCCCTCTGCAATTGCTTTTCTCTTCCTGTCTCTTTTGGAGGCTTCTGTTCTAACTGTGCCTTTGGGTTCTGCTCAGCCCCTCAGCAGACCTCAGGAGTTAAAGTGAATGGGACACCTGTTTGCCAGAGGAACCATTCATATTATCTACTCCTCCCTTTCTCTGTATATTAATTATCAAAAAACATTTGTTTAATAAAGAATTCCATTCTATACCATGATTAGGAAAATGTATACCTACCAGCTAATGATTAGTAAGAGTTGGAATAAAAGCAGTCAAAAGAAAAAGAAGTGGCACTTTATTAGCTTAGGCAGCCTCATTGTAGATAGAAGTGTTCCCATCAGTAGCATTTCTTGAAACATTTGAAAAAGGGCAAGGCTGCTGTGACTGTCTTTGGATACCTGTAGGAGCTTGGGAAACCTCTTCTCTTGTCCCTTCAATTCCTTTCCCTCCTCCCGCTTTGGCAATTTCCTGTCTGCTGGCAAGGGCGGACTCTGTGAGATATTTGAATAGATGGCAGGAAACCCAGTACAGGGCCAGGTCTGAAAATTGGGGCTGATTTCACACCCATGATGGAACCATGAGACAGAATTCCCTAGAGAATAACAGATCCCTCAGATGTTCTCAGCACACCCCCCAGGTGGGTATATAGGCACTTTCCACAAAGACTGGACAGTGTCCTGGGAGCTTTGGAACTGAGTCATCTGCCTGCTCTAGGCCAGTCTTGCTGAGCATACAGGAGCTTTTCTAGGGCTGTGTACAGCAGTAAAAGTAGCCTGACTCCAGAGAGGGCAGCAGGCGTGACGTGCAGAGAAAGAGAAAGCTCTCACATTCTAAGCAGGGACGTGGCCTGACCACCGGCTTGGTGGGAGCCTAGGAGGGAAGAATACGAGGGGCTGCTCTTGGCTTGTCACCTAGTCCTGGGGATGTGTGAGAGGACACAGGTGGGAAATAGCCACTGAAGCCCCAGGGCCACAGGCAGTGATTGACTCCTGGAAGAGACCCTTTGGAGAAGGCTTCAGAGTAAATAGTGAAGAACTAAGGAGAAGAGAGGTTTATAAATGTAACATGGAAAGTGGCTAAAGCCTACCTAAGGCTTAATTCTATGCAGAGAGAAGATTGAATTGTAGTTTACTGGCACCTGGATAGTAAAGAATTTAATTTTGTCCTTAAAAGATCTGGCCTTTGTCCCTAGCCTCAGGAAAGCGATGTCTAAACTACCCTGCCTGATAGGACTGTTTAGGCCTTGACCCAAACCAGCAATGTGAGTTAGGTGGAGGCAGGCCACACTAGACAGACCAGCGAGCTGGTTTAAGGTGGAGGTTTGGGATCATTGCCAGAGGAACTGGAGACATAGATCAGCCATGTGAATAGTCCATTAATCCATCCTGCTAACGTGATGGAGTTCCAGTAAAAGCTCTGTACGCTGAACCAGGGGTGAACATCCCAGTAGGCAGTATTCCGTGTATTGTCACACATCAATGCTGGGACTCCAGGGAAGAGGACAAGTGAAGGTCTACATTTGGACTCTGCCTGGAACTTTCCCCATGAGCTCTTCCCTCAGCTGACATTGACCTCAGCCTTTCACTGTGATAAATCAGAGCTGTGAGGACAACAGTCTTTCATGAGTCTGGAGTCCAGTTAAATTACAGAAACCCCTACAGAGGTGGTTGGTGTCAGAAGTGAGGGCAGGCTTGTGTGTGAACAGCACCCTCTGAACAGAGCAGCTCCTCTTTGGTGGAGAGATGTGTTTGCTGGAGAGGCTCACTTCCTGTCTCTTTTTTGTCTTGCAGTGTTCCACTGGCAAGCCACCATCATGGGCCCGGTAGGTAGCAGCTGCTCAGCGTAGCCCTTGCCTTACCTGTTGTACCTCTTGCGCATGTACTAATCTGCTTTCGGTGTCTCATCCTCCAGAATGACAGTCCTTACCAAGGAGGCGTTTTCTTCCTGACCATCCACTTCCCTACCGATTATCCTTTCAAGCCCCCAAAGGTGAGGACAGGGGACAGGAACAGTGTGTGATGAAGTCACTGGTACAGAAAGCTGCACCCGGGGCTTTTCCCAGGGCCCCTTATCCACCACCAGGAGTACAGCTTGCCAGGAATTAAACTCTGGGCTTTCAGGACTCACTGTTCATGTGAGCAAGGGCTGGTGTGGTGAGGGCTTCCTACTGAAGCCATGTTTTCAGGGGTGTTCCTTGTGGGGTGGCTGAGTTAGGATGTGTCTCAGGCTCCAGCTCTCTTCTCTGCAGTCCCTTTCAGTCTAGGACAGGACTTCTCAGCCCCTACCCCAGGGACACTGAGATTTTTGTGGTAATAAAGCCTGAGATGGGAGGTGGGCAGAGGATTGCTTCTAGTATCTAGTGGAGGCCAGGAATGCTGCTCAGCATCCTGAATTGCACAGGATGGCCCTGAATGTCCACCAGTGGAGAGAAGCTGGCCTAGGACCCTGGCAAGTCACTCCTTCCTTCCCCTGGAGGAGTCCTGCCTTCCTGAGATTCATAGTCCCATGCGGGAGAAGTTTAGTATGAGAGCTACGCCATGCTGAGGAGAAGCACAGAGCAGCAAAGTGGGATAGGACAGTGAGGGAAGGTGGTAGTGGGATCACTCTGATCATGGAAAGGGTCACAGGGAACTGGAGGGCAAGCCTTTGTTTGGGGGTGGGAAGGATGACCCCGAGGGGACCCACGGTGTGCAGTCAGTTGCTCTGCTGTGGTGAGAGGCTGGGTAGGGCAGAGACGGGTTGTTAAGGCAAAGCAGGTGGCTTGTTCCAAGGTGGAGCCAACAGCACAGGCAGATGTGGTCACACAGCAGTGATTGTAGGTTATTCATATCATTTTTAACATATTGTTATCTTTCTGATTGAAAAATTGATAAAAGTGGGTTATTTTAAAATTAGAGCATATGGAGAACTAACTAATACACAGATGGAAATCAGTCTATTTATAAACCTATCCCCAGAGAAGATCACAGCTAATAGCCCTACTGATTATCCTTTCAAGCCCCCAAAGGTTGAAAGAGGGACAGGACAGGGACAGTATACATTCCTCCAGGGTTTTGCTTCATATACCAATATCCATTTTAATTCTTATTTTTTAAATAAAATCGTCAGTTCTGGTTGTGAATGAGGAAACCAAGGCTTTGAATGGGCACTCTAGTTCCTGAAAATGGTGCGGCTTATAGTGGAGGGTGGGACTTGAACCCAGATGTGTCAGCCTATTTTTTGGTAACTTTTTATTTTAAATTAATTTTAGACTTAGAAAAATGTTGCAAAAATAGTACATATTTTCCACATATGCCTTGTTTTTAGCTTTCCCTGAAGTCAACATCTTAGTTTATTGAAGTCCAAGCATCAAATCCAGGAAGTCAGTGTTGGCCACATGCTCAGAGCTAAACTGATGGCCTTACTTTTTCACCAGTTTTCCTCAGGTTCTAGAACCTTGCCCTGTATTTGTTGTCTTGTCTCCTCCGTCTCCACAGTCTGTAACAGAGGCTCCATTTCCTCTGGTCTTTCATGACCTGATGCTCTTGAGAGGTACTGATCATTGTCAGAGACCCTCCCCCCGCCTCTTTGGGGTTTGTGTGCTGTTTTCTCAGGACTGACCTAAAGTTTTGCATTTTAGCAAGTTACACGGAAGTCCTGAATCTGTGCCAGGGTCCCCTGTCTCAGGGTTTGTGATGTGTCTTACTGCCCTGTGGTTGACCTCAATGGCTCTGTTAAAGGCAGACCTTTCACCCCTGTGTGCTCATTCTATCTAAGCAATGAGGAGCAGCCCCTCTGGGCTCCCCAGCCCACAGCTCTCCCTGGTCATTGCCACCAGAGGCCATCAGTGCCTCCATATTTTAAATCAGAGTTAAATGTGGTTAAGATTCTGGAGACTTTGCCAGCTTTTAACGAAGAAGGCTGGGTTGTGCTGGGCACAAGGGGACAGATAGTAAAATACCTCTTTTAAGTATAACTGTTATTTCAGGGGTTTGGTTGAAAAAGCACATTCCATGGCCTTGAATCTACCCCCACTCTCCCCTTTCCCTGTTGAGATTTGCTGCAGTGTCTTGTAAAGTAGCATCTTATATCCTTCATTAGTGTATAAGTTGCTGCTGATCTTTTTTAAAATAAACAGATTGAATATAATCCTGTGTGTCTGTTGGGCATTTTCAGGATTCCTGATTGCCCCAAGACAAAGCAAAAGCAGCGCCTATTATTAGAGACTGAAATCAGCCCTGTGAGCTGGGTTTACTGTAACAAGGAGAGTTGTGTGCCAAAATGTTGTCTTCTACGATAGAAGAAAGTGTTTCTGTCTTTTTAAAAATCTCCTTTCCACAGGAGAACAAGACAAAGTAAGATTGCTGTTTGGGCAAGAATTTTCTGGGTCTATGGGGGGAATCTGGCAAGGTTGCATGATCTTCTCTACAGGAGATAATAAAGAATAAGGCAAATATTTAGTGCCTCAGTCACTTTGGAAGTTTGATGCGTCCTGGAAAAAAGTGAAAAGTGAAAGTGTTAGTTGCTCAGTCATGTCCAACTCCGTACAGTCCCTGGGCTGTAGCCTGCCAGACTCCTCTGTCCACGGGGTTCTCCAGGCAGAAATCCTGCAGTGGGTATACTGGATCTTCCCAACCCAGGGACTGTCAGGAAGTCTCCTGCATTTCAGGCAGATTCTTTACCCTTTGAGCTACCGTGGAAGCCCTCCTGGAAAAAGTCATTTGGTAACAGATGCTGAGCCTCACATACACAGCCTTCCTTCTCCTCATATTCTGAAGTGAGTTGTTTTAAAATGAAGCCAACAACAACAACAAAAAAATCCTGTTTTATTAAAACTGTTTCAAGGCATGTAAAGTACTGTAGATAATCATATAATGGATGCCCACATAGTCATCATCTGGCTTAAGAACTCCATTATTCAACAAGACTTCTGAGTCCTGGCCATTGCTCTTTTTGTTAGCCCTCAGAGCACACTCTTCTGGGGGAGATGGTGTCAGTCCTCGCGTCTAGTTCAAGAGCCCAGCAGGGAATGGGTTGGGGGACTTTTTCTCCAGGTGCCCCTTCCTGTATCCCATTCTGGTTTGGAATAATGCCCAGCTCACCCAGGATTGTGCAGGGCCAGGTATGTCCCAGTAGTGGTCATTTCCACCTTACTTGGTTCATTTTCCTGACAGATAAACAATCTAGAATGTCCCTGTGGTCTGTCTGACTTGAGGTCTCTCATCTCTGCAGGTTGTTTTCACAACCAAAATTTATCATCCCAACATCAACAGCAATGGCAGCATCTGCCTTGACATCCTACGGTCCCAGTGGTCTCCAGCACTGACTGTGTCAAAAGGTAAAAAGGTAGATGTGTATACTAGGTTCTGATACTGTGAGTGCCTATCTCCTCCCCATCTCGGTCACAGCAGTGTTTCTACCCCTGCACTCCTGAGAGCAAATTCAGGCTCCGGGGAAGCAGCCACGGTCCTAGCCCGTGGTCACAGCCTGGAGGGGGAGGAGTCCAAAGTGGTGCTTTCCCCACCCCCACCGCGTCCACCTGGATCTGTTGCTGCAGGGTGCTCCAGCCAGACTGTTACACGGGTGCAAAAGAAAATATTGATCCTATTTATACTTTTGATCTAAAAGTAAATAGAAAGGCAAATATTACATTGCCTCCTCCATTCTCTCATTTATTCACTTTGCAACATGGGTTGTGAACCAGCCCTGAGTGAAGAGGACACAGGGCCTGTGCTCTGCATGAGGGTGAAGAAACCAGTCTAAACTGGGCTTAAAGGATGCAGATATTCCTTCCCAACTAAGACAGGCTGAACATGGTTGTACAAACCCTGAGACTTGAACACAGAGGGTGTGAGTTACCTGTCAGTGGAGTGAGTAAGGTGGTAAAAAAAAAGCAACCTGAGAGAATCAGGGTACCAGAGCCCAACAAACAGAGTGGAGTGTGAGGCAATGCAGGTGGCAGAGCTTTAGGAAGCAGAGTGGGGAACACAAGACACCAGGACAGCTGACCAGAGCAGGCTCTTTGAGACTGCGTGGTAAATCTACAGGGAAAGCTGCCCAGTCCAATGTGGTGATGCAGATGCCGTGGAGGCAGAGCTGACTCCAGTACTCAGGCCTCCAGGAGACAACTCCACACTGGGGGCCTGCTCCTCTCTGAGCTGAATCCTCACCCCACTGCCTAGCATGCCTTTGGGTGTGGGGGTCAGGACACTGTCTAAGAAAGTAGGGAGAGGAAATCAAAATGGCCAGGAGTAGACACTTGAATGTGGAAGGAAGGAAGAAATTAGCTCTCTCATGACACATCCTTTGAGCTCAGAACAGCAGGAGAGTTGAAGAGCTTTAAAAAGACAAATCATCCCTCAATCATAGTGTACCTGGTTTACCATAGTTTAACTGTGGTCAGGACTTGAATAGATTCACTGAGGCAAGGATGATACTTGTTTGGGGTGGTACAGAGGGTTCCAGAGCAAATCTAGGATTGACAGTGCATTTAGCCTAGACCCTAACGATCCCAGCAGCACCACTTCCTCAGCCTCCAACCACTCCCTGGTGGGAGTGTCCTCACAGGTCCAGAGCAGAACTGAGAGTGTAGGGCAGTGCGCATTTGCTTGGCAGTCACACAGACCTGGTTCTGAATCTTGTTTTTACCCATTTGGTGGGTGTTCCAAGTCTTTAACCTTGGACAGGTCACCAGAATCTTCTGAGTTCTGGTTTCTTTAATAGTGAACAGGGCCCCTGGGACCAAACAACAAAGGCACATGGCACGGAGCCAAAGGACTTTTGAGATCAGGAAGGGGAGGCCAGAAGTGCCCTAGGGCAGATGGAACTGGGACACCACAGGGTAAAGTTGCTGTTCAACTGATAGATGGACAAAGTAAATACATTCGTATTCTGATACCCCAAGAGTCTTGGGGTATTAGAATAATTTTGATGGGATGTTGAAGAGAAAATAATTGCTCTGTCAACAGAGAGTTCAATTTGAGGGGCTCACTGGACCTGGGGTGACCTGGGAGCCTTGTGACTGCAGTTGACTTATTGTTTCTTTTCTTTCCAGTTCTCTTATCCATCTGTTCTCTGCTCTGCGACCCCAACCCTGATGACCCTCTGGTGCCAGAAATAGCCCATACCTACAAGGCTGATAGAGAGAAGTATGTGTCCTCTTTGGGTTGCCTTTGGGCCCCAGCTGCTCCAGGCAGCTCCCAGCAATACCCTGAGCTGGTGCTTCCAGGCCAACGAGGTTTTCCCCTGGACATCGTCCTGCCCATTCTGAGCTGGGCTAAGACTCCTGCCTCTCTCACTAACATATCCTTTGACTCTGAGGAGGGAGAAGGAGATAAAAGCAGGTTGCCCTCCTGGATAGCTCATCAGCTGCCACTACTGAATCCTAAAAGATTATTGCCAGACCTGCCCTTGAGGCCAGTAATGTCAGTGGTCAGCCAACAATGGACTCAGAAGAATCTGACAGCAAGAAAATTCTGGATTAAAATACAAGGACTTTATCACAAGATAATGGGCTATCTGCTCAGATATGCCCAGGGTGAGGCCAGGGCTGATTGAGGTGGGAAGCACTGCTGTGCTCAGTTTGCTAGTTGAGGCTAAGAAGTAAGCAGTGTGTTCCTGATTTACTGACAGACCCTCACTGCCAACTCTCTGATTTCCAGACTCTTGACTGTAGAATTCTGACTCATGTGGCCAGACACAACCATGTGCACTGTAGCCTGAGCAGATGTCTGTGGCTGCTGAGGCAGGTACATTGTGTGACAACCTCTGAGAGTTGACAGCACTGTGAGAAAGGGCCAGACATGGCAGGGCCCCAGGCATCAGCAGTGGCGGCCCTGTGAGCAGCTAGGGGCAGGAGCAGGGTGCAGAGGGTGGAGTTGCTGGCTTTTAAAAGAACTTTCCAGTAGGTCTTTTAGTTCATTATTTCTCTTCTGTCTAAAGAGATTAGAATGGAATGTGCTTTTTCCAGCATATATTTCTTGAAACCTTTATAGAGCTCATTATTTCCCTCATTTCAGTTCTCCTGTATGACAAAGTGATTGTTAAGTGATGAGATCTTAATTTGTATTTATTTCAGCGCTTGTTATGATATATGTTAGATATACCAGAAGTGATTGTCTTCATTGTCTTCTCTGATTACATAACTCTCTTACAGTGTCATGGCACCAGGTTCCATAACAGTAATGTGGATAAATGCACATATTCTCAATGGGCACCAGACCTGCTCTGTGGCTGCCAACAGTGGCGCTTACTCACACTCTGGTGGCCAGATTCATGGAGCCCACGTGCTAGATACCAGGGACTCTCCCATGCTGACCTCTGGGTATCTCTTCCTGATCAAATGCATCCATGTTGAAAGACAGGAGAGAGGGAGGGAGGTGGTCTGTTGCGCTCTCAAATCTTCCACAGCAGATAGTTGTGAAGAACTGCTAGGACTCACCAGGCTCGGGGTTTATGGCCGTGAGTGACACGTTCCTGCTCCAGGCAGTCTATTTCATTCATTCATCCGTCTTAGGTATTTGATGAGAAGCAACAGCATTTCCCCTATATCAGTTCTTTTCTCTACTGCACGTTGAAAGGAAGTGACCATTACGAATGAGGGTGTCACTTCCTCTACTTTTTTCTTCCAGGTACAACAGACTAGCAAGAGAGTGGACACAGAAATATGCTATGTAAGTGCCTCAGAGGTTTTACAGGAGACATTGTCCAAGAGAAGCTGAGCTGAGCTATTGGCTGAGCCACTCACAGAGCGTCATCTCTTCTGCAAACAAATGCTGATTACCCACATTCTCCAACCACAGCATGTTGGTACTACTCTCAGCCATCATGGTTTTGACAGCGTCATGTCTCTGATGCCAGATCAGTAGTCACTGTTGTGATCTGCAGCCTTCCTGGCTACATTGGAATCGGTCCCTCCACCCCAACTCACTGCTCGCCTATTCGGAGGACCTGTGTGCCTCCCCTGCCTGGCCTCACTCAGGCGGCATCGCTTACCGTGGCGCCACACAGGGGCCCCAGTCTGGCCCCTTACCACGTGCTCTTTGCCTTTTAGAACTCAGTGCCCAGGGAGGAGCGGGCAGGCTTTCCTCACATCGTGTCTGCCACAGACCACATCCTGAGGACTCTCACCTCATCCCAGAAGTTCTGGGAACTGTGAACAGTGTCACTGGGAAGTGGAGGCCTTGCCCCACAGCTCCCACCAGTCTTCCTCGGCAGTGCCACGTGCTGGCACTCTCCTCCCACACCAAGAAGCTGTAAATTGAAAGTCAGGATATAAAGCACATAACACGCCATGAGAGATGACTGTCCTTTTAGAAGCAAGAACAAAATTATGAAACCTGAAAAGATTTGGGTTATCCTTTTCTATCTTATGAGATTTTCACCACCCCACCTCCTCCCACTCAGAGCCTACATGAAGGCAAAGTGTGAGCCATTCACTGAACAGAACACAGGGAGAGAGAGGGACTTGTTAAATGTAAATAAAAATGTAATGCACTCATAACCCTAAATGATAACTGACATTTAAGTCTTTTTTTTTTCCAGGCAGAACAGAAGATATGGAAACTTTTAACAGGTAGCCCATCGGGTAACTGGCCTCCTCTCTTAAATTTCTGATGTAACACATTTCAAGAGCTGCCTTTAGAGTTCAGAGATTTGAGATTAGGTTAGTGAGGAGAAGGGTAGTAAAGGGATTATTCTAATTGAACCTCTGAAGAGAGGAGGAAAATTGAGGGACTTCACATCTCTCAACATCCAATTTGGCCTAGTCTTCTCTAAGTGGTTTTCAAAGCTAGTCCACTCCCAGAACAGCCATATGAGAATGATGTTTGGGTAAGTAGGACCAGGAAGTGGAGAAACCCTAAAATTCTTCAACCACATGGCCAAGTCTGTGGAGTTTGGAAGGAGGCCTGCAGACCTTGCACCTGGGGATCAGCCCTAGATGACCACATGAGCCTGACCTGTTCCAGAAACTCTGAAGTTGTAGCACAGCTTCACTGTTCTTGCTTTTCAGCGAGAGTGCTGGGATTAGTCACCACCACTTCCTTAGCAAAGCAGGCAGCAGTCTGAGCCTGGTCTGCATTTACTTTACAGGGTTCCGCATTTAGGATCCTCAGGTAAAGGCTACTTTCTGTGTTCCATGGGCTCCATTCCCTGCTTTGTACCATGGTGAGGATTTGCCCTGTTAATTTTTTCTCTCTCTGCTACCCCTTTGGTCTTTACTTAAACAAAATTATAAACTTCAGGTGTCCCCTGGGAACACTGCCATCACACAACTCTGCCATTTCAGACAATGGCCATAATACTCCTTGAACCAAATATAACAAAGTATGGGAAGGTGGGACAGATTCCAATTTCAGAGACAAGTTAGAGGTTCAGAGAAGGAATATCCAGGCCCAAGTTGTTGTTGAGTTGGAGGGTGCCATTTTCAGCCTTTCCAGCATAATAGCTTATGACTCACCAGAAGCTCATGAATTTTCTCTGTCTAGTTAAAATTTTCCCAAGCCTGCTGTCTCTGTTGGTGATAATGCAATAGCAAAAGTAAAATTATCCTTTGGGATCCCCACTGTGAATTACCATTCACCCTTTTGCTTGATTTGCACTCTGTACTTGGACAGGCCTGTATTGTGCCAAGCCAAGTGATGGAATGGCCACCACAGTGATGTTCTGCAGGGCTGTCCCTGGCAAGTTCCTTGGACTCTCTACCCCTGAGAAACTTGATTTTCAAGCCTTCCAGCACTCAGGTTAGCCTGAAGGACAGGCTTCTTAAGTTGAAACCCTTATTTTAAAATGCACTGTGTGCAGGCAGCTCCCAGATATCACACAGGTATAGATATCATGTTTCCAAGGCGAGTCCGAGGTCAGTAACTTAACAGCAGATCTAAAAATCTAACTGTGCAGTGATACTTCGTTTTCTCCATAGACCAGAGATACCAGGGAATTGCATGATCTTAAGCAATTAATCCAACATGAACAAATGACTTAACTCTGGCCAAAAGTATCTCAGTTTGCTGGATGGAGCTGTGATCTTGATCCTTTAGCAGACTATAGGAAGACCCAAGAGTTCCAAGAATATGGCAAAGGGTCAAAATCTCCTGACAAGGGTTTAAAAGACCAGAACACCCATGTCCAGTGGGCCTGGCAGCTCACAGCTCACCCGTGTTAGCACCATGGGATCCAACACCACCTGACCGCAGAGGCCCAAGAATAGGCAGGTTTCTGTCTCTCAAATTCAGGACAAAGCCTCCTAAAGTGATAAAGAGGTGCTTGTGAGACTGGTCAACAGAGCTCCTGGCCTGAAGGCCTGTTCTGGTAGAGGAGGAGAAAGCCTTGGGAGCAGCACGGGCCACTTGTCCCTCCTGCCCTCGCCTGCCCCCTCTTCTGTGCCTCTGTTCCTCCAGCTCTTCTCACTGTGACACATGCTTCCTCCCTGGCAGCACTGGGTGAGGGTTGAATGAGGATTAGACCTAGCCATGAAAGCTGGTCTGAGAAACAGGATGGCTTACCAGTGGTACCAAGCTGAGTCCTTGGACTCTTTGATCAATAGAAATTGATAAGAGATCAGACAAGAAATTTAGGCAAGGCTTTACTGGAACTCACTGCAGCAGTGGGGAGTTAAGAACAAGTGAACCGGTGCCCTTGCTTGACCCCTGCAGGTGGCAGGGCGAGCTGGTCCCTTAATGAGGTGAGGGTGGGATGGGCCAGTGGGTCAGGTTGAAAGGGTGGCTTGGGTGGTCTGCCAGCCCACATGGTGGTGCTGTGTGCAAGGATCGTGCAGAACCCTGCTTTTGCTCCCCGTACCTCAGAAATGACAGTTGGGTTTTGGTCTTTTTGTATTAGTCAGAATTGACCCCAACTGTGCATTCGTCAAGTTATTTTTAGTCCCTTATAGTTTCTTTGTGTTCTGTTGCTCAAGGAGATGTTTGTTCAGGTGCGAGCACTCCAGTAAAGGGACCCAGGCCCCAGCCTATCTCACCAGCACCCTCACAACAGCAGCCTGGTACCATGCAGGCAGGCACACTGGCTCCTTCAGGCCTGGTGATCTTCCCAGCCAGTCTGCTGGCCTCATCATGACCACCATTGGGGTTTCTCTTCTGTTGGCAGAGGGATTTTATTAAAAACAAAAATAAAAAGCTACAGAAAATCTGCAAACCCTCTGTCAAACCAAATAGTGAGTGGTTTCTTGACTTTCCTAAAAAACGTCACGTCTCCATATTACCCCATCTCCACCACACTCCTCCCAGGCTCCTAATCCTTACTGTCAGATAGGCCTGCTTGAGCTGTCCAGCTCCCTGCAGCAGAGCTTACCTCTGGGTGCGCGGGCTTGGCTGGGCTCCACTTTAAGAGGTAATGACAGAATTGCCCTCTCAGAGCCTGCCTCTCACCTATGCTGCCCACGCCCGCCGCACCACCCCCCCCCCCCCGCCCCCCGCACAGTAGCTCAAGGGGCTAGTCATGGGGAATGTCCATCACCGCTGGCTGGTCATTACTTTCTAATGACTTTAGGTGGCTTTATCCAGGCAGTGACTGAGCAATTGCCAAATGCAAGGTGTGAAGGGGAGGGGAAAGGAAAAGAATTATACAAAGAAAATGTGGTTGCTTTCTGGGAGTTCACTGGAACTACACAGGCCTCAGGAAGGAGCTAAAACTAAGGTAGGGCCTGATGGATGGACAGGGAGGAGGGTCCTACAGGCAAAGGACTATGTTCCCCAACAAGCACAGCACATTCTGGGAGCTCACTCAGCAACCTGGTGACACTCCCGCACATGGCCCTTCTGAAATTGGGGCCCTGTTACCTTCTGGGTGGCACAGGGCTCACCTTTCTGGAGAATCACTGAAGGCACAGGAGTGCAGGATGAACAGCAATTTTCATATTAAGTGGATGGCATAGTTCATATAAGCTGGTGTGTAAAACCATTTCACACCCTAGACTCCCAGGGAAACAAGCACCATCACTGGGCCAGGGGCTTTATAGGGGCAAGGACATGGGCCCAGAGCTGCATCTGTCCCTCCATCCACACACATGAAGAACAAAATGACATTAGGCCTGGGCCCAGCCTCATCTCAAAGCTTGTTCCCAGGAGCAATAATGACCTGGCCACGGCACTAGAAGGCCAGGCGTGCTCAATGGGCAAAATGATCTACCAGCTCCAGAAATAAGGATGCAGATGGAGGCATGGGCTGTAAAGTTGGGGGTGGCGGAGGCAAGGGGTGAAAGGCTAACTACCCTTCTGAGGGAACTTGGCTAGTTCTTCTGTGTCAAATATCCAGCAGTAGGAATAACCTGGTAGTCCAGTGGTTAGCAGTCTGTGCTTCCACTGTAAGGGTCACAGGTTCCATCCCTAGTCGGCAAACTATGATCTCCCATGCCATGTGACCAGAAGCAAGCTCAGGACACCATCCTGGAACAGGAGGAACTAACAATAACTTGTCAACATCTTTTGGTTTAAAATGTTGGCAGAGTTGTAGTTAAACTGCAAAATCCCCATCACCTGTACCTTCTGTTCCCTTTGAACCTTCTAGAATTTCTGCTGACTTCTTGCTGTGGGCCGATCTGTCTACAACAGGGAGCTTGGCTGATGCACACATGCCTCCAGGTCTTTGAGGTCAAGGCTTCAGTAAGACTTGAGAAGCTAGAAGCCCTCACAGAACGAGCTATGTGAGCAGCAAGTGTGCCCTCTCTGTAAAGGGTTAGGATGGCAGGAAAGAGCATTGCTTCTCCTGAAGGAGGTGGTTTTGCCCTTTCTGTGAGACACCACATACTGACTTGTGACAGCCCCTCGTAGCCAAGCCTTAAATGACAAGCAGACCACATTGGCTATTCCCTCCCTACCTGCGGGCCTGAGTCACAGATCAAGCTCAGGACTGCAGCCTTCCCACCTTTCTATACTTGACTGCTTACCCTCTGTTTAAATCATAACAAGGATTCAACTAGGAAGCTTTGGGGGTTTTTGTTTTGTTTTTAATCTCTCAAGATGTGAAGTTATTTGTTTACTGGATTCCACTTACCATGCAACATAAACAAGTTTTCTTTTTAGGGCAGGAAAACCAATGATTTCATTTCTCCCTTTCTGTAGTAATGTGGCCATGTGTGGCTGGAGCATAGAGATGTAATCCTAGTGGTTTTTAAGAAAATTATTTTCTTGCTAATTGACACTTCTGTGGATGAAGACTTTGAATAAAAACCTATTATTTTTTACCGATTGTTGTGGTCTCAATGGTTATGTACCCTCAAAATTCCTTCGTTGAACTCTTAACCCTTAAGGTAATGATATTGGGAGGTGGGGCCTTTGGGAGGTGATGAGGTCACAGCAGTGGAGCCCTCATGAATGGCATTAGTGTGCTTATAAAAGAGGTGCCCCAGAGAGCTTCTTGGTCCCTTTTGTCATGTAAGACTACTATGAACTGTCAGCAGAAGCAGAGTTTGGAGACCCTTCCTCCTATGGGCCTCAGTTCTTGGTAAGGATGCAAAGAAGAATCTAAGGTCTTACCTGTTGCAAGAAAGTTTATTAACAATCAGGAAAGAACAGATTACAAAGAGTTGGACAAGACTGAGTACACTGCAGATGGTGTCCGCAGCCATGAAATTAAAAGATGTTTGCCCCTTGGATAAAAGCTATGACAACTCAGCATATTAAAAAGCAGAAACATTACTTTGCCAACAAAGGTCCATATAGTCAAAGCTATGGCTTTTCCAGTAGTCATGTATGGATGTGAGAGTCAGACAGAAAGCTGAGAGCTGAAGAATTGATGCTGTTGAACTGTGGTGTTGAAGACTCTTGAGAGTCCCTTGGACAGCAAGGAGATCAAACCAGTCAATCCTAAAGGAAATCAGTCCTGAATATTCATTGGAAAAACTGATGCTGAAGCTGATGCTCCAATATTTTGGCCACCTGATATGAAGAACTGACTCCTTAGAAAAGACCTTGATGCTGGGAAAGATTGAGGCAGGAGGAGAAGGGGATGACAGAGAATGAGATGGTTGGATGGCATCATCAACTCGATGGACGTGAGTCTGAGCAAGCTCCGGGGGTTGATGGACAGGGAAGCCTGGTGTGCTGCAGTCTATAGGGTTGTAAACAGTTGGACACGACTGAGCGACTGAACTGAGTATACACAAAAAAAGTACAGAAGGAACATTTCAAGCGGAGGGCCGTGCAAGGGAGGCAAATGGCCCTGGAGGGCTGGAGTACAGTTTTTAAGGCAGGGTCATTTGCATAATTGGGAGGGTGTCACTGATTGATAGCTGCAGGTTATATAACAAGATGCTCTACTGTGCATGTTCTTCCTATAATTTAGTCTGTTAGAAGTATATATTCAGGGAAGGGGCTTCCCTGGTCGCTCAGCTGGTAAAGAATCTGCCTGCAAGGCAGGAGACCTGGGTTCGACCCCTGTGTTGGGAAGATCCCCTGGAGGAAAGTCATAGCAACCCATTCCAGTATTCTTGTCTGGAGAATCCCTATGGACAGAGGAGCCTGGTGGGCTACAGTCCCTGGGGTCATAAAGAGTCAGACACGACTGAGCAACTAAGCACAGCACATTCATGGAATATTTGTGAGCAGTTAATGAGTCCAGTGGCTGACAAAGATTACTTTAGTACACGATACTATGAGGTGAGTACATGTGGTAGAGTGGGGAAAGTCCTACCAGTCGACAGGTGGGGGCTTTTTACAGCCCCCCTGACTATTTTTGCAGTACTAGTGGGTGTATTAGGGGTAGGGCTGGTAAATTACTTGGTGGGATTAGGCGGCTATTGAACAGGTAGCTGAATGGTCTACCTCTCTGTTGCTCTCAGCTAACTTCCTGCCTATCAGAACCAGGAAGGGGACTCTCACTAGACACCAAATCTACCAGTGCCCTGATCTTGGACTTCGGGCTCTAGAAATTGTGTTCATAAGCCACCCAGTATGTGGTATTTTGTTGTGTCAGCTTGAATGGATGTAAACACTGGGGGACACTGCTGCTGTTGATTCCTTCTAGACAGCGGACTCCAGAGAGAGTTTACCAGCATATTCCCTCTACATTTGGGCTCACATGCTTTCAGGACACAGTCAACTGCCCTCAGAGTTCAAAGGACACTGACTATTTGGAGCTCTGCTTTCATGCCTTGGATCTGTTACCTAAACCCACTAGGAGAGCTTCAAGAAGCAAAGCAGATCTCAGTTTATCTACATGCAAGAAAAGTATAGAGGCTTGTGTGAATGATGGGGCCAATTTGCTAAGAAAAGAGAAGAGTTCTAGGAATAACCTGTGGAAACATCTCACATTCTCAAACCAAGGGACAATCAACCAACAAGAGACAGATGACCAAAAGGAAACAGAAACTCCAGAAAAGCTGGAGTAGGACGGAGAGGAAAATGGAGAGGATCTACACACAGCAGCTAGGGGAACATGTGACAAATATCCTACTTCCCTGGTGGCTCAGATAGTAAAGAATGTACCTGCAATGAGGGAGACCTGGGTTCAATCCCTGGGTTGGGAAGATCCCCTGGAAGAGGGCATGGTAACTCATTCCAGTATTTTTGCCTGGAGAATCCCCATGGACAGAGGTGTCTGGCAGGCTATAGTCCATGGGGTCGCAGAGTTGGACACCACTGAGTGACTAAGCACAGCACACAAGGATTCCATCATACCTAAGAATAAAACCTGAATTCCTTCCCCTAACTCACAAGTTCCTGTAGGATCCAACCTGCACGCATGCCTCCTTCCTTCTCTTTCTCTCTGTGCTTTCACCTCAGAGCTCTTGTTCCCTTTGCTTGGAACACTTCCACCAAGATCTTCCATAGCCACATCTGCCACCCTCCAGCCCTCATATCTACTCTGCTCCACTGTTACCTCTGAAAGGCCCTCCCTGATCTGTCAAGTTGAAATAGGCTACCACACACTAAAGCAGAAAACAGAATCCTAATGCCCCCACATTCCCACACCAGGGACCCCTCTTCACAGTCATAGTCTTCTTTCAGTGGAGCCTGGGTCCTCCTGCTTTTCCCTCATCAGTATGGATAAACCTGGTCACCACACTGAGCTGATCTATTTCCAGAACAAAGAGACCTACCTGCCTCTTTTGTCTGAACAATCTGATTCAGGCAAGGTGGGGCCTCCCCAAGTTGACTAAACTGTTTAAAAGTGTTCCCTAGTAGGCCTGAGGGATTTGGGAAACTGGTAACAAGGATGTCTTTAAATAGCAATATTACCAGAGAAAGAAGAGACACAAGGACATGTGAGGCCAAAAAGAATAAGGAAGAAAAACAATAAGACTGTGGGTTGAACTCCTCTGAACTATGGAGATTCTAAAAAGACTGTGGTGGAAATAAGGTCCGATGCTATAAAGAGCACTATTGCATAGAAACCTGGAATGTTAAGTCCATGAATCAAGCCAAATTGGAAGTGGTCAAACCAGGAGATGGCAAGAGAGAACATTGACCTTTCAGGAATCAGCGAACTAAAATGGACTGGAATGAGTGAATTTAATTCAGATGACCATTATGTCTACTGCTGTGGGCAAGAATCCCTTAGAAGAAACGGAGCAGCCATCATGGTCAACAAAAGAGTGCAAAATGCAGTACCTGGATGCAATCTCAAAAACGACAGAATGATTTCTATTTGTTTCCAAGGCAATCCATTCAATATCACGGTAATCCATGTCTATGCCCCAACCAGTAATTCTGAAGAAGCTGAAGTTCAATGGTTCTATGAAGACCTACAAGACCTTGTAGAACTAACATCCAAAAAAGATGTCCTTTTCATTATAGGGGACTGGAATGCAAAAGTAGGAAGTCAAGAAACACCTGGAGTAACAGGCAAATTTAGCCTTGGAGTACAACATGAGGCAGGACCAAGGCTAATAAGAGTTTTGCCAAGAGAACACACCGATCATAGCAAACACCCGCTCCAACAACACAACAGAAGGCTCTACACATGGACATCACCAGATGGTCAACACAGAAATCAGATTGATTATATTCTTTGCAGCCAAAGATGGAGAAGTTCTATACAGTCAACTAAAACAAGACCAGGAGCTGACTGTGACTCAGATCATGAAATCCTTATTACCAAATTCAGACTTAAATTGAAGAAAGTAGGGAAAACCGCTAGACCATTCAGGTATGACCTCAATCAAATCCCTTATGATTATACAGTGGAAGTGAGAAATAGATTTAAGGGCCTAGATCTGATAGATAGAGTGCCTGATGAACTACGGAATTAGGTTCGTGACACTGTATAGGAGACAGGGATCAAGACCATCCCCATGGAAAAGAAATGCAAAAAAGCAAAATGGCTGTCTGGGGAGGCCTTACAAATAGCTGTGAAAAGAAGAGAGGTGAAAAGCAAAGGAGAAAAAGAAAGATTTAAGCATCTGAATGCAGAGTTCCAAAGAATAGCAAGAAGAGGTAAGAAAGCCTTCTTCAGCAATCAATGCAAAGAAATAGAGGAAAAGAACAGAATAGGAAAGACTAGAGATCTCTTCAAGAAAATTAGAGGTACCAAGGGAACATTTCATGCAAAGATGGGCTCGATAAAGGACAGAAATGGTCTGGACCTAACAGAAGCAGAAGATATTAAGAAGAGGTGGCAAGAATACACAGAAGAACTGTACAAAAAAGATCTTCACGACCCAGATAATCACGATGGTGTGATCACTCATCTAGAGCCAGACATCCTGGAATGTGAAGTCAAATGGGCCTTAGAAAGCATCACTATGAACAAAGCTAGTGGAGGTGATGGAATTCCAGTTGAGCTGTTTCAAATCCTGAAAGATGATGCCATGAAAGTGCTGCACTCAATACGCCAGCAAATTTGGAAAACTCAGCAGTGGCCACAAGACTGGAAAAGGTCAGTTTTCATTCCAATCCCAAAGAAAGGCAATGCAAAAGAATGCTCAAACTACTGCACAATTGCACTCATCTCACATGCTAGTAAAGTAATGCTCAAAATTCTCCAAGCCAGGCTTCAGCAGTACGTGAACCGTGAACTCCCTGATGTTCAAGCGGGTTTTAGAAAAGGCAGAGGAACCAGAGATCAAATTGCCAACATCCGCTGGATCATGGAAAAAGCAAGAGTTCCAGAAAAACATCTATTTCTGCTTTATTGACTATGCCAAAGCCTTTGACTGTGTGGATCACAAGGAACTGTGGAAAATTCTGAGAGAGATGGGAATACCAGACCACCTGACCTGCCTCTTGAGAAATCTGTATGCAGGTCAGGAAGCAACAGTTAGAACTGGACATGGAACAACAGACTGGTTCCAAATAGGAAAAGGAGTACATCAAGGCTGTATATTGTCACCCTGCTTATTTAATTTCTATGCAGAGTACATCATGAGAAATGCTGGACTGGAAGAAACACAATCTGGAATCAAAATTGCCGGGAGAAATATCGATAACCTCAGATATGCAGATGACACCACCCTTATGGCAGAAAGTGAAGAGGAACTAAAAAGCGTCTTGATGAAAGTGAAAGAGGAGAGTGAAAAAGTTGGCTTAAAGCTCAACCTTCAGAAAACGAAGATCATGGCATCCGGTCCCATCACTTCATGGGAAATAGATGGGGCAACAGTGGAAACAGTGTCAGACTTTATTTTGGGGGACTCCAAAATCACTACAGATGGTGACTGTAGCCATGAAATTAAAAGATGCTTACTCCCTGGAAGAAAAGTTATGATTAACCTAGATAGCATATTCAAAAGCAGAGACATTACTTTGCTGACTAAGGTCCGTCTAGTCAAGGCTATGGTTTTTCCAGTAGTCATGTATGGATGTGAGAGTTGGACTGTGAAGAAAGATGAGCGCTGAAGAATTGGTGCTTTTGAACTGTGGTGTTGGAGAAGACTCTTGAGAGTCCCTTGGACTGCAAGGAGATCCAACCAGTCCATCCTATAGAAATCATTCCTGAATATTCATTGGAAGGACTGATGTTGAAGCTGCAACTCCAATACTTTGGCCACCTGATGCGAAGAACTGACTCCTTAAAAAGACCCTGATGCTGGGAAAGATTGAAGGCAGGAGGAGAATGGGATGACAGAGGATGAGGTCATTGTATGGCATCACTGACCCAATGGACCTGAGTTTGAATAAACCTCAGAGTTGGTAATGGACAGGGAGGCCTAGTGTGCTGCAGTCCACGGGGTCACAGAGTCACGACAAAAACACGACTGAGCTGAACTGAACTGTGGTGGATCAGGAAGTCACCTGAAGGTTGGGTCTGAGGAAAAAATGACAGCACAGATGTTACTGAGCTAAAAAATGACTAGAGATTGGGAAATCTGGGAGTCCTCTATTTACAAGAGTTTGGTTTTTCCGATGCAAACACATTGGTGAAGTCAAAGTGAAGGAATGAGACCCATACACTGTAGAAGAAAAGATCCAGGGTGAACTCGGGGAGGGAGGGCTGCAGATGGAGTTGCTGAAGGGAGGGAGTATTTGGCTAGGACCCAGGGTTTCCCCAGGGTGGGACCAGGTAACTGCTCTGCGCATCAGAGAGATGTTAGAGTTTCTGCCTGTAAGACAAGCAGTGATGTGAAGAGAAATGAAAATAGGTGTAACAAATGAACAGTGTATTTCCCCAAATAAGGCTTACAAGTCTTTAAATGTGCAGTCCAGACCCCAACACCTTATTAATTGATTTAGCAGCAAAATCTGACCTGAACTGTCATGAGGCTGTTAGAGTCTTTCTATAAGCCATTTAACTGATTTCTCAGACACTGCTGCAGAAAAATGAACATATTTGACTACCAGATTCTGCTCAGGATCCTGTGGTAGGGTTTACATAGTACAGAGGATATACTTGATATTTTCTGAAAACTGAACGACTGAATTTCAAACACGGAATTCTAATGGGCTATGGGACTGTGGATATGAATTTTAGGGAAATGAGAGTTCTCTAAGGTGAGAAGGAAGCTGTGAGCTGCTATAGGCCAGGCATGTGTCTGTTTCCCTCCAGATAGGTCAGTCACAGTCAGGTGCAGATTGACGCATGGGGCGCTCCTTCCATCAGTCAGCTAGGGCCTGGAAAGAATAAGAAAAATAATAGCAGGACCCTAGGAGGCCTCCCTGGGACAGACACGCCACCACCACCACCAGGTACTCTGTGTGCCTCTTGTCTGTAGAAAAACTTTAGCCTCCTAGGCCTTCCCTGAGTTTCAAAGAATAAATTTAAGCAGAGAAGTGAGACAATGCAGAAACAAAGGAAAAGTCAAACAAGGTGAAATAATGTTTCATTACTAAATAAAGTCAAGGATCATTAGTTCCTTTTAAGGGCCATAGATAATATTTTGAGCTATATTCTTGAGCTTTTTTTTTTTTTTTATAGATACTGAAACCTCTACCAGGTGGAAGAAGTTGACTGCATGCTGCTCATTGGCAGGTAGACCTCAGACTGTTTGGAACCAGAAGGCTGATGATGCTGATTGATTACCTCACCACCAGCCAATCAGAAGAATGTTCACAAGCTGATCTTGAACCCCACAACCCCCCTCACTCACCCTATGCTTAAAAACCTTCTGAAAGCCAGTGGGTGGTCTGGACTCCTTGCTTGGTGCCTACAGTAGTAACTGCTGCACTTTTCCCACCACAACCTCATGTTAGTAGACTGGCTCTACTGCACTGGGACCAACAAACAAGTGGACCCAAGTTTGGCTGGGTAACAGGACCAGCACTGGGCAGGTTCTCATCCTCCCTTCCTTAACCCATCCTTGACCTCTCTAGAAAATGCAGGTGAGGTCTGAGAAACACAACTGCACTTTGAGGTAGGTTTGTGGACATCCCCGGTGGCTCATATGGTGAAGCGTCTGCCTACAACGTGGGAGGCCTGGATTCAATCCCTGGGTCAGGAAGATCTCCTGGAGAAAGAAATGGCATCCCCCTCCAGTATTCTTGCCTGGAAAATCCCATCGACGGAGGAGCCCTGGTAGGCTACAGTCCATGGGGTCGCAAAGAGTCGGACACGACTGAGCGACTTCACTTTCTTTCTTTGTAGCAGTGTGGCCATCACTTTAGCGTTCATTGTTATTCTTCTGCTAATTAATTTTCACGTATGCTTCATTCTTAGATAAAACTTCTATTCAGAGTTCACACAGACGATCAAGGGACCCCCGTGCCCGTCACGGGATCCTCTAACAAGTGCTTTTAACTGTGATAATAGTAAGAAAGTGCTCCACGAGTGTAACTAATAAGGGGCTGGGTAGTATCCTTCGGCCAGACTCAGCGTGCCTTGGCTCGGCAGGACAGAGCACGGGGACACGCAGAAGACCACACCTTCCCTCCATCGCTACATACAGCTATCTACATACCTCGACACCACAAGGGCTTCCAACCCGCCCGCAGCCCAACAAACGCCCTGCCAGCACTAGCCCGCTCACCCTGGGTCCCGCCGGCCCCTTTTCCGCTTCCGGCCGTCGGGGCGGGGCTTCCGGCCGCCGGGCGGGGCCTTGGGCTGCCTTGCGCGGAGGTCAGGGAAGCGGCAGAGGCGGCGGCGGCGATAGTGTCGCGGAGACTGAGGTGTTGGCTATGGCTGTGAACCTGAGCCGCAATGGGCCGGCGCTGCTGGAGGCCTACGAGAGAGTGGTCAACGAGAAGTCCTCGACCGACTGGTGGGCGACGAGGCGGGCCGGGAGCGGGCCGGGAGCGGGCCGGGGCCGGGGAGCCACGGCGCGCGGAATGCTGACTGCCGCGCACCTGCGCCACACCCCGCGAGATTAGGTTCCCACCTCCGTCACCCCGTGCCCGCTGCTTGTGCAGCTTAAACCCGAGTGGGGCCCGCTAGGTCCCCAGCCCTTCCACTCCGCTAGTCACCGGTCTCGGCCCGCGGGCCTCGTTGGATCCTGGGCCTTGCTGTGCTTGATGGCTTCGCCAGGTTCTCCTTTCCTGCTCGGGGACTTCCGTGGACAATGGGGCACTTTGAGAAAGCCCTCTCAGCCCTCCTTGAGAAAGCGGAAGCGACATCTGCCTTCATTCCGAATGTTTTGTTCAGCAGTGGGACTCCGAGGGTGGTCTAGCAGCCAGACTGGGAATGGGAGCCTTGCTTTGGGGGCGTCAAACAGAGATCGGGGGGGGGGGGGGTTTAGGTCCTTGGTTCTCCAGGGATTTTAAGAACCTTCCTTTCATCAAGAAGAGTACTACTTCATATGCGTGAACTATGGGGAAATGAATGAAAGGAAGATGCTGGTTGTGTGTTTGGAAAAAGGTCCCATCTTCCCTCCACCTCCAGTGACATCCTTTGCTGGAATGTCGGTAATAGGGCCTTTATAGTACTGAAGGTCTGAATCTGAAATCTCTGGCAGAGCCCAGGGTAGCCCACACATAGACCCTTGTTCTGTCCTGCAACAAGGGTTGTTGTATGCATAGTAATTCTGTTACTTTCCATATGTCTTAAATTGCATTCACAGACCAGTTTTGAGCATTTATAGTTCTAAGAAATATGCTGAGTATAAAGAAGTAAGGTGACCAGCTTTGAGGAGCCTTATTCCTTTGTCTGGGAAAGGGCTCTCTGGGCGAGGCTGAACAACTGTGGCTTTCTCCACTTGTCAAGTGCTACTGCTTTCTCATCTCTGCTTTCCCTGGTGCCCAGCCCAGTGGCTTTTGTACAGTGTACTGTTGGGATATTGAGAACACTAGTGCCTATCCTTTCCTTCACTCCCAGGCATTTTAGGGAAGAGCTTCCGAATGCTTCCTGGGTCTGCAGAATTTCTGGCGCTAAGTCAGTGTGGTCAGGTCTGCAGGTACAGACCTGCTAAAAAAATATCTGACCATGTCACTTCCCTGCTGAAACTCTGCAGTGGCTTCCTGTTGCATAGATAGAGCCTGGAGTCTTTGCCATGGCTGACAGGCCCTGCATGACCTGGCTCCTAACTGCCCTACCTGTTAACCACAACTCTAGCCTTCTTTCGAGAAGGCAATGGCAACCCACTCCAGTACTCTTGCCTGGAAAATCCCATGGACAGAGGAGCCTGGTAGGCTGCAGTCCATTGGGTAGCTAAGAGTCGGGCACAACTGAGCAACTTCATTTGCACTTTTCACTTTCATGCATTGGAGAAGGAAATGCATCCCACTCCAGTGTTCTTGCCTGGAGAATCCCAGGACAGGGGAGCCTGGTGGGCTGCCATCTGTGGGGTCGCACAGAGTCGGCCACGACTGAAGTGTCTTAGCAGCAGCAGCCTTCTTTCTCTTCGTTAAACTTGCAAGCTGGTGTTCCTCACAACCCTTGTTCTTTCTGCTTCCTCTGCCTGGAGTGCCTTTCTCCGTCATCCAAGGGGGCTCCCCAAACTTTATTTCTCAAGCTCTAGTATTGCCTTTTTGGAGAGGCCTTTCTGGATTCCTGTCCCTTTGGTCAAATATTCCCATCTCCCTGGTTGACTGCCTCAGACACACACTAGGCATTCTCATTGATTTTCTTGTCACCTTTTCTCTTCACCAGAAAGGGTAGGTGGGCCCCATCTCTGTCCCAGGTGTAGGGATACTGAGAGGAGTGCAGAAAAAATGGCAGAGAAGGAAGAAATGGTCTCCAGTTTGGTGGGTCATAAAATTTCACATTCAGAGTGGGTGCATTGGAACAGGCCCTGAAGCGAGGTAGGGTAGGGAGCAGACATAACATCAACTGTCTATACTGGGTCTTTCTCCTGAGGAAACCAGATTTTTCCCCTGGGTTGTGGCATGTTTGCTAACTTCCTATACCCACTTCACTATCTGACAATATGTTCGTGTGATGTGTTTGTGTGTGTGTTTTGTCTCCCATTAGTAAGTTCTGTGGTTAGGTCCTATTAAGGATTATTCATAGCTGCATTCCATCACTAGCAAGTAACAGGTTTTCAGACTATTTTTGAAAGTGATTGAATTATAAGGTACTTAGTGCCCCCATGCTCCTTGTGCTGTGTGCCTGCACAAGCTAACACATCTTTTTTTTTTTTAATGTTGATTTGGAAGAAGGGTTGTTTGATTGAATTTTGGGTGAACTTCTGAACTGGGAACATTCAAGAAGGTGGCTTAGGCTGGAGCCTAGAATAAAGGGGAATGAAGTCAGAGGGGTAGATGGTAGGCATGGGGTGCGGCTCTTGTTAGCTTCTGGATCTCTTCTTGGAAAAGCTAAGCTTGAGCAGCAGTCTCTGTTTCTTGGTGCTTGTCCAGTGTGCCTGCCTTCTGCAGCCGGGGTTTGTGGCCTTCAAGAGGAATGGGCTTCTTTGCTCCAGGAGGAAGGCTGGTCAGGACTCTGGCCACCAGATTCTGGATGTCTACCAGATCTTTGGACCTGGGTATAATTTCTTCTGACTTGGCTTAGGCAGCTCTAGTGGTGTTTTCTAGGCCCTTGGAAAGCTGAGTGGAACTTGATTTGGTTCCTCTCAGACTGTTGACCCTGCAGTTTCTGTCTGGCACACCTTAGCAGCCTGTGCTCTGGAGCATGGGGAGATGACACACCAGACTGGGTTTGCCTTTGACTTACTGTCCCATGGATTATCACCTTCACCTTGGGGTCTGCCAGCACTCTCTGGATCTGAGCTTCTACAGAGTTCATGCTGATGGCTGCGCTTTATGTGGGCTGCATGGATGCTGTCTCTTCTAGAATGTTCTCTTTGACTAACCTTTGTTCTGGTCAAAGGACCTTCCATGGCCCAGATTTAATACAATTTACCATACTTCTCAACACTTTAGGGCATAGATTAATAAGCCCAAATCTTAGCCAGTGTTCTTATGAATAGTCTTATAGAAGGAAAGGTATGACCCAGGGTCACCTGTGGAGACGTGATGCTCTGTTAGGTTATAGTACTTGCCCATAGGAGCCTGTCTTGTGAGGAAACTGACTTCATGCTGAGTTATGGCCTCTGTGGTTTCTGACACCAGATGCAACCTATAAAATTCTGCGTTTGCTGGAAGAGTCTCAAGCCCAGACAGACCTGCTCCACCAACCTTTCAGACTTTCCAGAAGACTGCAAACATGCACAAGGGCATTGGTTATTAAAAATGCACATATTTCTCTTTCCTACTTCTCCTTGGTGTGCTCTGGTTTCAGGAATATGCAAGTATCTTTTGCTTGTTCATATGGACATACGTGGGCTTCCCTCATAGCTCAGTCAGTAGAGAACCTGTCTGCAGTACAGGAGACCCAGTTTCAATTCCTGGGTCAAGAATATCCCTGGAGAAGGAAATGGCACCCCACTCCAGTATTCTTGCCTGGAAAATCCCATGGACAGAGAAACCTGGCAAGCTACAGTCCATGGGATCGTGATAGATACGACTTAATGAGTAAATCACCACCATTGACATACATGGTAGCCAGGTAAATGTTTCACACATAAATGTGTAGAACGTTGCCATAAAATTTCACAGCCTATTCTTCTGCAAAGTAGACGCACACTTCCCATCTCCATAGATTTGGTCCTCACGACAAGCCGCTCTGGTAAGTTGGGCCAGTTCCAGATGAGAAGGCTCAGCTCTGGGAGCCCCAGCAGCCTACTGAGATCCTGCCTCAGAGTGGGTCTTAATGTCAGCCCACTTGTTACTGTCAGGCTGAGCTCTTGGGGTGCAGCTTGAAGCTTTGGTGGGTTCAGTGAGGGCACAAGGTTACCGGGGCACTGGTTATGAGCCTGTTTGTGTTTTGTTTCAGGGCCCTCTTTACTTACGAAGGAAACAGCAATGACATCCGTGTGGCTGGCACTGGGGGTGAGTATGGTCAAATGAGGAAGTAGATGGGCTACAGGAGCATCAGGAGTTGGAGGGGTGGCAGGGAGAGTTGTGACATCAGTGCTGTATCTCTGCCGGCATTGATGCCATCACAGCAGGAGGAAGGACATTCAGGGTGCAGAGGTATTCCCTGCATGTGACATGACCAGTGACACCTTCCCTGGCTAATGATGAGCCTACCCCACATCAGTGTCAATGTTGAGGAATTTCCTGCTCCCCTGATCTGAGTGACTGCAGCCAGCCAGGCAGGACAGAGGCTTTCCCCCAGCAGTGTGGAGCCCACGGCGCCCACAGCTCCTTCTGGCTTGCTTTGGGTTTCAGATGTTTCTAAGTGAAAATACCTACTCCTTGGCTGTCTCTGCCTGGAGGTGCAAGGCAGCAGTGTTCTCTGTGTCATAATTGGGAAGAGCTGAGATGGGCGATAGGCCTGCCCTCTAGCTTGCAGACAGCCCAAGGCCTGGCCTGTGCTCTGTCCTTATCCCCGGGCTGTAGCCGAGACAGGATGACAGTCCCACAGAGCTGGGTGTTGGTGGAGGAAGAGAAGGTGCAGACACATCCTTCCTTCTGCCCTCTTTCTCATGGACTGAATATCTGCTGGGCATACCCTCACCTGGGAGAGGTCACATCAGTGTATATGGTCAGCTGGGATGGGATGACCTGGAAGAATGCTATTCAAATACAGGGTGATAGAAAGTCTTGGGAAGAACAGGCTCTTGGCCAGTGCTGGGCAGAGGAGTATAAACTGTAGATGCCCTACCTCATACCCTTGACTCCTCCATTCTCAAGGCCAGCTCACCTGACCTGAGTGACATAGCTTCATTATTCAGTGCATGCTCACTGGCATGTTCTCTGCTTGCTGCGTGAATGATTCTAGTAACTTGTTGGTAGAAAACCTCTTCCATGAGCAGTTCTTCTTGGTGGTCGTCTTTCTAGAAGGACTGCCGCTGACGGTGGTATCAGGTGCACTGTGATGTCATAGGGAACTGAGAGTTGCGGAGTTCAGTTTTCACGCCACCATGCTCAGTGATATTCACAGGCTCTGCTGTGGGTGCCCAGAGCAGGGCCGCAGGACTGCCCCAGGTTCTGTGGAGCCCAGTAGATAAAATACCTGATCCAGCACCTTCTCACAACCTGGGAATGTTTGGGGTACCTGAGAAGAATCCAGGACTCCAGTAGATGCTGGGGCTTACAGCCTAAGTGTCGGGGAGAGTGGCATAGGGTCATTCATTCCTATTTTCCCATCACTCCCTTGTCCCTACTCTGGGAGTCTAAGAGCTGAGCCCCTATATGGCTGTGGGCAGTTAACATCTGCTCAGGAGCCTCTGGGTGGCCCTAGAGTCTGAGCAGACATGTAAGTGACTCACAGGGTGACTCACAGCAGGCCCTGCTATTCCAGGGCGGTTAGTGGAGTTCAGGCTGTGGTAAAACTATTTCAGAGCTCCTCCATTGGAGGTCTGGTGCCTGCCTGGTTTGCAGCAGAAATGACATTTTTACTTCCAGAATTACCTGTGGGTTTGCAGGAGGAGTGATTTTTAGACTAGTGTAGCTTAAAAATCACTTGAGGTGCTTTTCACAAATGCAGGAGACGGAACTGGGTTCCGTCCAGTTCTCATAAGTCAGCTTGGTGGGGGTAGGCCTAGGAATCTGATTCTGTTTCAGATAGGACTGAGAACCCTGGGTTAGAAGCAGCTTGAGTTTCCTTTCCTGGTGACTAGGTGCCAGGGTGAGCGTGGGATGCCTGGGCAACCTCTGACTCTCCTTGTGACTGCTGCAGAGGGGGGCCTGGAGGAGATGGTGGAGGAGCTCAACAGTGGGAAGGTGATGTACGCCTTCTGCAGGGTCAAGGACCCCAACTCCGGCCTGCCCAAGTTTGTCCTCATCAACTGGGTACGTGGAACTTAAGGGCTTCCAAGTTCTCATCTAGATGTTATCCAGAAAAACTCCCTTTTCTTATTTCCTTCTTTGCCTTTTGTGACTGGAGCGGGGGAAAACTTGACTTCCCAACAGCTTGAATCTGGTGATTTGAATAGAATAGTGGGTTCATTCAGTGTGGCCCAAAGGGCACCTGGGGCCTTACTTGTGCAGACTTCACTGTCCTGACCCAGAATTACTCCTGTAAAATGGATTACAGGCAACTCTTGTCCTTGTCCCTTTCAGTATAGTCATACTGAGGGAACAGAGGGCCTGGATAAGGGCTAGGAGGGCTCTGGGAGTATAGGACAGGGACTCTAATGAAATGGCTCCCCTGGGTGGGGACTGCGGAATTCTAAGGAAACTTACCACAGTGGAAGCAGGGGATCGTCCTTCTCTAAGACTCCCCCTGACTCAGAGGTTTGGGGTCTCACCTTGTCTTCTGCTTTAGGGTTGCAGTTTTCTCTTTCCTGGAACACAGGGAAACTACTGAGTCCCTGGGGTGGGTAGTGACTTTGCAGGGAGACCTGGGTCACACCAAGGAATGTGCTGTGTTGCAGACCGGTGAGGGCGTGAATGACGTGCGGAAGGGAGCATGCGCCAACCACGTCAGCACAATCGCCAGCTTCTTGAAGGTGAGGGCTGCTCCGTACGGGGCCTCCCAACATTCACCAGATGCCCAGGTTCCAGGGTGTGAGTTAGCAGGAATCACATCCAGAGTTGGAAGTGTGCCTTACATCTGAGGCTGCTCCTCTCTTGCCCAGGATGTAGCCAGAGCCCCTGCAAGGTGGTCTCACTGGGGACAAAGGACCACAAGGAGGCCATGATGGAGCTGGTCTTATTGCAGGGCTAAGCCTTGGGTTCCGCTTGTTTTATGAGTACAAATTTTCAGCAGTACTTTCAGGATCTGGAGGAGGACAGTTGCTTATGTCCATAACCTCAATGTGCATTTTCCCTTTAATGCTGCTTTTTTCCAGTCCATTTCTGCATATATTTACTTTAGTCATCATATAATGGAACTTTGTTTCATTTCAAAAGCGTTGTGATCAAAAAGTATTTGTTGTTACTTGTTAGCTTACTCTTTGCATTTCTTTGGTTACTGGCAAGGAGATGCAGGACTTTGTTTTCTGGTTCTGCCAACATTTCTTCAGATGAACCTCAGTTTCTCCATCTAGGAGGTAAAAGAGAGGGTCCCAAGCTAATTGGTATTTAGTACCAGTAAGGTCATAGTTCTCATTTCTCATGGAGAAATAGTAACTTGCTGTTTGCAGAAAATGTGCTTGTTTCCAGGTGCCTTTTAAGGTTAGTTTTCATTCACTAGAAAGAAGCTCTTTAATGCCAGGGCTGTCATGTAGCACCGCTGAACAGGCCACACTGTGGAGGGCATGGACCTTCCACGAAAGCTGGGACAAGAACAGTAGGTTTCCCTCAGCTGGCTTTCCTGAGGCCTTGGTGAGAGCAGGCCTCCTGACCCTGAGCCCCATGCAGCCACTGTGCTGTGCAGACTGAGGTGTGAAGCCTGTCCTCTCCGGGGGCCGCGATGCCTTTTTTTCATCAAGTCCTGCTCCTGCTGCAGGGGGCCCATGTGACCATCAATGCCAGGGCCGAGGAGGATGTGGAGCCCGAGTGCATCATGCAAAAGGTGGCCAGGGCCTCAGGTGCTAACTACACATTCCACAAGGAGAGTAGCCGCTTCCAGGACACGGGCCCCCAGGCCCCAGTGGTGAGTGCTGTGTGGGCCTGAGGGCACCCGGACAGGAGTGTGCAATCCCTAACTTCAGACTGATTGGACCCACATTCACTGCTTTATTCCCAAAGGGACTGGGCTGCTACCTGTCTGGCTTTTGGTCCTGGAGCCTGATTGAGGTGCCTATGTGCCTGACAGGAGCAGGAATTGCCTCCTTGAGGCAGGCACCAGTGTGCAAGAGGAATGGCCTTTCACCCTGTGCGGTGGTGTTGGAGCCTCTTATGCTGCATCTGTGTGGTCAGGGGTTCTCTGCAGAGAAATTCCATCCACCCTCCAGGCCATGGCACCAGAGTATCCTGTGTGGCCCTGGACAGTGGTTGCTTTGGAGAAACTCCTGCTGGTGTACAGGACAAGCCTCTCTTGAGTTGTGGCCAGACACCTCTGGGCTTATGGCCTGGTGCTTGGTGTGGAGCTGAGTCTCCCAACACACAGCTGAGGTTCTTGGGTATTCTGTGGGCACTGCATTGCAGTTAGCTGTCTGAGGGGACCTCTATCCAGAGTTTGCCTCAGCACAGCTCAGCTTCCAGGATTCTCAGGCAGGCCCAGGGGCCTTCCCTGCCTTGGCTTCTGTGCACAAGGGTCTGGTGTAACCAGAGACAACTTCAGTTTTCTCTGGGGCTGAGCATACCCACTTGCAGGTTCCAGGGCCTTTCAGGCTGTTTTTGTTTCAGGCCTCCTTAAGAGGCCCTGGACCGAGCGCCACTGCTTCTGCCACGGCCGTCGCAGCAGTTCTTAGCCGTTCTGTGCTCCTGTCAGTGGCCCTGTAGAGAATTCTCTGTCCCTCTCAGGGCTCAGTGTACCAGAAGACCAATGCTGTGTCGGAGATCAAAAGGGTTGGCAAAGACAGCTTCTGGGCCAAAGCAGAGGTAAGTGCTGCCCAGGGGAAAATGATGAGAGCTGGGATTTATGAAGCATTGTCTGTGCACCAAACATGAGCTGCTACATCTCAGGTTTTCTTATGATAAGTTCACTGATATTTGTTCAATAAGGGATTTGAATAAATAACCCTTTTAGCACCCATTTGCAAATGGTTGAACTAAGGGTTAGAGGTGTTAAGTAACATAGCTAGTGGGTGTCGCTTTAGAGCCCACGTTTGACCACAGCCTGTGCAGCCTGCCTGAATACGACAGGGGTGAGAGGGCAGGTCCATGTTGCTGGCAGTGCAGAGGCTGAGTGGGACAGGTGGGTGCGACTCTCCCTGCAGAAGGAGGAGGAGAACCGCAGGCTAGAAGAGAAGAGGCGCGCGGAGGAGGAGCGGCAGCAGCTGGAGCAGGAGCGCCGGGAGCGGGAGCTGCGTGAGGCTGCCCTCCGGGAGCAGCGCTATCAGGAGCAGGGAGGCGAGGCTGGCCTCCAGAGGTGAGGTGGGGGCTGGCACGTACCGGGAGGGGCTGTCTCTCCTTCTCCCTAGGTGTGTCCCCCAGAAGCAGGTAAGGAGTGTGCTGAGGCCAAGCTGCAGCTCTTCCCTCTGCCCCTCCCAGCAGGAAGTATGAACAGCATGAGGTGGTTTCAAGGAACAGAGAGGAGCAGGTGAGTCTTGGGTGCTCCCACCTTGAGAGAACAAAGTAACACGTGGACGCTTATCCAGGACAGGTGTGCAGGCTGCCTCCTGGGAGCGATGATAGGCATATGGATTCCTCCAGATGCACGCATCTTGCCGTACGGGCCCAAGGGAGGGGCTTCCTCCAAGGGTCCTGCAGGGGCCTGGGCAGATTTGAACATAGGACATGTGGTGTCTCAGAGCTGGCACTGGAGAGGAGGCTGAGGGCAGAAGTTTGGCCCGATGTGGGTCTCCTGTGGTCCTGGAAAAGACCTGTGAGCTCCTCAATTTTGGGGTGTTGCTTCCTGACCCCTCTGCACAGCTGCAGGGAGCCAGGCAGGCTGATGGACTCCTGGGCCCCATTCACTACTGGGTCCATGTGCACTCCTCTAGGAGCTTGTTTGTCCACAGCCAGCACACCCGCGGGAGATTTTCAAGCAGAAGGAGAGGGCCATGTCTACCACATCCATCTCCAGCCCCCAGCCAGGTGAGACTTCCCTTGGTCCAGCTGAGAAGCAGGGGATGGCTGAAGGGGTCTGGGGTCCCAGTACAGGCCAGCCTGAATTAGTGACAGATGTACAGAACATGAAAGGAGTGAGTAAGGAGAGCCTGTGCTCGTGTGGCTAGCTTTTGGGATGCGAGCCGGGGACCCAAGTGCCACCTTCCTGCTCTTAACCTCTTCCTCCAGAGACTTGGTGGGACAGGAGGGGCCATGCATGGCTCTGGAAAGAATACTTACCAGTCCTGGCCCTGTACACGTGGCACACCTCCCGTGCTGGGCTGTTACCTGGGCCTCAGGGGCCTGGATCAGTCATCTCTCTGGCCCTCAAAGGCTGTATCAGACTACACTGCTGGCCAGCTCTCAAACACTGCACAAGGCCCATGATACACATATACGATGTGTGCATGCTTGGTAGTATCCCTATAGCTGTGCAGGTCCCCATTCACTCCCTGTGTGATGCTCACTGTCTCAGAACAGGTGCCCCCTCTGAGCAATACAGCGCACAGAAAAGGCAGTGAGTACTTGCTTCTTCCTCCTTTCCAGCTGTGTCGTGTCTTACATGTTTACCATTGGTTTGTAGGCAAGCTGAGGAGCCCCTTCCTGCAGAAGCAACTCACTCAACCAGATACCCCCATCAGCAGAGAATCAGCTCATGCCACCTCAAGGCCCAGGGCAGGCAAGGCTGTTGGCTGCCCCATGGGGAGCTGAGGGTGGAAGGGAGACGTGGGCTGTCCCCTCCCCTCCCCTGGGTCAGAGTGAGCTGTGTCCCCTCACACAGATCTCCGCGAGGAGCCGGTGCCCAGCATCCCTCCATGTTCGGTGCAGGTGGAAGAAGAGGCTGTGTATGAGGAGCCCCCAGAGCAGGAGACTTTCTATGAGGAGCCTCCAATGGTGGGTTCTCTGCAGCAGGGCAGATCTGTGCAGGGGCCACATACCCAGAAATGCACTCCTTGGCTCTCCCATCATGGGACACCTAACTTCCATGACTCATTACCTGTGAATTATCTTGCTTAGTTCTGGAGGAGGCCCTGTCCCACGTGCCCTCCCCACAAGTCTGCGGTGAGCCCTGGTCACAAGCAGGGTTGAATCTGGGGTAATCAAGACCTCAGACTTCGCTTCTTCTTTCCCGTCCATGGGCAGGTGCAGCAGCAAGATGCCAGCTCTGAGCCCATTGACCACTACCCTGGGCTGAGTGGGAAAGGGCTCTGTGCCCGGGCCCTGTATGACTACCAGGCAGGTAATGTGCTGTCCAACCACCTCAGACCACAGGGCTCAAGATCAGGAGGCAGGATTTGGGGGTCCCCTCAAGGAAATAGCCCTAGGAGGTGTCGGAAATAAAAACAGGAGGGTGAGAAGGAAGAATGGGTGGGTGTCCTGCACAACTCAGGCCTCCCCACATGCTCTGAGCAGCAGCTTGCTGTCCACTGGTACGAATCCCGGTTGCCCACCTTGTTCTGGAGCGAGAAGTATGACCAGAGGAGTGGGTCAGGCCTGGACGCTGGTACCCCTCCCACTGGCCCTGGGTGGAGGCTTCGGGAAGCAGGCTGGCGTGTGGAAGTGCTGTACTCTAGCCTTTCACTGGGACGGTGGCCCCGAGCCAGACCGTGGGGGAAGGTGTGTCCTTGGGGACTGGCCGCAGGGGCAGCATCAGGACAGGCTGGTAGCCAGGGCCCCCAAGCTCTCAGCACAGCATCTGGGCTCCCCTTCTTTGCAGCCGACGAGACCGAGATCTCCTTTGACCCTGAGAACCTCATCACCGGCATTGAGGTGATTGACGAAGGCTGGTGGCGTGGCTATGGGCCAGATGGCCACTTTGGCATGTTTCCTGCCAACTATGTGGAGCTCATTGAGTAAGGACCCTCGACTGCTGGCTGACGCCAAGGGCTGTCCTTCCCTTCCCCGCCCAGGTGTGATTTCCTTCTTGCTGGAAGAGGTCGGGTGAGGGTTGTGTATGGCACTTTTCCAGGAATGGTGTCTACTGATGAGGACAAGCCCTCTGGCTCTCTCTGGCTTGGGTGGCTTGGCCTCTTACCCCAAATGCAGCAATAACCTGGTGATCTCCAAACGTGCTACCAGAACTTTCCAAACTCAACCCAACCAGCCTGGCCCTTAACCCTCCACAGAAGACACTGAGCCAGGGCCTGCCCAGAGCCAGTCCTCAGTAACCTCTGCCCCAGAGTATGGCACTGCCAGGTGGCGGGGGGGGGGGGGGGGGCGGCGCTCTGAGCAGGGGCACCTTGAGGCCTCTTGGATTTGCCTTTTTTTCCTATTCCTCTTGGCTCCAAGGGATGATGTCTATAACTAGAATGGCAGTGATCATTGGGAACAGTGAACTTAGTTTATGACCAAAGTCAGAGTGGGTCATGACAATTTTGACCAGTCTTTCTGGATCCTACTCTGTCCTCCCCATTTCTTTGTCCCTCTGCCTGGGCTGTGGGCAGTGGAGACTGGACAACCAAGCCCCCATCTGACTATGTGAAGAAGGAGATGAAAAGATCAAGAGACACTGCATTTCCTTCCATGTGGCTCAGTCTTGTCTCCTGGCGCCAGTGTGCCTGAGAGGTTCAGGAAAAGTAACCATGGTGGCCTGTTCCTGCTGTCTTTGCTTATTTCTGCCCCAGCCCACCCACATCTGCTCTTGGAGTCACACCTGCCCCACACAGGCGCTAGCTCTGATCCAACCTATTGTAGCCCTCATGTGTACACCCTGTGACCTCTGACCGACCATTAGCCACCTGGAAGAGGCATAAAGATCTACATGTGACTGAAGTCAGCCTCTTGCATTTCAGTTCTCTGGGAGGGGCCGAGGACCACTCTGATCCCTGCCATAGGGAACTTCCCCTCACCCAGGACAGCCCATGTCCCTGTGTGCATGGAGCGAGGCACCTGCACCACCGTGTCTGGGGAATTGCAGCTCCTCTTGCTAGTGCCGGACAGAAGCAGCGTGGGGCAAAGGATGTGCTGAGGAGGCTTGCCAGCCCCACATAATGGGGCTGGTGGCCAATCCCAGTGCTCCTCACCTGCCTGGCTGCAGATGGCACTTCTGTCTACTTAGGCTGAGCTGCAGGCAGGTCCCACCATGTCCCGATTTCCCAAGACAAACTCCAAGGCTCAACCCAGCCATGGGAGCTCCATGAATCATGTATTGCCAGCTTTAACGCCACCTGTGGGCTTACCTGGACAAGGGGACACTCATAGGGTAGGGCCCAGGGTACCATCTTGCCCTTCCCACCCTGGGGCTGCAAAGACAGTAGAGGACAACCAGTGAGAAGAAAGTGGTGTCCCGGCTGCAGTGCTGGCTCACCACGGGGCGGGCTGCATCATTTGAATACCCCTTAGGTGACCTCGGGCACTCTTAATTTAGAGCAAGGCTACCAAGTGGCTCTCCAGCTTCAGGGATTACATGGTGAGTTGTCAGGAGCCACTTGATAGCCAGGGATAGGGAGTCTCTTGGCCACCACCGATGGGGATGGGTTGGGCAGGCAGCACGGGCCTGGGGCTGTGCTTGTGGCATCCCAGGCTGCAGACCTGTGGAACTAGCCCTGAATGAGTGCTGAGGTAGGGGGTGGGCTTCAGCCAAGCCACCTGCCGGACGTCTGGGGCCATGCTGAACTCGACGCTGTTGAAGGAGGTACCTTTATTGCCAGCACCCGCCCTTCACTTAGCCTTTCCCTGGGCAGCCACAGCTTCCATGGCCTTGCGCACAGTCTCCTCGTCCCCCAGGAAGCGCATGGGCTTGGTGGGCTTCAGCGCCTGGTCCAGCTCGTACACAATGGGGATCCCCGTGGGCAGGTTCAGCTCCATGATGGCCTGGTCTGACATCCCTAGACCAGAGGAATAGGGTCCTTAGCCCCTCCCAGCCTGTCAACCAGCTAGCCACCTGCTCATGCATTTAGCAGGTTTGGTGACCTTTATGGGCCACAGTGCTGTCAGCCAGGCAGCAATCCTCCCACCCCTGACAGCAAGGCCACAGGAGTATGCCTGGAGAAGGTCAAGGCAGCACTGAGACAGCAGCCTACAGAAATAGCTGTGGCGAACCAGGGACCTCACTCCACCCCAAGCCGTCTTGATCTGGGGCAATGCCATCAGCCCCCTTGGCCCAGCGTGAACTCTGGCCAGACTCTGGATGTTTGGGATCAGGGAAAACATTAACCATTTGGTTTCTAGAGAGTTACAGTTTCTGGACATTCTAAGCAAAGGAGCACCGGTGTGCTGAGAAGGGGGAGGGACAGCGAAAAGGGCTGCTTATGGCTACGGCAGATGGGAGGTCCTGCCAGGTGTAAAGGAGAGATTTCCGAGGAAACCCAAGCCTGCTGGCCTCCAGTCCATGGCCTGGAATAGCAGCTCGACCTTTAGTATTCCTGTCACCCCACTCTGTTAAGCTCTGGTCAGTGCAAGACCCCAATCAGCTTTGCCTCTGCATTCATTTCTCCTAGACCAGGCTGCAGGAAGTCCCAGGAGGGAAGGCAGGTGGTCTTTCCATCCGCTAGGCTCAACACCAAATGTGAGGCACCTGTGTGGACTCAGCATCAGAAAGGCAGTTGGGGTGTCCATGAAGGGGCCTGTCATGCTGGAAGGTGGTGTTCTCTTTTAATGAAAGCCAAGTTACAAACCTAAGGTCTCTAGTGTTCTCCACACCCTGTTCCCTTCTTTTGACTAATCTTTTGCTTGGAGTGGGTGTGGGCAGGACCTTGCCCTTGGTTACCAGTAATATGACTTGACCAAGTTCACTGAGCAAACGGATTTAGAACCAGATGGCCCTGTCTTTTCAGGAGTCGGTGTCCAGCAGGATGCCAGCCCCTGGGCCTTACCCCCTTCTCATCTAGGGCTGGAGTTCAGGAACCCAGGCCAGCAGTGTACCCCTGTACAGGGCCTGGGCCCTGAGTCTGGGGGCAGACATTTTCACCCAGAATCTTCAGAAGGAGATTCATGTTACATGGTGTCCCAGTACACAGAGAATTTTTTTTTTTTTTTAACAGAGAAGGTTTCTCAACCCTCCTGGCTGTGAACTGGAGTTCACAATTAAAAAACCCTACCCTGATGCTGATGTCTACAAAGCTGCCTCAATGAAGCGACTGTCCCTTCTATGAAAAGAGCAGTTGGGGGCTGATTGGTTCATCCCACCCGCCTCTGCCCATTCCGCATGTGAGGATGGGCCTCACCTTCCAGATGCTTGACGATTCCCCGTAGGCTGTTGCCGTGGGCTGCAATGAGCACTCTCTTGCCAGCCTTGATCTGAGGGACGATCTCATCATTCCAGAAGGGCAGGGCCCGTGCAATGGTGTCCTTGAGGCTCTCACACGTGGGCAGTTCCCCAGCTTTCAGGCCTGCATACCGACGCTCCTGGGGGCATCCATGTTGTTCACTCCCCAAGTGGGCACCCCCACCTCAACCCGGCTTCCATCCCTGAAGCCCTGGTCCCCAGGCCTTCCCTTTGCCCTCCCACATCCCAGCACCTCACCTTGCTGATGGACTTGTAGTAGGGGTGCTTCTCATCCATGGGGGGTGGTGGGATGTCAAAGGAGCGCCTCCAGATCTTCACCTGCTCCTCCCCGTGTTTAGCAGCCGTCTCTGCCTTGTTGAGGCCAGTGAGACCCCCATAGTGCCGCTCGTTGAGGCGCCAGGTACGCACCACGGGCAGCCACATCTGGTCCGTCCCATCCAGGATGGTCCAGAGGGTGCGTATGGCCCGCTTCAGCACCGATGTGTAGCAGATGTCAAATTCCATCTTTGCGTCCTTGATGGCCTGGGCCCCCCTCTTGGCCTCCTCAGTCCCCTTCTCGCTCAGCTCTGCATCGAACCAACCACAGAAGCGGTTCTCCTGGTTCCAGGTGCTCTCACCGTGCCGAACCATCACAAGGCGGTGGGTAGACATAGTGGTAGAGGTGGGGACTGGGGGCCTGTAGACAGGGGCAGGTGACTCCAGGGTGCCCCAGCTTTATAACAGTCTGCCCCCAGCCCCCGCCCCACCCAACTGCCAATCAGCATTCCAGGCCTGACAGGCGGCGGCAGGTGGCCAGTAGCAGTTAGGTGTAAGGCAAGCCAAGAGCTGGACTTAAAATAGCCTCACCAGTCCCCACTGCCCACAGCCCAGGCTGGGTGGGGCTGCTGAGCATGGCTGGGTGTGAAGAACAGAAGCCAGGGCCTCTGACAAACCTGAAATATGAGGGCTAGCAGAAACAGAGGGACTCTGGGGAAAGACCCCCAGAGTTTGGGGCTCCCAGCCTTGTCAACCTGTTTGCTCTCTGCTCTCGGGAACGTGTCACTCCTAGGCAGAGGCACGTAAAATCCTAACTGCTTTCTTCGAATCACTCAACACAATTGGGGCACAAGTCTGCATTTCAGTAAGGATACTAGTATGCTGTCAAAGGAACCAAAGGGTGTGAGTATGCACAAGTCTTTGCCCATCCACACGTGCGTGCCTGTGAGCACGTGTGTGTGTGCATGCATATACTGCATGTACATGTGTGCCTTGCACTCACATCTCTGTGGCATGTGTGCTCACATACATGCACACATGTGAGCTGCCACAAGGCTCCCCCTTGGCTCTGCTCTGTTAACCTATGAATGGGGTCTGTATATTGGCAGGGGACCTTTTGTGGCATTCCTGACCGCCCTCCTCAGGTCCCTCTTGCCCTGGCAGACTCTGTGCCTTGCCTACTCACAGGATGGGTCGTATGGAAGCCTCTGGCTGACAGCCGGGCTGGGAGGGACTCTGATATCTCCACTAATCCCGTCAAAGGACAGGGGAGAAGGAAAGGGTGCTGTGAACAGAAAGAGGGGCTGGGTGAGGGCTGCAGCCCTGAAGGGAGAGGTCTGGCCCTATGGAAGTGGCAGCAGTGTGGGGCAAGGGCTGAGGTGGGTTTTCAGGACAAATGAGAGCTGTGGGTCTGGCTGCTTGGGCCAGAGAGGGGCAGAAGGTTTTCAGCTCTCACATCCTTTTGTCAAGTTCTTACCCACATCTGCCACACTCTCCCACCCTACTTGCCTTCATGTAAGACAGGCTTATTATTCTCAGTTGAAAGTACCTTTAAAAAGAAAAAGAAAGCCAGGACTCATAAGGGGTCCCAGAATCAGAGGTACTGCATGTTAGGTCTGTGCTCAACTTAGAAGCGTGCAGAGGTCAGCTGAGGTTGACACTTGGGGGCAGTAGAGTTGGGTACAGGCCCAGGACTTCTACATTCAGTTTTGGGGGGACAAGGGCCACTGGAGTCTTGGCAGTGAAGAAACCAAGCAGAGGGGCGGGGTCTTGGCAGTGAAGAAACCAAGCAGAGGGGCAGGGTTAAGATGCCAAGTTGCAGCTGCACCAGCAAAGAATCAATCTTTATAGAACAGCAAACAAATGTGTGGTAAAGAGGCATGGAGGGCCTGGGTCATGTGTCCTAATGAGTGAGAATCACTGGAGAGTCTGAAGCATGACTGTAAAGTCAGTTGCAGCTGTAGAGGCAGGATTGGAAGCCAACAGCCCTGGTAGAGGTGGTGACTTTGGGTTAGGTGTGAATGAGGCTGCTTAGCCTGGGTTGGGTGCAGATTGCCTGGTGAGGAGGTGCTAGACTGGGGAGCCAGTGGGCTTACTGCCAATCAAAGGAAGAGATGGGACATGCCTTTCTGTCTGTCTGAGGGCTGTTGAGACAACAGGGGACCTCAAAGGAAGTTTTAAGATTGAGAAGACACACAGCTTTTCAGTCGTGGCACACTTCAACCTGTCTCATTCATTCAAAAAGTATTTGCTGGGCATGTCTGGTGTGCCAGGGCTGTTCAAGCACTGGGCAAGCAAGGCTCTGCCTGCCGGGGTGGGGTGGGGGGGGGCGGGTCTCCATCCCAGTGATGGGACATGGATAACAACATGTGATGTGTGTACCATGGTGGACAGTTAAGAGGTCCATGGAGAAGCAAGCAAGGGGGCAGGAGGACTGCTCTTTAATGGGACTGTCCTGGGAGGATGGAGTGAGCACCCTCCACTGGTCTCCCCATGACCACAGCTGTGAATCCTAGACAGAGGCAGAATGCAGATCTCACAGAACTGAAAAGAATCAGGCAGATGAAGCAGGTCAGATTCAAGGTTGCATGTTTTTTCTTCCAGAATTTCCCAACTTGAAACCTAGAAGTGTGCCCAATGTGGACAGAAAGGGCTCCAGAGAATATCTCTGGTCCAAGGAATAGAAATAAAGTTCCTACAAGTCCCTTCCTTTTCTCCCCTTCTTACCACCACAGTTCCTGGGCAGTAATGTGGAGGTGGCACTGTCTCGGTGTCTAAACCAAGAGAAGAGCTACCCTCTAGCCAGAGGAGGTCAGGCTACAAGAGTGCATGGCAACTACCTACTGCTTTCTCTCTCTGCCCTCCTGCAGCTGAGGACTGGATGCAGCTGCAGGAGCTGTGCAGCAAGCTAGGGGATGGAGGGGGAATAAGACCCCAAATTTCTGGCCAGTGCCCTTGAAAAGCAGGGACCAGGGAACTGTCAGGTATCTGGGTAAGCATGGAGAAGAGACAGATTTGGTGAGAGATTCAGTACAATTGCAAGTGAATTCTTGGGCTCCCTGCACTTGTGGGCTTCAACCTAGACTGACCCACTGGTGACCTGATTATCTGCCAAAATGATAAGTGTTCTCCTTAGAATTTAAACAGATTCTCAATATCTAAAATAGCTAGGACAATTTTGCATGTGACAGTCTAGTTTTTCCCAAACCATTTATTGCATGTCCTTTCCCTGTTTTATATTCTTGGTTCTTTTGTTGTGAATTAGTTGACCACTCATGGGTGGGTTTATTTCTAAGTTCTCTATTCTGTCTGTTGGCCTATGTGTGTGTTTTATGCCAATATCATACTTTTTTTTATCACTGTAGCTTTGTAATATAGTTACAAAGAGCTGTGTATCTGCAGCTTTGTTCCTGTTTTTCAAAATTCCCTTAACTATTCATGGTCTTTTGAGGTTCCATACAAAGTTTTAGCTTTTTTTTTGTTTGTTTGTTTTCTGTTTTGAGAAAAATGCCACTGGAATTTTGATAGGGACTACATTAAACCTATAAATTGTTTTCTCTAGCATGGACATTTTAACAACAATAATTCTTCCAGTCTATAAGCATAAATAGTTTTACACTTATTTGTATCATCTTCAAATTTTTCATCAGTGTCTTAGGTTTCAGTGTATAGATCTTGCACCACCTTGGTTAAATTTATTTTTAGTTGTTTTATTCTTTTTGATACAATTGTAAATAGGATTGTTTTCTTAATTTCTTTTTCTGCCATTTTTTAGTGTATAGAAACATAACTGATACTTGTACATTTTATATTTCAAAACTTCATTGAGTTTATTAGTTCTGACAGTTCTAGATTTCTTCTAGATTGTTGAATTTGTTGGTATGTAATTGTTCATAGTAGTTTCTTACTATCCTTTATGTGTTCTCAGTTATAATGTATCATCTTCCTCTTTCATTTATAATTTTGTTTGATTCCTCTCATTGATTAGTAGCTAAAGTTTTGTCTGCTTCGTTTCTTTTTTTGAAGAACTAGCTCTTTGTTTCATTGATATTTACTGTTATCTGGTCATTCATTTCTGCTTTGCTTTTGTTACTTCTGTCCTTCTACTAACTTTGGACTTTTCTAGTTCCTTGAGGTGTAAGGTTAGATTGCTTATTTAAGTTCTTTCTTTTTCTTAATGTAGGTGTATATTGCTATGAACTTCCCTCTTCGAATTGCTTTTGCTGCATTCCATATGCTTTGGTATGGTGTATTTCCATTTTCATTTGTTTCAAAATATATTTTGCTTTCTTTTTTGACTTCTTTTTTGATTCATTGATTATTCAGAAGTATATTATGTCATCTCCACATATTTGTAAATTTTCCAGGTTTCTTCTGGCAGAAGAAATTTATTAAGAAAATTAAGAACTTGCTCTGTGGATATAACCTATCTTGGAGCATATTCCATGTGTGTTTGAGAGGAATGTGTATTCTGTTGATAGATGAAATGTTCTGTATATGTCTTTTAAGTCCATTTGGTGTAATACATAGCTTTAAGTCTAATTTTTCCTTATTTTCTGTCCATATGATCTATCCGTTTTTGAAAGTGGGATACTAAAGTCCCCACTTATTACTGTATATTTCTATTTTCTCTTAATGTCTGTTAATATAAACATAAATATATTTAATAAAAATGTAAATTATACAAATATATAATAATATACATATATAATATATATATATATATATATATTTGCTTTCCCTAATGCAGGTGCAAAATACTTTGGGGGGTATTCACCTTTTAAAAAAAATTTAAATTAGAGGCTAATTCCTTTACAGTATTGTGGTGGGTTTTGCCATACATTGACATGAATGAGCCATGGGTGTACATGTGTTCCCCATCCTGAACCCCCTTCCACCTCCTTCCCCATCCCATCCCTCAGGGTCATCCCAGTGCACCAGCCCTGAGCACCCTGCCTCATGCATCAAACCTGGACTGGTGATCTATTTCACATACGTTAATATACATGTTTCAATGCTATTCTCTGAAATCATCCCACCCTTGCCTTCTCCCACAAAGTCCAACAGTCTGTTCTTTACATCTGTGTCTCTTTTGCTATCTCGCATATAGGGTTATCATTACCATCTTTTTAAATTCCATGTATATGTGTTAATATACTGTATTGGTGAGTTTCTTTCTGACTTCGCTCTGTATAATAGGCTCCACTTTCATCTACCTCATAAGAACTGATTCAAATGCATACTTTTTAATAGCTGAGTAAATATTTAAAACTACCCTTGTTGGATTGACCCTTTTATCTTTATACAATAACCTCTACATCTCTTTATATATATGTGTGTTTATATATATACAGAGAGAGAGCAAAGTAAATCAGCTATATATATATATACATACATACATATATATATATATATATATATATATATATATATATATATGTATGTATATCCACTCTTCTTTATATTCTTTTCCCAGATAGGCCATTATAGAGTGTTGTGTAGAGTATTCTGTGAAAACAGTAGGTCGTTATTTTTATCTATTTTAGTTTTGTTATAGTATAGATGACTTACAATGTTCTGCCAATTTCTGCTGTGCAGCAAAATAACTCAGTTATACACATATATACATTCTTCTAAAATATTCTCTATCATCATGGTTTACCACAGGATATTGGCCATAGCTCCCTGTACATTAAGACCCTTTTGTTCATATGGTGCAAATGTCATAGTCTGCATCTGCCAACTCCCAGCTCTCGGCCCCTCTGTCTCCCTCCCCCACCTTGCCGACCACAGTCTGTTCTCTGTTTCTCTGAGTCTGTCTCTGTTTTGCAGATAGGTCCATTCCACATATGGAAAGTGAAGTCTCTCAGTCGTGTCCGACTCGTTGAGACTTCCTGGACTGTAGCCTGCCAGGCTCCTCTGTCCGTGGGATTTTCCAGGCAAGAGTACGAGTGGGATGCATTGCCTTCTCCAGGGGATCTTCCCGACCCAGGGATCGAACCCAGGTCTCCCACATTGTAGGCAGATGCTTTACTGTCTGAGCCAACAGGGAAGTCATTCCACATATAAGTGATCAGTTCAGTTCAGTTCAGTCGCTCAGTCGTATCCAGCTCTTTGCGACCCCATGAATCGCAGCACGCCAGGACTCCCTGTCCATCACCAACTCCCAGAGTTCACAAACTCAGGTCCATCGAGTTGGTGATGCCATCCAGCCATCTCATCATCTGTCATCCCCTTCTTCTCCTGCCCCCAATGCCTCCCAGCATCAAAGTCTTTTCCAATGAGTCAACTCTTCGCATGAGGTGGCCAAAGTACTGAAGTTTCAGCTTTAGCATCATTCCTTCCAAAGAACATCTAGGGCTGATCTCCTTCAGAAAGGACTAGTTGGATCTCGCAGTCCAAGGGACTCTCAAGAGTCTTCTCCAACACCACAGTGCAAAAGCATCAATTCTTCGACACTCAGCCTTCTTCACAGTCCAACTCTCACATCCATACATGACCACAGGAAAAACCATAGCCTTGACTAGACGGACATTTGTTGGCAAAGTAATATCTCTGCTTTTTAAAATGCTATCTAGTTTGGTCATAACTTTTCTTCCAAGGAGTAAGCGTCTTTTAATTGCATGGCTGCAGTCACCAGTGATTTTGGAGCCCCCCACAAAATAAAGTCTGACACTGTTTCCACTGTTTCCCCATCTATTTCCCATGAAGTGATGGGACCAGATGCCATGATCTTCATTTTCTAAATGTTGAGCTTTAAGCCATCTTTTTCACTCTCCTCTTTCACTTTCATCAAGAGGCTTTTTTGTTCCTCTTCACTTTCTGCCATAAGGGTGGTGTCATCTGCATATCTGAGGTTATTGATATTTCTTCCAGCAATCTTGATTCCAGCTTGTGCTTCTTCCAGCCCAGGGTTTCTCATGATGTACTCTGCATAGAAGTTAAATAAGCAGGGTGACAATATACAGCCTTGACATACTCCTTTTCCTATTTGGAACCAGTCTGTTGTTCCACGTCCAGTTCTAACTGGTGCTTCTTGACCTGCATATGGGTTTCTCAAGAGGCAGGTCAGGTGGTCTGGTATTCTCATCTCTTTTAGAATTTTCCACAGTTTATTGTGATCCACACTGGCAAAGGCTTTGGTACCGGGGTCCAGCCCCGGTTGGATCCAGGGTTATCCCCAGGGTGATGGTGTTGGTGATTGAGAAAGATAGAGAAAGAGAAAAGGAAAGAATTTTGCAGTTAAGAAAATAAAGGAGAGAAAGAGGCTGATATTCCTTGGTTTATGCAGAAAGCTAATAAAGCCCCAGCATGAGACTTGCACTGTTCACATAGGCCACATGCGCCCTCTTGAATCACTGAATGTGCCCCACCTTGGGCATCTTCTCAAGTGAGTCTTAGAAGCCCAGGCAGAGAAGTGAACTCAGAGGGCCCCTGCGCTCCAGGGAGTCAGACTGAAAAGAAAGAGGAGGAAGGAAAGAACGACACAGGGAGACTAAGCTTCGGTGAGCAAGGCCCGCAACTTTATTTTCACAGAGAGCTCTTATACCTTAACTTGTACATAGAGAATAATGGAAGATGCAGAGTCATGCAGGGTCAGCAGCCCTGACCCTTATCGAGACCAGGCTTTCTTTCTGCATACCCATCGGTATACAGATGTCTTAGGTGATTTACATCATCTTCTGGCCAGGAGGCCTGTTAACATTTTATGACCCTTTCTTCTGATAAAGGTTAGTTAACCAGAAAGCTTATTTTCTCTAAAAGTGTTTTTTCTAAAGTCAGGCACCATTCTCTGAAAGTAGTAGATAAAGTTGCATTCCTATAGGGCAAAGGTACAGTGGGCTATAACAGTGAAAGAATTTATTAACTCAAGGTTTAGTGTTGTTAATATCAAGGCCACTACTTATATTTCTATATATCAAGTATGTTAATTAATGCACACAATATGAAATTTGGCAGCAAACATTGGCTCAACAATGAAACCCTTCACCAGTACTATTCTAATAATTTTTAATTCCTCAAAAGGCTTTATTTAAGCTTCCTTTGCCTCTCGTGGATGGGAGGCTGTAAACAGTCACAAGCGTAGTTGTAAAAGTCCAGATAAACCTGTCAGGTAATTTAGAGAGCCATCAGAAGGGTTTGAATTGAAACACTCCTCTTGTGCCCAGGAGACTTATTAACTCAAGCTCTAAGCTGATCTTCTTCAGAGAAATGTGGTTGGGGATAGGCCCCCGTTGGTGTCGGAAGAGTTGGTGAAAGGCATAATATAGTAAACAGTAGACAGACAGATTCTAGTTTTTGGGTAGATGCTCAAGCAGGTCCAGGGGGTCCCTCGAGTCCTGATTCGCCTTTGCCCGTCAGGTCTCTTCCTCATAACCTTTGTCATAGGTGGGATCTCCTGTGCTGGCTCCCCGCACTCTGCATTGTCAATAAAGCAGAAATAGATGTTTTTCTGGAACTCTCGTGCTTTTCCCATGATCCAGTGGATGTTGGCAATTTGATCTCTGGTTTCTCTGCCTTTTCTAAAACCAGCTTGAACATCAGGAAGTTCACGGTTCACATATTGCTGAAGCCTGGCTTGGAGAATTTTGAGCATTATTTTACTAGCTTGTGAGATGAGTGCAATTGTGCAGTAGTTTGAACATTCTTTAGCATTGCCTTTCTTTGGGATTGGAATGAAAACACCTTTTCCAGTCCTGTGGCCACTGCTGAGTTTTCCAAATTTGCTGGCATATTGAGTGCAGCACTTTCACAGCATCATCTTTCAGGATTTGAAATAGCTCAACTGGAATTCCATCACCTCCACTAACTTTGTTCCTAGTGATGCTTTCTAAGGCCCACTTGACTTCACATTCCAGGATGTCTGGCTCTAGGTGAGTGATCACACCATCGTGATTATCTTGGTCATGAAGATCTCTTTAGTAACCTTTGTTAATTCCTTTAGCATTTTTAATACCTTTTTTAAAATTTGGGGTTTCGTAGACTGGTGAGGTCTGTTTTATTATTTGTTCTTTCAGAGAATTTCTCCTGTTCTTTTCATTGGGAATAGTTCTTCTCCTTTTCTTATTTTACTTAACTTTCTCTGTCTCTATGAATTCAGGAGAAACAGTTATCTATTGCGGTCTTAAAGGGGTTTGCTTATGTGGGAGCACCACTGTGTAGATTGTGTGAGTCCAATGTTTTTGGTGTAAGGACTGATTTTGACATGTTGCGAGCCTTGTCTTTCCTTAGAGTGTGCTGGCTGTTATCCCCTTGATAAGAGTGTGGTTGCTGTTGTGAAGTCCAGACCTGTGCTGGATGTGGGTAGGGCCTCCTCTTTGCTCAGTGGCTACCACAGCCCTGCTAGGGGGTAGGTTCTGCTCTGCAGTTGTTGTAGTAGAAGCCCTGAAGATTGGGTTTGGTAAGGCTTAACAAAGTGCATGCCCTGTCCCAAAGGAGGTGACTGCTAAAGCACATGAAGCCCATATGGCCACAGGGAACTTATGTGCAACCTGTATGAGCATCTGCAGTTCTGTCCAAAGCAAGTCAAGGTAAATATCCTTTCTCCGTTGTGATCATCCTAGATCTAGTGCTAGGCTGTGGCGTGGAATGGGCTGGTGCTGAGTACTGAGGAGGTAAGAATTGAGATTTTGCATCCACCTGGGACCAACCTGAGCTGACTCTGTGGCAGACCTTCCCCAGGACCTATCTGCCCCAAATATGGCTCCAAGCTGCAGTGCAGGGTTGATGGAGCTGGAGTGCTTCCACAGGGAAGCAAACTACTGTGTACTCCTCTCCGGGGCCTGTCCATGGAGATTTGCATTTCTGTGGTACCACCAGGTATGTGCTGCAACAAAGCCCACCACAAGTGGACCCATTCTCACAGTGCAAGTGCTGCCACTGGGCTCAAGGCCAGACCCACTCCAGCCATGCCCCTGCTAATGAACTCCTCAGTTCAGCTTGGACCACCTCAGACACTCTGGGCTCTCTCAACACAACTATACCAAGTTCTCTCCCAGGGATCAACCACCCAGGATTTAATGTCTAGCCACTGTAAGTACTAGCATCCTCTCTTGACATGTTTCAGACTGAGAATTGCAGTGAGGTGGCAGCTGCTATCACCAGTTTCTCTCCATGCTGATTGCAAGCAAGTCAGCATGAATACACTCTTTGCAAGCAGAATCCAGGCTCCTCCAGCCTCTCTCTGTGTCCCAGCAGCCCTCTGAACAGGCAAAGGGACTCTCCAGGTGAGAGTCTGCTAGTATGGACCTTCCCTTCTTCACAGATTCCTCCCAGGGTACCAGTCCCATTCTGATGCCTTTTCTTCTCCCACTTCTGCCCACCAACATGGACTTTTTCCTTGCAACTTTGGTAGTATAGGAGATTTACCAGTTTCTAGTAAATTTCTGTGAGAGTTCTTCACTTGGTTGATGTATTTTTGATGTGTTTGTGGGCGGGGGGTGGGGGGGGAGGTGAGCTCTACATCCTACATCAGCAATATGTTGATCCTCTGGACCAAGCTGTACATTTTCACACACACCCCCCTCAATGTTTTATGTCTTTAATGTTACAATTTTTTTTTGCATTTAGTATCAGTTAACAAATTACTGTATTTAGTTATTTTAAATACTTTTGCCTTCTAACTTTTATTAGACTTAAAAGTGATCTGTAGATTTTTAACTGTTTGTTCATAACCATTATTACAACATTATTCTGAATTTAATTTTATATTTAACTTTACCAGTGAGATTTATATTTTTAGATTTTTGTTACTAATTAATGTCCTTTTGTTTCAGCTTGAAGTTCCTTTAATAGTTTTTTAAGGCTGGTATAATGGTAATGAACTCTTTCTGCTTTTGCTTATCTAGAAAATTCTGTATCTCTCCTTCAATTCTGAAGGACAGCTTTGCCAAGTATTCTTGACTGGCAGGTTTTATTTTTCCCAGGAATAGTTTCTGATGAAAACTCTGCTGGGGGATTCCCTTGTATCACAAGTCCTTTTTTTTTTTTCCTTTTGCTGCTTTTAACATTTTCTCCTTGTCTTTAATTTTTGACAATTTAATTATAATGTGTCTTGGTATGAGTCATTTTTGATTCATCTTATTTGAAGTTTTATGTGCTTCCTGGATTTGGATGTCTATTTGTTTCCCCAGCTTAAGAATGTTTTCAGCCATTATTTCTTTGAATAACCTTTTTGTTGCTTTCTTCTCTTTCTGGGATTCTTATGATGCATATGTTGACCCACTTGATTCTGTCCCCTAAGTCCCTTAAACTCTCTTCACTTATTTTTGTTTTTTTTTCTTCTTTCTTTTTTGATTGGACAAATTCCACTTCTCTGTATTTGAGTTAGCTAATCTTTTCAGTTCAGTTATTATATTCTTCAGGTTTGTGATTTCTGTCCAGTACTTAGCTATGTTTTCTGTCTCTTTGTTGAAATTCTTTCTTAGTTTATGCATTGTTCTGAGCTCACTAAGCATCTTTATGACTATTATTTTGAACTGTTTATCAGGTAAATCACTTATGACCATTTCATTTAGATCTGTTTCTAGAGTTATATCTTATTTTTAGGAGAGGGGGCATATTCTTCTGCTGACTTAAAAAAAAATTGCACAAAGTGAGAGTTGTGAGTTAAGTTTTATTTGGGGCAAAATGAGGACTGCAGCCTGGCAGAGAGCATTTCAGATAACTCTGAGAAACTGCTGCAAAGAGTTAAGGGGGGAAGGTCAATATATATGTGATTTTGGTGAAAGGGAGTTCTTACAGTCAAGCACATATTTTTGTGGAATATTTCTGTTAAGTCACAAGGAGCAGATGTCACCATGAAGGAATTTAGTGCTTTTCTAGATATGAGGAGGTACAAGAATTGGGCTTGCAAAACCTGCTCCTGAAAACATCTATCAAAAATCCTGTCCTGCCAGTTTTTCCAGAGACAGACTGCCTCCTTCCTGATCTCCACCCTGAATTCTCTGCAGGGTGCTTAAAGTTAGCAGCTGCAGCAGCACCTGTAATTTAATCCTTGCAGAGGTAAATGCCAAATGCCCATGGCAAGTACCAATTTGTAGTTGACACCTCTGTTGATCATTTTTCTTCATTATTTATGTTGGTTTCTGTGCATTAGATGAAATAGTCACCTCTTTCAGTCTTGATATTAATAGAGTGGTGGCTTCAGCAATACGTGAACTGTGAACTTCCAGATGTTCAAGCTGGTTTAAGAAAAGGCAGAGGAACCAGAGATCAAATTGCCAACATCCACTGGATCATGGAAAAAGCAAGAGAGTTCCAGAAAAACATCTATTTATTTCTGCTTTATTGACTATGCCAAAGCCTTTGACTGTGTGGATCACAATAAACTGTGGAAAATTCTGAGAGATGGGAATACCAGACCACCTGACCTGCCTCTTGAGAAATCTGTATGCAGGTCAGGAAGCACCAGTTAGAACTAGACATGGAACAACAGATTGGTTCCAAATAGGAAAAGGAGTACGTCAAGGCTGTATATTGTCAACCTGCTTATTTAACTTCTATGCAGAGTACATCATGAGAAACCCTGGACTGGAAGAAACACAAGCTGGAATCAAGATTGCCGGGAGAAATATCAATAACCTCAGATATGCAGATGACACCACCCTTATGGCAGAAAGTGAAGAGGAACTAAAAAGCGTCTTGATGAAAGTGAAAGAGGAGAGTGAAAAAGTTGGCTTAAAGCTCAACATTCAGAAAATGAAGATCATGGCATCTGGTCCCATCACTTTGTGGGAAATAGATGGGGAAACAGTGGAAACAGTGTCAGACTTTATTTTTGGGGTTCCAAAATCACTGCAGATAGTGACTGCAGCCATGAAATTAAAAGATGCTTACTCCTTGGAAGGAAAGTTATGGCCAACCTAGATAGCATATTCAAAAGCAGAGACATTACTTTGCTGACTAAGATCTATCTAGTCAAGGCTATAGTTTTTCCAGTGGTCATGTATGGATGTGAGAGTTGGATTGTGAAGAAGGCTGAGCGTCGAAGAATTGATGCTTTTGAACTGTGGTGTTGGAGAAGATTCTTGAGAGTCCCTTGGACTGCAAGGAGATCCAACCAGTCCGTTCTGAAGGAGATCAGCCCTGGGATTTCTTTGGAAGGAATGATGCTAAAGCTGAAACTCCAGTACTTTGGCCACCTCATGCAAAGAGTTGACTCATTGGAAAAGACTTTGATGCTGGGAGGGATTGGGGACAGGAGGAGAAGGGGACGACAGATGATGAGATGGCTGGATGGCATCACTGACTCGATGGACATAAATCTGAGTGAACTCCGGGAGTTGGTGATAGACAGGGAGGCCTGACGTGCTGCGATTCATGGGGTCGCAGAGACTCGGACACGACTGAGCGACTGAACTGAACTGAACTGAACATGAAGGAGATGAACCTTATCACTTAGCCTGTCCTGAGCTCTTGGTTGTCTCTCAAACCTTTGATAGTCCAAGATATCTTCTTTGTAGCTCCCAGTAGTTGAGGGTGTGCCAAGACTTGTCAGAGGTGAGGGTCGCCTCTGGGTGTGTCCTAAATTGGAAGCCTGACCGTCAGGCAGAAGATTTTAAAATAGGTAAACAAGCCTCTTGCAAGGAAGGACAGCAAGAAGGAATTTCTGTCTGTGTCCTCTGTAAACCTTGGGAAGATAGTGGGTTAAAATCTGTGTGTTTGTTTGTTTGTTTGTTTGTTTGTTTGTTTAACAGACCTGTGGGGCGCAGCAAATGCAAGCCTCACTGGCCACCAGAGACAGGTGATCAAAGAGTGTGTCCTTTGGATGGCAGCTGCCAAAACTAGGGAGTTAAATGTATTCACAAACTCCTTTGGGAGACTGGTGAGCACTTTCACTGTGAGTATTTTCTTATTCAGCTGAGATGTGGGCATTGCTCAACTACCTTCAAGATCTTTTAGAGGTAACTGCTTCTTGTGTAGCTGTAGATTTAGTGTACCCAGAGGAGGAATTGAGTTTAGGAGCCTCTCGTGTTGCTGTCTTGGACCTGAAGTAGAACTAATTGACTTTGGTCAAGAAGATGTCAAGGATATTACAGTTAAGGGTCTACAAGTAGTAAGATGTTGTAGTCAAGTATATCTGGAAGCCTATTCCTCAGTCCTAACTGTTGAGAAGGAAGTCCTGGTAGATGCTTAAGTTTATCCAGTTTTCTGGGGAAATTTTTACAAAAATAAATTCAAGATAGATTAAAGACTTGAACATAAGACCTGAAATCATAAAACTTCTAGAAGAAAGCACAGAGGGAAAGCTCCTTGATATTGGTCTTAGCAATAATTTTTGGAATATCAAAAACAAAGGAAAAAAATTAAAAATTAAACAAGTGAGGCTACCTCAAACTAAGAAACTTCTACACAGTCAAGAAAACAATCAACAAAAGAAAAGTTAGTCTATGAAATGAGAGAAAATATTTGAAAATCATGTGTCTCATAAAGGATTAAAATCCAAAATATGTAAAGAATTCATACACTTAATAGCAAAACCCAAACAATCTGATTAAAAATAGAGGAAGTGAATTAACATTTTTCTAGAGAAGACATGCAAATGCCCAATAGGTACATGAAAAGATGCTTAACAGCACTAATCATCACAGAAATGCTTGTCAAAATTACCATTATCACCTCGCACACGTTAGAATGGTTGTCACCAGAAAGAGAAGGGATAACAAGTGTCGGTGAGGATGTATAGATTCTCCACACCTTAGGATCCAGCAATCATACTTCTGGGTATATAGCCAAAGGAAATGTGTTCAATGGATGAATGAATAAAGAAGGTATATGATGTGTGTATGTGTGTAAAATTCAGCCATGAGAAAGAAAAAAAAAATCTTGCCACTTGCAACAATGTGGATGGACATTGAGAGTATTATGCTAAACAAAATAAGTCAGAGAAAGACCAGTGCTGCATGGTATCACTTATATGGGGAACTTCAACAACAACATCAAACTTATAGAAACAGAGTAGAAAAGTGGTTGCCAGAGTGTGGGGAATTAGGGAGAGGTTGGTAAAATAGTACAAACTTTGAGCTATAAACTGAGTAAGATCTGAGGATCTAATGTAAAAACCTGATGATTACAGTTGATAACACCATATTGTACAATTAAAGTCTGCTTAAAAAGTAGAACTTAAATGTTTCCATTGAACAAGCAAACTTTGGTCCCAAGAAGCACTCCACTTTCTAACTTCCATATTACCCTTTCTTTCCCTTCTTGTCCTCTCCTGGCTATTCCCTGCTCAGATGAAAGAACACTCTACTGAACACCTGTTGTAAATAGCTTTTAAGAAACAATTTTATAACAAGTCTTGTTAAACACTTCAGTAAATACATTCTGGAATATTGTCACTCCCATTTACTTAGATAACACAGTGTTGAAAACATGTTTCAACTAGCCAATAAAATTTTTTTTTATAGTCAGAGGAGTCTAAGATGATGGCATAGGAATACTCTGAGTTCACCTCCTGCTGCAGACACACTAATCTACACCTACATACAGAGTAGTTTCTCTTGAAGACTACCTGAGGGCAGAATGAACAACTACTACACATAAAAGGACCACACAGAACCAGATTTGAAAGATGGAGATAGGAATCCCACGCTCAATGCAATGATCTGTAGTAAAGAGGCATATTGCTGAGGCACCAGACTGCACACACCTGCTTTTGGATATTTGAAAAAAACAGTGGTTTAAAAGGTACCTACACTATCTGAAAGGAAATCCATTTAGTAACACTAGAGGTTCTGCCAAATGGGCAGGAACCTGATGGAACTCTGTTGTCATTGGTGAATGCCATTTTGAGGCCCCTGAGAGTCTCATTGTCCCAGACCTACTCCAGCTCTATCCACACCCTTGGGGGTTATGCTGCCTTAGGGCTTCCCACAGCTCTTGCCCACTTCAGCCCACACCAACCTGCCAATTCAGCCTCGAGTAGTTCTCCCTGTGGACTGAGCTTGTCCTTTATCCCTTCAGCTCCATCTCCCTCAGCCTGCACCCACTCCAGCCCTAGCCAACCTGTCAAAGCCACCAGGTGAAAGCAGTCGACACAGGATGATCTCACACAAGACCCAGAAAAGTAGCTGTTTTGCCTAACTCAAATAAAAACCAAATGTCAAAGAGAGATGAACATGTTTCAGATGAAAGAAAAACAAAAATGCAGGAAAAAACCCTAATGAAACAGAGATAAGTAATTTGCCTGACAAAGTGTCCAGAGAAATAGTTAATGAACTTGGGAGAAGAATGGAGGAACTCAGAACTTCAACAAAATCTTAGAAAATATAAGAATGAACTAACCAAATTAAAGAATAGCTGAAATTTAAAAATCCTAGAGGCATTCAACAGTCAATTAGATGATACAGAAGAATGCATAAGAAATCTGAAAGAATAGGAAATTGCCTGATCAGAACAGCAAAAAGAAATAATTTTCTAAAATGAGAAGAGTTTAAGGTACCTCTAGAACAACATCAAAGGTACTAACATTTGGATCATAGTTGGACTCCAAAATCACTGCAGATGGTGATTGCAGCCATGAAATTAAAGGACGCTTACTCCTTGGAAGGAAAGTTATGACCAACCTAGATAGCATATTCAAAAGCAGAGACATTACTTTGCCAACAAAGGTCCATCTAGTCAAGGCTATGGTTTTTCCAGTGGTCATGTATGGACGTGAGAGTTGGACTGTGAAGAAAGCTGAGTGCTGAAGAATTGATGCTTTTGAACTGTGGTATTGGAGAAGACTCTTGAGAGTCCCTTGGACTGCAAGGAGATCCAACCAGTCCATTCTGAAGATCAGTCCTGGGTGTTCATTGGAAGGACTGATGCTGAAGCTGAAACTCCAATACTTTGGCCACCTCATGTGAAGAGTTGACTCATTGGAAAAGACTCTGATGCTGGGAGCGATTGGGGGCAGGAGGAGAAGGAGACGACAGAGGATGAGATGGCTGGATGGCATCACCGACTCAATGGACATGAGTTTGAGTAAATTCTGGGAGTTGGTGACAGACAGGGAGGCCTGGCGTGCTGCGATTCATGGTGTCTCACAGTGTTGGACACGATTGAGGAACTGAACTGAACTGAACTGAGTCTCAGATGAAGAGAAAGAGAAAAAATTTTTTGCCACTTTATTTAATTGAAGGATAATTGTTTTACAGAATTTTGTGGTTTTCTGTCATACGTCAAGAATCTGCCATAGGTACACCCATGTCCCCTCCCTCCTGAACCCCCCTCCTATCTCCTTCCCCATCCCACACTTCAAGATTGTCACAGAGCCCCTGTTTGAATTCCCTGAGTCATCTGGCAAATTCCCATTGCCTATCTACTTTACATATGGCATTGTAAGTTTCCATGTTACTCTCTGCATACAACTCCCCTTCTCCCTCCCCCCGCCTTCCTCCCCTCCCCCCAGGTTCATAGGTCTGTTCTCTATGTCTGTTTCTCTAGAGAGAATTTATTTGAAGGGATAATCACTGAAATTCTTCCTAACCTGGGGAATGAAACAGAAATCTAGGTAAAGGAAGCACAGAGGGCTCTAAACAAGATGTGCACAAAGAGATCCACACCAAGATATATTATGATTAGAATGTCATATGTCATAAACAGACAATCTTAAAAGCATCAAGAAAAAAAAACAACTAATACAAAGGAACCCCCATAAGACTATCAACTGATTTTTCAGCAGAAGGGGAAGAATAAAGGGAGAATTATAAGCCAGGGGGAGTGGTAAGATATATTTAAAAGGCTGAATATTCTATCTAGCAAAATTATCATTCAGATTTGAAAGAGAGACAGTTTCCCAGAGAAGAAAAACTAAAGGAGTTCAGCATTAATAAAATGACCTTACAAGAAGTATTAGTCTTCTTTATGCAGATGAGAAAAGACCACAACTAGGAATTACAAAGCATATGGGGAAAAAAAAAAAAAGATCTCACTGGTAAAGACAAGTACATGGTAAAGGCAGTAGACCAGCCACTTAAAAAGTCAGCATGGAGGTTAAAAGACAAAAGTAGTAAAATCAACTATAACTACAGGGATACACAAAATAAAAAAGATGTCAAGTGTGATATCAAAAATAGATTCCACTCTTAAGGGCATGCAAAATCTCACATGCTCCAGGACCCATGACAGAAAGAGTAATTTGAAAAGAGCTCAGCTCAGGCTCACTTGCTGACATTTAAAAGCCTCCCAGAGAGGCAAGAAGCAACTGGAACTCAACTTGGGTACATAGATAGATGCTAGTGAGAGTCATTATTCATTATTGGGAATTCATCCTACCATAAGAACACTGGCAAGTATCATTCTTCTATTCTCCCTCTAGTTTATTCAGAACAGGACCCAGCCCAGCTCACGAACCTGTCAGCACTAGTCATGGGAGGCCCCAGCCCAAGCAACTAGCCAGATAGTGACACAGTTTCACCTATTAGCAGACTGGCTGCCCTGGAAAGTGCTAAGTCCCCTACAGCACTGAGACTCTGCCCCACCCATCACAGGGCCCAGGGCCCATCCCCATTCATAGTTGGGCTGGCACTAGTTCCAGGACCCATGAGACCACACAAACAGGTACTCCTGGATCTGGACCTACCAGATCCAGCCAGCCAACACCAGTCATGTAAGCCCTTAGGCCATAATCCCACATAGCAGCAGGCTGACACTAGCCCCAGGGCTCCTAGCCCCTCAGAAAGCTACCCTAGGATACAGTGCCATCCACCAGCAGACACTATCTGAGGACTCCACCCACTGAGGCTATGGTACCATCCACCAGCATGTGGGTACCAGAACTGGGACTCCTCAGACCATGCAACCAGCTGTGACAGGACATGCCTCCCCCACCAGCAGTCAACAAATTTTGTACTAAGCCGGGCCTAGCAATCAACAGGGCTAGAGACTAGCCACATCAATCATTATGTCCACAGTAGTCAGCCAACACAACAGAAGGGCCCATGAAGCACACACAGAGGGCACACCTCGAGTATATAGCTCTAGTAACTAGAGGGTGCTGCTGGACCTCATAGGATGTCTCCTACATAAGGCCACTTCTCCAAGATCAGGAAACAACCAACCTACCAAATACATAGAAACAAAAACAGAATTAGGCAAAATGAGATGACACAGGAATATGCTTCAAACAAAAGAACAAAGTAAAATCCAAGAAAAAGAAATGAGTAGAGATAAGCAATCTACTCTATAAATAATAAATGTAATGATCATAAAGATGCTCAAAGAATGTGGGAAAAAAAGGAATAACAGAATGAGAAGTTAGAAGTTTCTAACAAAGAGAACCAGAGATGATGAATACAGTAACTGAAATTAAAAATTCACAAGAAGGAATCAACAATAGATTAGATAATACAAAGGAATCAATCAGTGAACTGAAGATGGAGTAGTGTATTTCACTCAGGCTGAACAGAAAATAATTTTTTAAAAATGAGAACAGTTTAACAGATTGGTGGGACAATATCACATGTACTAACATTCACATTATGGGGTCCCAAAAGGAGAATAAGAGAGAAAGGAGCAGAGACCATATTTGAAGATGTAACAGGTAAAAACTTTTCTAAACCTGGAAAAGAAAACACACACTCTAGGTCCAGGAATCATATAGAATCTCAACAAGATCACTTCAAAAAGATCACACCAACAAGCATTGTAATTTAAATGTCAAAAATTAAGATAAAGAATATTAAAAGAAGTGAGGGCAAAGTAATGAGTTACATACAAAGAAACTCTCATAAGATCATCAGTTGATTTTTCAGCAGAAACTCTGGACACTAGAAGGGAGTGGCACAATAAGTTTTAAGTCATGAAAGGAAAGCATCTGAAATCAAGAATATTCTATTCAGCAAGTCTCTTATTCAGACTTGATTGAGAGATTAAAACTTTTACAAAACAGCAAAGCTAAAAGAATTTGTCACCATGAAACCAGCCTTACAAGATATGTTAAAGGGATTTCCCTCAGCAGAAAAGCTTACAATAAGAAATATGAAAAATAAAAAAGGAATAATCTCATTTGTAAAGTCAAACATCTAGTAAAGTTCAGCCATTTATAAAATGTGTCTGTGTGTGTGTGTGTGCACGCGTGCACACTCTGCCGTGTCTTACTCTGCGACCCCATGGACTGTAGCCCACCATACTCTTCTGTCCATGGAAATTTCGAGGCAAGAATATTAGAGTGGGCTGCCATTTCCTACTCCAAAGAATCCTCCCAACCTAGGAATCAAACATGCATCTCCTTCATTGGCAGGTGGATTCTTCACCACTGTGCCACATGAGAAGCCCATAAAACTAGTAGGAAAGCTAAAAGAAAGAATTGGTCAAGCTGCCTATATCCAAAATAAGTAGTTAAGGAATACACAAAACAAAAATGTAAACTATGTCAGAAGCAATAAGTGTGAGGTGAGAATAGAGTAAAAATTGAGGCTGCTAAATTTAATCATATGTATAATGTATTATATACATATATACATCTTTTTCTATATGTATAAATATTATGGTAACCACAAACCAAAAAAAAAAAACCTATAATACAGACAAAAAAGAGAAAGAAATTGAAACATAACATGAAAGATGATCATAAATCACAAATGAAGAAAGGGGAAACACAGGAAAAACAACTAGAAAAATAATCTCAAAAAATTAACAAAATGTCAGTAAGTACAATCTTTCTAATAATTGCTTTAAGTGTAAATGAACTAAATTCTCATTAAAAAATGTAGACTGCATTGTTGTTGTTGTGTCGGACTCTTGTGACCCCATGGACTGCGGTGCAAGCTTCTCTGCCCATGGGATTTCCCAGGCAAGCATACTGGAGGGCTGCCATTTCCTTCTCCAGGGAATCTTCCTGACCCAAGGATTGCACCTGCATCTCCTGCATGGGCAGGTGGATTCTTAACTGCTGAGTAACCAGGGAAGCCCATAGACTGGATACAAAAATAAGACCCTTATAAATAGTCTGCCCCAAGAGACTCATTTCATATCTAAAGACAAATACAGATTGAAAATGAAGGAATGGAAAAAGATACTCCATGCAAACAGAAATGAAAAGAAACCTGGGTCCAAGCAAGAGGAAGAATCAGGCCACATTTGGTAGGAAACTTTGATCCTGGTCTAGATAGAGTCAACACTTGGGCTGCCCTGTTTATAAGATTGGAGCCATTTGGCATGTTCATATACATTTTGAATGTAGGTATAACAAACCCACTTAGAAGTAGTTGAAAGGTTGACAACATTAACCTTAACAGACAAAATAAATCTTCCCATTTCTTTTTAGAAGAAGGAGTCTAAACCCCAATGTAGACAGCTGTTTTAGGGAGACTTATATCCAGGTAGCCAGTTGTCTAAGTTTGTCCAAGTAGGCTTTAGCTTCTTCTTATGGTATTAACATATAAGCCTAAGTAGTTGTCACCATTAACAATTTTAGCATTTTTCTAAGTATGAGAAGATGCAAGACTATGGGATCAAGAAAATATCTACCTGAAAATATCTAACTATCTGAAGGCCTGTTTTGTTCATTTTCCCAGAGCACAGAGTGAGCACCTAATTTCTGATTTCCACCCTGAATTCCATTCAGGGGATTTTGAAGGTCAGCATCTGTGATTTAACCTTTGTAGTGTCTGTGATTTAACCTTTCTAGAGGCAGACAGCAAGTGCCAGTTTCCAGTCGCAGGGTCCCTTTATGGCCACGAGTTTGACCATTTGGGGGGCATTTCATGACCATTTTGTCCGACAGTGCTGGGAAGGCTCATTCCCAGGTCTATCGCACATTTCACTGATAGGCCACTCAGTGTGCTGTTACTGGACTAGGCCCTGGGAGTGTCAAGTCTAGACCGCACCTGTCTCACAAGTCTCTTGGTCCAGGGAAATATTCCCTCGTGTTGCTTCTTCTCATATACAGAGTCACACAATTATAACTATGGATTTCATTTGGAACTGTATACCATCATTATATCAGTGCCTCAGTCACACACTTGATAATGTAAGGGACAATACTTCCTGAAACAGGCAATATAGAAACTAATATAGTTAGCAGTAATAGTAAAATGCCTTGGAAGAAAAGTTATGACAAACCTACATAGCATATTCAAAAGCAGAGACATTACTTTGCCGACTAAGGTCCATCTAGTCAAGGCTATGGTTTTTCCTGTGGTCATGTATGGATGTGAGAGTTAGATTGTGAAGAAGGCTGAGCGCCAAAGAATTGATGCTTTGGAACTGTGGTATTGGAGAAGACTCTTGAGAGTCCCTTGGACTGCAAGGAGATCCAACCAGTCCATTCTGAAGGAGATCAGCCCTGGGATTGCTTTGGAAGGAATGATGCTAAAGCTGAAACTTCAGTACTTTGGCCACCTCATGGGAAGAGTTGACTCATTGGAAAAGACTGATGCTGGGAGGGATTGGGGGCAGGAGGAGAAGGGAACGACAGAGGATGAGATGGCTGGATGGCATCACTGACTTGATGGATGTGAGTCTGAGTGAACTCCAGGAGTTGGTGCTGGACAGGGAGGCCTGGCATGCTGCGATTCATGGGGTCACAAAGAGTCAGACATGACTGAGAACTGAACTGAACTGAACTGAACTGAAGTAAGAACTTAAGTACTTCCATTAGGTATACCCCAGTGACATCTCCAGGTCATCTGACTTAGTTTCTTAAATGACTATAGCCTGCTGTTAATCTCCTGGTTGTAGATCTTGGGGTATCTGTTCTTTATTCAAAGACTGGTTACTAAGATGAGCTTTAGAAACAAACTCAGAGTGTCCTTTTTAATAACTTAATTAAACCTCTTAGTGATGTAACATAATCACAAGAAACTATTTCAGAAGTGAATCTTAATAGATACAGACCTTAATTAACAAAATTAGAACTTAATATTCAGTGAAATATAATAGATGCCACAGGTCTGACATTGGTTGGGTGGGTTTTTCTTTAGAGCTCCCTAGTACACTTTGAGATTCCTGTATATGATGGGAGAAAGTCTTTTTTAACTTGATGAGGCTGTTCAGAACCCAAATGTCTCAAATTTCTGGAAGGACAAGGCAGAAAGAAAAAATGTTTTAATTTTACCCACAGATGTAAATTACTAAATTGTTTTAAATCATCAGTAACTTGAGAAGAGCTTCTTTATATCTGAAAACAAAGATTAGAAGCCAGTAATATGTCAGACAAAAAGTCATGAAAATTGTAATCATATTAAGCAGTCTAATCTCATGCAACCAATCCCTTTGCTTTGCCAGCCCTGCCCGACAACCAAGGATGCCAGTGAAAGCAATAGTCTCTAAGAAGCTTGTGAAGCTCTTTGCCAATGTCTGTATGACCTGTCCAGCAAAGTGGGTGCCCCAATCACTGGAGATCTCAGAAAACACATTTTAACCATATTTTCTCCATTGTGAGATGTTAACCCTACAGCCAGGAAAGGATTTATCCTATTAAATAAAAGTGAAGTCTGTCAGGGAGCCAGGAGAAGCCAAGCAGCCATCTTGGATTTCCTATGGCCCCAACTATTGGGTTTATAGCAATTGTTTATTCATTTAAAATTCCCTGATGGTTTAATTTTGTAGAAGCAGAGTGAACTTTGTCTATGTGTGCTACAGTCTATTATCAAAAGCCATGTTTCAAGAAAACTTTGTTCTTTTAATCAGGGAGAGAAAACCAAATTCCAGTTTGGTACCAGCTTATATTCACTGTGAAACAATAGTTATTTACTTAGTCAAAGAAACAATAAAAGGTTTCAAAGGCAGTTTAATGTCTTAAGAAACTTGTACCATGCACGAAACTCTTCTTTTACTAGCCAAAACCCTTTTTACACTTCTGTACTTATCACTTCATTTGCCCATTTAGAGAACAGCCATGTGTAAGTTTAGACTTGCTTTCTTTTCCCTTAATAGAATGTAATTCCATTCCTTATACCTTTTTAGTAAAAGCACACATCTTACTTTAGCAACAATGAACTGTACTTTATATTATCATTCTGTAGATTGGTGAACATAAATCACACAAAGCTATGTCATTTGCAAAAGTATCTTCACAATGTCTATGTTAATTAGATCAATAAACAAACATCAATACCAGATATCAATTCAATAGTGAATATTTCCCAGTTCACACAAGCCTGAAATTCATTTTAGTTTAATTTTCTTGAATTTAGAATTGTTTGATTTGTAAGCACTTACTTCTCTTTAGGACAATTAAAAAGAGCTCATTGACCAATTAGCCTTCAGCAATGTTGTCCAAAGATGGAAACACACACTGAGACACACATAAATCTAGACAGAGAGACACCTCACACTTTTCCACTTGAACTTTAAAATGTCTCTTTGCCCTTTTTCTCTCCCCTTGTCATGAAATTCTACCAATTTGCTCATGGCTGGAGTCCCAGAAAGAGTGGGCTGTATATCTGAAGGACATGATAAGAGTTAACTTTAGTTTTTTCCCCAGGCCAGTTTTTGTTTTTCAAGCAGAGTTGGAACTCCAATAAAAATATTTTAATAAGCCAGCTTTTTACTAATTACACGTGCAAAAAGAACCAGTTTTGCAATTTCAAAAATATTTCATTTAAACCAGTTTTCTCAGAATATCATGGCTATTCAGTGTCAAAAAATGTCATCTCTCCTTTTTGTAGTCGAAGTTTCATAGCTAAAATTAAACCAAAGATTGTTCAAATTGGCTCTGATGACAGGGGTGGGGGCTGACTATAAGATGTCCCAGCAGGGATTGTCTCTCTAGGGAGGTGAAGTCTTCTCTTAAAGCAAAGAAAGCCAGGGACATTTTAGGGTCTGAGGATCAAACATCCCATCTTTTCAAGATACAGTTCAAAGAGGGTGGCTCTGGAACTGCTAGCTCCCATCTGTAAGAGAGAGAAAAGCAGCACCCAGTGCCATGGCTTTTTTCTACTGGAGGCACCCCTCCCTGCTCTAGATGGGGGTGGAGACAGGTCTCCCACCTAAGCTTCCTCCCCTAACCTGTCTCTTACTGATGGGGGTGTCTCACTATCATCCCTCCCTGTTCCACCACTGAGGTGGGGTGGAGATGCACCAGGGGTAGGCCTGATTGGCTTGATTTCCCCTTTTTCTCTGGTGCCTCCTGGAGCAGGGTAGCCTTCTGGAATGTCTCCCAAGCTAAGACCACTAGAGGAAACCTCCGTCGTTTGTGTGCCTGTGCACATTCTCGAACATATTCCTGACCACAGTAGAAGTGATAAGTCATAAACGGATGAACAGAAAACCCAAGATGTCCCTTCTGAAAGTTGCCACATAAGTCTATGTGATAACAAAGGAGGTGATGGAGGGCTGGCCTGTGAGGAAAAAATAATCTTTCATATTCATGGAGTGTCAAAGTCAACCTTTCTATTCCTATACAGCAGAGTGTAGAAAAAAAAAAAAACCAACTAAGAAATTGAAACAAGAGCCACCAGAGGGTTTTCTCTGGTGCACTAAGAGCTAACACTACCAAGGGAAGAAACTTGCTGTTTCCAATTTCCCCAATCTAGGGCTCCCCAATGTGTGTCCTCAGGAATCTCATGCTCACCAGCAATGTCTCCATCCATACAGTCTGTAGGTATAGCCATGACAAGAACTTGCCTTTGGGTCTCTGGGGTCAGGATGGTTATTTCCAGTCTGAGAGATGTCTCTGGAGCTAGAGCTCCAGCTAGTTCCCTAATGTGTTCCTACTTGCAGTGTCCTGTAAAACTTGAAATGGGGATCTGGCTAGAAAAACACAAGAACAGCATGGATTACAAGTCCCCTGAAAGTCTACAATCCAGCACATTAGGTTAGTAGCCCTAATTCCCCAAGCAGTTATGAAATCGTCAGAGAGACCAGGAAAAGCTGACCAGGAAAAGCAGCTCAGTCCATATGCTTCTAGAGACTTTGCAGTAAAAGAACAAAGGAGTCCCAGCTTTGAGCATTCTTACCTTGTCTTGACGATTCCAGATGTGACCCCAAGATGATAGTTTATGGTGTTCAGTGAACAGTGTCACCAGGTTTGATCTCCAAAGGAGAAGGTTTAACTCTGGGACCAAAGACAGTCTCGGTCACTCAGAACTTTGTGTAGTTTTTTTTTTTTTTTTTTTTAAGTGAAAGTGACAGAAAAAGCTTCTGACATAGACATCAGAAGCAAGCAGGAGAGTACCCACCTCACTAGTTTAAGTGGGGCCTTATATACTTTTCAGTTTGCTGCTGAAAATAGATAAAAAGAATACCTCAAGGTTGTAAGAGTACCACCAGACCATTTCCCAAGGCATACATCCTGAGATGATTAGCCAGGGAGAATGGGTTCTGGGCAAAATCTCTGGGATAGACATACTGTTGCTGTGTAATCATGTGTAAAGTCTTGAGAAACAGGTTCCCACGCATGATTTGTAACAATTATAATCATTAACAAAGAGCCTAAGAAAAGCATTTCCATGTGTAGGACATTGTGCTGTGTGATCATTAGTTCTGGACCTAAAGAAAGGCCAGTTCTTGGGTAAGATACATTATTGCACAAGGCTTAAGGAAGGCATAATCCAGAATGTTCACCTCCTTAAAGGGCCTTGGACTGTCTGCCTAAACTTTAACTCTTTCACACCACAATGAAGAGTAGCCCCCTCTCACCACAACTAGAGAAAGCCTACGCAAAGCAAGGAAGACACAGCACAGCCAAAAATAAAAAAATAATTATTAAATTAACATTATTAATAAAACAGAAGTAGCAGAAAACACATTCTTTTCAAGTTCACATGGAACATTCACTAGGATAAATCACAAAACAAGTGTCAATAACACTAAGAAGACTAAAGTTATATCAAGCATATTTTTTTAACCACAACACTCTAAGACTAGAGATCAACTACAAGGAAAGAAAAAAAGGTTAATACCCACAAGCATATGGAAGTTAAAAATATGCTACAAAACAACCAATAAGTCAATGAAGAAATGAAAAAGGTAGTTAAAAAAATACCTGGAAACAAATGAAAACAAAAACACAATGATCCAAATATCTATGGGATTCGGAAAAGCAGTTCTAAGAGGAAAGAAAGTTTACAGCGATACATGCCAACCTCAGGAAATGAGATCTCAAATGAACAACTTAACCTTACACCTAAAAGAACTGGAAAAAGAACAAGCAAAACCCAAAGACAGTAGAAGGAAAGAAACAGTGAAGGTCAGATAAAAAATAAATGAAATAGAGATGTACAAAACAGTAGAAAAATTGATAACAGTAAGAGCTGGTTCTTTGAAAAGATAAACAAAATTGATAAACTTTTAGCCAGACTAATCAAGAAAAAAGTAGAGAGGGGCCAAACAAATAAAATTAGAAATAAAAAGAGAAAAATGACAACCAACACCACAGAATAAAAAGGATCACAAGAGATTACTATAAACAACACCTAAGAAGTGGAAAGTTTTCTAGAAATTTACAGTCTCCCAAGACTGAATCAGGAAGAAACAGAAAATATGAACAGACCAATAATCAACAATGAAATTGAATTGGTAATAAGAAAACTCCCAATAAACAAAAGTTCAGACCCAGACAAGGTCATTGGTGAATTATACCTAACATTTCAAGAAAAGTTAACACCTATCTTTCTCAAACTATTCTAAAAATTACAAAGGAAGGAACACTTCTCAAATCATTCTGTGAGGTCAGCATCACCCTGATATCAAAACCAGACAAGGATATCATGAAAAAATAAAATTACAAGCCAATTTCACTGATGAATATAAATGCAAAAATCCTCAACAACACCCCAAATACCAGATGTTTTCACTTTATCTGGAATGGTGCATATCTGCATATGTGCTCAGTTGCTCAGCTGTGTCTGACAACCCCATGGACTGTAGCCTGCCAAGCTCCTCTGTCCATGGGATTCTCCAGGCAAGAATGCTTGCATGGGTTGCCATGTCCTACTCCAAGGGATCTTCACAACCAGGGACAAACCCGTGTCTCCTACAATGCAGATGGATTATTTAACACTGAGCTGGTAAAGAATCTGCCTGCAACGTGGAGACCTGGGTTTGATCCCTGAGCTGGGAATATCCCTGGAGAAGGGAAAGGCTACCCACTCCTGTATTCTGGCCTAGAGAATTGAAAGAGTCAGACACGACTGAGCAACTTTCACACTCACTCACACCAGGGAAACCCATATGTGGAATCCCAGGTACATAACATATGCATTTTTATACAGTTCATGGGGTTCTGACAGCTAGTATACTAGAGTGGTTTGCTATTCCCTCCTCCAGTGGAACGTGTTTTGTCAGAACTCTCCATTGTGACCTGTGCATCTTAGATGGCCTTACATGGCATGGCTCATAGCTTCATTGGGTTATGCCAGCCCCTTCCTCACAACAAGGCAGTGTTACAAACAACAGTGTGACAGACAACAGCTAGAACCCTGTATGGAACAACTAACTGGTTCAGGATTGAGACAGGAGCATGACAAAGCTGTTTATTTTCACCCTGTTTATTTAACTTATATTTAGAGCACATCATGTGAATTGCCAGGCTGGATGATTACAAGTGGGAATGAAGGTTGCCAGGAGAAATATCAACAACCTCTGCCATTAGAGTGCTATCATACAGCGATGATACCACTCTAATGGCAGAAAGAGAAGAGGAACTAAAGAACCTCTTGATTGAAGGTGAATGAGGAGAGTGAAAAAGCTGACTTAAAACTAGCATTTAAAGACCTAAGATCATGGCATCCGGCTCCATCACTTCATGGCAAGTAGAAGGGGAAAAAGTGGAAGGAGCGACAGATTTCCTCTTCACGGACTCTAAAATCACTTCAGATGGTGACTGCAGCCATGAAATTAGAATATGATTGCTTCTTGGCAGGAAAGATATGACAAACCTAGACAGTGTGTTGAAAACCAAAGACATCACTTTGCCCACAAATGTCCATATAGTCAAGGCTATGGTCTTTCCCATAGTCATGTACAGATGTGAGAGCTGGACCATAAAGAAGGCAGAACACCGAGGAATTGAAGCTTTTGAACTGTGGTGCTGGAGAAGACTCTTGAGAGTCCCTTAGAAAGCAAGGATATCAAACGAATCAGTCTTAAAGGACATCAACTCTGAATACTCTTTGGAAAGACTGATGCTGAAGCTGAAGCTCTAACACTTTGTCCACCTGATGCAAAGAGCTGACTCATCAAAAAAGACCCTGAGGCTTGGAATCATTGAGGGCAAGGCAGAAGAAGAGGGTGACAGAGGATGAGATGGTTGGATGGCATCACTGATTCATGAACTTGGGCAAACTCTGGGAGATGGTGAGGGACAGGGAAGCCTGGCAAGCTGCAGTCCATGGAGTTGTGAAGAGTCAGACATGACTTGGCAAATGAACAACAAAAAATGTACACATAGGAAATAGAGCCAATAATATTGTAACAACTTTGTATGGTGACAAATGGTAACTAGTTTCTTTGTGGTGATCATTTCATAATGTATAAAAATATCAAATCACTACATTGTGTACTGAAGCTAATATAGTATATTATATCTCAACTTAAAAATCTTTATTACAAGTCTTATTAATACTTTGCATCTAGAATGGTTTTCAGTTGCATTCATGAAAGAACATTGAGTGCTACAGCAATTCACTTGTAAGAAGCATCTTTATTACAAGTTTTGATTAACATTGCTATATGCATTAGAGAATGGGTATCACTTCCACTTCCTAAAGAACACAGTGTTGAACAGTTGTTGCTAGTACAGTTGACCCTTGAGTAACAAAGGTTTAAACTATGTGGGTTCACATACACATGGATTCTTTTCAATAGTAAATACTGAACTATCACAGAAGCCATGGTCGGTCAGTTTGAGGATGCAGCACTATGGATACAGAGGAACCTTGGTTTCACAGGAATCATGTATATGGAGGGATGACTATTAAGTCACTTGTGTATTTTTGATTGTGTGGAAGGTTGGTATCCCTAACTCCCATGTTATTCAAGAGTCAACTGTAGTTTGTAAGAATTATCTTATTATTAGCACGTCTAGTTAACACATTACCACATGTATTATAGGATGTGTATTACTACAGACACTGAAAAAATTTGGTGCTGAACTCTGTGCACCTAACTTGTAAGGAATGATGTTATAAGTGTTTTTAAATAGTTCACACTTGCATCACAGATTGGGTATCACTTCCATTCACCAAAAGAATACTGCTGAGAGTAGCTTGGAATGGATTGTAAGAAACTTCTTTATCACAAGTCTGTTTAGATATTTTATTGCAAGCCTTACAGGATGAGTACCATTCCCACTCACTGGAAAAACACAGTGTGCTGAATGTCTGGTGCAAATAGCATGTAAGAAACATCTTATTTCAAGTTTTGTTAAAACTTTGATATATCACTGAAATTATTAGGTCGTTCTGCCATACTTTATTCTCATAGAGAGAGGGTACTACAGCTCAGACAACTTTTAAAATTCCTAGTGGTTTAGCAGGCTAAACTTTATATCTTATATCTTATAGAAGCCTCTGAGTGACAATTAAATATCTTGGGGAAGTGTTAGCTCTTAATCATAACTGCCAGGGAGTTGGGGCTGACCTCATAGAATGATGTTGCTAATGTTCCTTCCTTTGAAATTTTTTGAAATAGTTTGATAAAGACAGGTGTTAACTTAAATGTTTGGTAGAATACAGAGTCCCTTTCTTTGCCTTATCTCACCACACTCTATGGCATACTGTCTAGGGAGAAAAAACAGGAACAATATGAAAAGCCTTTGCTTCCAGTTTCAGGGGTGAGGCAAATACAGTGGCTTTCTACTCCCTGGTATCAGGCTAGACTAAGTAGACTAGTTTTCTCGACTCTACTGGGAAAGCAAATTTGTCAACTGTTCTCTTATCACCTTAAGATGACTTTCAGTCATTATTGTTTTAAAATATAGCCAGTATTTTATGTTAATAAGGTATGGTAAGAAGACAGACATAGAGACAACTGCATTTAAAGAATGTATTACTTAAAGTTCCCCAGAGAAGGGGGCAAGGCAAAGCAAGCAGGATCACATGAAGAAGCACCAGGGTCAGGAAACAGGAGGAATAATAAAGTGTGAGCAAAATCTTTACTTTCTTTTTTCTTTCCTTCCTTATTTCTTTTGCGGTAAGGAATGGAAAAGCCAAAGCAGGAGGCTTATAAGGGGCTAGTTTTAACAATTTCTGCAGACTCTTGTGGTGGTCCTTAGTTTTCTGGAACCTGGCACTGGAGTGATTTACTTTTTCAATTTTTAAATTTCAGTTGGAGGATAATTACTTTACACTACTCTGTTGGTTTCTGCCATATATCAACACGAATCAGCCATAGGTATAAGTATGTCCCCTCCCTCTTGAACCTACGTCCTACCTCTGACACCATCCCACCCCTCTAGGTTGTCACAGAGCACCAGATTTGAGTTCTCTGCATCATACAGTAAATTTCCACTGGCTATCTGATTTTACATACTAATGTAAATATCTCAATTCTACTCTCTCAATTCGTCCCACCCTCTCTTTCCTCCCCTGTGTCCACAAGTCTGTTCTCTATGTCTTCATCTCTACTGCTGCCCTCATGTAGGTTCATTATCTTTATGGATACCATGAGTGTGTGTGTTACTTGCTCAGTCATGTCTGATTCTTTGCAACCCCATGGACTGTAGCCTGCCCGCCTCTTCTGTCCATGGTTTTCTCCAGGCAAGAATACTAGAGTGGATTGCTATTCCCTTCTTCAGGGGATCTTCCTGATACAGATCTCCCGCATTGCAGGCACATTCTTTACCATCTGAGACACCAGGGAAGCCCCTTCAATTCCATATATATGCATTAATATATGATATTTGTCTGTTTCTGACTTACTTCACTCTGTATAATAGGCTCTAGGTTCATCCACCTCATTATAACTGAGTCAGATGCATTTCTTTTTATGGCTGAATAATATTCCATTGTGTATATGTACACCTGACCTGCCTCTTGAGAAACCTATATGCAGGTCAAGGAAGCACCAGTTAGAACTGGACATGGATTAACAGACTGGTTCCAAATAGGAAAAGGAGTACGTCAAGGCTGTATATTGTCACCCTGCTTATTTAACTTATATGCAGAGTACATCATGAGAAAAGCTGGGCTGGAAGAAGCACAAGCTGGAATCAAGATTGCCAGGAGAAATATCAATAACCTCAGATATGCAGATGACACCACCCTTATGGCAGAAAGTGAAGAGGAACTAAAAAGCCTCTTGATGAGAGTGAAAGAGGAGTGAAAAAGCTGGCTTAAAGCTCAAAATTCAGAAAACTAAGATCATGGCATCTGGTCCCATCACTTCATGGGAAATAGATGGGGAAAGAGTGGAAACAGTGTCAGACTTTATTTTTGGGGGCTCCAAAATCACTGCAGATGGTGATTGCAGCCATGAAATTAAAAGACGCTTACTCCTTGGAAGGAAAGTTATGACCAACCTAGATAGCATATTCAAAAGCAGAGACATTACTTTGCCAACTAAGGTCCATCTAGTCAAGCCTATATGGTTCCAGCGGTCATGTATGGATGTGAGAATTGGACTGTGAAGAAACCTGAGCACCGAAGAATTGATGCTTTTGAACTGTGGTGTTGGAGAAGACTCTTGAGAGTCCCTTGGACTGCAAGAAGATCCAACCAGTCCATTCTAAAGGAGATCAGCCCTGGATGTTCTTTAGAAGGAATGATGCTAAAGCTGAAACTCCAGTACTTTGGCCACCTCATGTGAAGAGTTAACATATTGGAAAAGACTCTGATGCTGAGAGGGGTTGGAGGCAGGAGGAAAAGGCGACAACAGGATGAGATGGCTGGATGGCCTCACCGACTCAATGGATGTGAGTTTGAGTGAACTCCGGGAGATGGTGATGGACAGGGAGGCCTGGTGTGCTGCGATTAATGGGGTCGCAAAGAGTCAGGAAAGGACTGAGTGACTGAACTGAACTGAAGTACAAGGGATGTAATGGACAACATAATAAATGTAAATAATGCTGCTATATATTCTATATGGAAGTTGTTTAGAGAGTAAATCCTGGAGTTGTCATCGCAACAAAAATTTTTTTCTATTTCTTTAATTTTATATCTATGTGAGAGAATAAATGTACTAAACTTGTGATAATCATTTCATAATATATGTAATTCAAATCATTATGCTGTACACTGTAAACTTATACAATGCTGCATACCAATTATATCTTAATAAAGCTGGAAGAAAACAGTGAAGAGAGCCTAAGGGACTATGAGATATGATCAAATGGACTAGTATATGCACAACAGAAGTCTAGAAAGAAAACAGAGAAACAAAGGGACAGAGAGATTATTTGAAAAAAGAATACTTTCCAAACCTGAGGGGTAAAACAGGCATACAAATTTAAGAAGCTCAACAGTATATAACAAGGATAGATCCAAAGAGTTTCACACAAAGACACATTTTATTCAATGTCATAAATTACACACAAAGAGCAAAAAGTGAGCTCCATAAGATTATCTGAAAATTTCTTGTGAAAAACTTTGCAAGCCAGGAAGCTTCCCTTGTGGTTCAGTGGTTAAAAATCTACCTGCCAATTCGGGGGACACAAGTTCAGTCACTGGTCCAGGAAGATCCCACGTGTTTCAGGACAACAAAGCCCATGTGCCACAACTACTTAAGTCTGCAAGCCTAAGCTGTGCTCTGTAACAAGAGAAGCCACCACGATGAGAAGCCCACTCAATCAATGAAGATTAGCCCCTGCTCACTGAAAATAGAGAAAGCTTGTGTGAAGCAATGAAGACCCAGTGCAGCCAAAACTAAATAAATTTTCTTAAAAGTTTTAAAAATTTATTATTTTTTTTATTTATTCATTTATTTTACTTTACAATATTGTATTGTTTTTGCCATACATCAGCATGAATCCACCATGGGTGTACACATTTTCCCAAACAAAAGCAAAACAAAAAATTCTTGCAAGCCAGAAGGAAGTAGGATGATATATTCAAAGAGCAGTAAGGAGGGCGAAAATCTACCAACCAAAGATATTGTGTATAGCAAATTTTCCTTGGAAATTAAAGAGTTTAAACTCTTCAGAGAAGCAAAATCTGAGGGAGTTTATCATCCCTGGATCTGACCTGTAAAAAAAAAAAAAAAGGCTAAACTGAGGTGTTCAATTAAAATGAAAGGATACTAGAAAGCAATAAAATAGAATACAAAAACACTAGGTTCTTGGTAAATGTAAACACATGGACATATAGTAACCTATACTATTGTAACTTGGTGCATAGAGTTTGGATAATAAAAACATTTTTAATTTTTAAATTACTTGTTTATTTATTTCTGACTGTGCTGGGACTTTGTTGCTGCATGTGGACTTTGTCTAATTGTGGAGAGCAGGCTTCTCATTTCAGTGGCTGCTCTTATTGCAGACCACATTGTACTGGTTTTGCCATACATCAGCATGAATCCATCACGGGTGTACACATGTTCCCAAACAAAAGCAAAACAAAAAAATCTTGCAAGCCAGAAGAAAGTAGAATGATATATTCAAAGAGCAGTAAGGAGGGCGAAAATCTACCAACCAAAGATATTGTGTCTAGCAAAATTTCCTTGGAAACTAAAGAATTTAAACTCTTCAGAGAAGCAAAATCTGAGGGAGTTTATCATCACTGGATCTGACCTGTAAAAAAAAAAAGGCTAAACTGAGGTGCAAACTGGGCTCTAGAGGGCAGGCTCAGTGGCTGTGGTGCACAGGATTAGTTGCCTCATGGCATTGGATATTCCCAGACCAGGAATTGAACCCAGGTCCTCTACATTGCCAGGTGGATTCTTAACCACTGGACCACCAGGGAAGTCCTAAAAAAAATTTTTTTTAACCATATGAAGTAGACATTTTCTTGACATTTGTCATTCAAATTATATTGTTATCAATTTAAAATAGAATCTTATAACTGCAAGATGTTTTTGTATAAATGCAATGGGTAACTACAAAGAAAATGTCTATAGAATATATACAAAAGAAAATGAGGTAATCAAAGCACATTGCTACAAAAAATCAATAAAACACAAAGGAACATAGTTAAATGAATGAAGAGATAAAGAAAGCTAGAAAACAAAATGGGAATAAAAAGTTCTTTCATATCAGTAATCAATTTAAAAGTGGATGAATGGTGATTGACAATAGCATTGTTGTAGCATAAGATATACTCCCCCATTTTTAACAACTAATTAGATGTTGATCCATGAACAAAAGTGCCTCAGAGGGAGCTGTGGGACACAGCATCATATATCAAGGGATCTGGGAGGACTATCATTCACCTGTATATCTGAAAGTACACAAAAGCACCTTGGTAAGAACTGTATATCAAGCAGAGTCAGTAAACCTGCCCATTTCTTCTCACCATGATTGGAGAAAAAACACGGGGAGTACTACTTGGGCAGACACCCATGGGCAAGAGAATTTTTAGAAGTCCAGCATACCCAAGGACAGCGTCTAACACCCATCAGAGAGAGAGGATGAAAGTTTGGAAACAGGAAAGGAAGGGATTCTAGCAGGGTTGCTCCCCACTTCCCTGTCCAGAGCAACACTGCAAGGGACCAAGCTGTTTGGTGTGGGCAAATTCTCCCCACAGGAGAGTTTGAAAGCAGTGAATGAGTTCCCAACTATCCTGGTTATATGGGCTGTGTCTGGAGAAACCCATATTTACCAGCAGAGCCCTGAGTACTGAAAAGAGTCCTCTATGACAAGTGGGATAAGGGAGAAAGAGAGAAGCAGATAAGGATTCCCAAGATTAAAGGGCATGGACTCTACTGACTGCTTTAGGACTTTAGCAGGAAGTGAGCCCCATAAGCCTCTTGGAGTATCCCAACTGAGCATCTCCCTGTATGGTCTGAAGGTACACAAAACACCCCACACTAAACCCCAAATTGCAACTGCTCTGTGTCTAGATCCTTGTAAGAAAGAGCCCCCAGGTGCAGAAGCCAGAGCAGGTCCAGTAATCATAGTGCTCCCAGAATAATCGTAGTGCTCCCAGAATAATCATAGCACTCCCAGAAAAATCGTAGCGCTCCCAGAAAAATCATAGTGCTCCCAGAAAAATCATAGTGTTCCCAGGGTCTGTGGGAAAAAAGAAAACCACAAACTGGAGCTATAGCACAACTTTTTGAAAAACAAAAAAGATTTACAACAGCTAGCCTCATGATTTGTAAGAATAAGAGAAGATATTAAAGTCTAATAAATCTGCCACAAGAGGGAGCAAGAAGAATGAGAAGGACTGTGAAGTGTTAGTTGCTCAGTTGTGTCAGACTTTGTGGCAATATGGACTGTAGCCCGCTAGGCTCCTCTGCCCATGGAATTTTCCAGGCAAGAATACTGGAGTGGGTTGCCATTCCCTTCTCCAGGGGATCTTCCCAACCCAGGGACCAAACCCGGGTCTCTTACATTGCAGGCAGATTCTTTACCATTTGAGCCACCAGGGAAGCCCAGGGAAGGACTATCTATGCATAATCTAGGAAATCTCAGAAAGAGCTACACCAACTAATCTATCTGAAGGCAAGCAATAAAGATTTAAGGAAGTATCTGCTACTTCAAATGTGAAAGCAGCAATGCAAAACTACAAAAAAGAAAAGAAAAAGATAAATCAAGAAAATATGTCATCACCAAAAGATATCAAAAACTACACAAGCAAGCTCCAAACAACAGAATATTGCAAGCTGGCTAATGAAGAGTTCAAAATAGCTGTTTTGAAGATACTCAATAAGCTTCCAGAAAACTCAGAAAGACAGTTCAGTAATATCAGGAAACACTTTACTAAATAGATAGAAACCATAAAAAATAAAGCAGAAATTCTGTAGCTGAATAATTACTGAATGAGATAAAGGATGAAGAGAGAACATCTGTAGTAGAGTAGAGCAGATGGAAGAGAAGAGCAAGGACTTAGATGACAAGACTTTTGAAATAACAGAAAAAAAAAGAAAAAATAATTTAAAAGAGTGAAGAAATCTTGTGTGAACAATGGGAAAGCATCAAAAGACAAACATTAGAATAATCTATATTCCATAAGAGTAAAAGATTATAGAGAATTTATTTAAAGGAATAATAGGGAGTTCTCTGGTGGTCGAGTGAGTAGGAGTCTGGGTTTTCACTGCTGTGGCCTGCCAGTCCCTGGTAGGTGAACTGAGATCCTGCAAGCTGTGTGGCATAGCCAAAAATGTGTTTGTTTGTTTCTTTGTTTTTTTTTAAATAAAGTAAAAAATGAGGGAGTAATAGCTGAGAAATTCCCAAATCTGGACAAAGACGTGGACATCCAACTAATGGAGCTAATATGTCATCCTACTATTTTCAATGCCAAAAGACCATCTTCAAGACACATTATAATAAAACAAATGAAAAATCAAAAATAAATGAATATTAAAGGCAGCAGGGAAGAGGGGCAAATAATCGACAAAGGAACGTCTATTAGGCTACCAGTGAATTTTTCAGCAGAAACTCTATGTGCCAGTAGAGGGTGGAATACTTTATTCAAACCATTGAAAGAACAGAAAAAGCTAGCCAAGAATACTCTGTATGGCAATGTTATTGTTCCAATAGGAAGGAGAAATAATTTCCCAGACAAAGACAAATGGATGGAGTTCATCACAACTAGACTTGCTTTGCAAGGAGTGGTAAAAAGAGTTTCTCAAACTGAAATGAAGAAATGACATTTTTCACAGAAATAGACAAAAACTATCCTAAAATTTGTATGAAATTGTAAGAAACTTAGAATAGACAATATGATCCTGAAAAAGAACAAAACTGGAGATATCACACTTACTGATTTTAAGACTTAAACATAACTCTTGATACTATAAAACTGTGAGAAGAAAACGTAGAGGAGAAACTCTTCAATATAGGTCTTGACAATATATATATATATATATATTTTTTTTTTTTTTGGAAATGACATCAAAAGTACATGTAACAAAAGCAAATATTAGTAGGTGAATGACCTCAAACTTAAAAGTTTCTGGAAAGCAAAAGAAACAATGAAGTGGAAGGGAATAAAATATTTGCAAAAGATATATCAGAAAGGGTGAACAGCCAAAATATATAAAGAATTCATACAACTCAATAACAAAAACAAAACAATCTGATTAACAAATTGGCAGAGGAGCTGAATTGACATTCTCCAAAATTAGACACACAAATGGCCAACAGGTGTATGAAAAGATTCTCAATATCAGTAATTACCATGGAAATAAGTGCAAATCAAACCCACAATGAAATATCACCTCATACCGATTAGAATCACTATCATTAAGAAGACAAGAGGAACAGTCCTGGCAGTCCAGTAGCTAAGACTCCACACTCCCAGTTCAGGGGCCTGGATTTGATCCGTGGTCGGACACGACTGAGCGACTTCACTTTCATGCACTGGAGAAGGAAATGGCAACCCATTCCAGTATTCTTGCCTGGAAAATCCCAGGGACAGGGGAGCCTGGTGGGCTGCTGTCTATGGGGTCGCAGAGTCGGACATGACTGAAGCGACTTACCAGCAGCAGCAGCAAGGGCTTCCCTGGTGACTCAGAGGTTAAAGCGGCTGCCTCCAATGTGAGAGACCCAGGTTCGATCCCTGGGTCAGGAAGATCCCCTGGAGAAGGAAATGGTAACCCACTCCAGTATTCTTGCCTGGAGAATCCCATGGATGGAGAAGCCTGGTGGGCTACAGTCCACGGGGTCGCAAAGAGTCGGACAGACTGAGCGACTTCACTTCACTTCACTTTACTTTAAGGAACTAGAGGGCTTCCCTGGTGGCTCAGAGGTTAAAGCGTCTGCCCACAATGATGGAGACCTGGGTTTGATCCCTGGCTCGGGAAGATTCCCCTGGAGAAGGAAATAGCAACCCACTCCAGTATTCTTGCCTGGAGAATCCCATGGACGGAGGAGCTGGGTGGGCTACAGTCCACGGGGTCTTAGAGTCGGACACGACTGAGCGACTTCACTTTCACTTCCACTTTAAGGAACAAGATAACTCATGTTGCAGCTAGGAGTTTGCATGCCACAACAGAGACTGAAAATCCTCATGCGGCAACTAAGCACAGTCAAGTAAATTAATAAATAAATACTTCTTAAAAAGAACAGATACCAAGCATTGATGAGGCTGTGTAGAAAAGAAGACACTGGTGCACTGTTTGTGGGAATGTAAATTGGTACACTCACTATGGAAAACAGTATGAAGAATCCCTAAAAAAATTAAAAATATAATTACCAGCAATTCCATTTCTGAGTATAGATGCAAAGGAAATGAAAACTCTATATCAAAGAGACATCTGCACCCTCTTGTATATTACAACACTGTTCCAATAAAATAGTGTTCCAGCAAAACAATTTCACTGTTTCAATGAAACAATCCAAGTGTTCATCAGTGGTTGAATGGCTATTGAAGAAGTGGCACATTTATTACAATATAATGTTATTTAGCCATGAGAAAAAAGGAGGTTGAGGGCATTGTGCTAAGTGAAGTAAATCATACAGAGAAAAACAAATATTGTATTATGTCATTTATATGTGGAATCTAAAAAATCTGAACTTGTAGAAACAAAATGGTAGGTACCAGAGGCTGGTGTTATGGGGAGTTGGGGAGATGTTTTTTAAGGATACAAACAAACAACTAGGACATAAATAAGTTCTGAGAATCTTATGCACAGCATAGTATTTTTAGCCAACAATACTGTATTATATATTGCATAGTTGCCTAGAGACTTGATCTTAAATTTTCTCATCACAAAAAAAAGAATTGATAATTATGTTACACGTTACCTAACTCTATAGTGGTAAGCATATTGTCATTCATCATTCAGTCAGTCAGTCAGTCAGTTCAGTCGCTCAGTAAGTCCAACTCTTTGCGACCCCATGAATTGCAGCATGCCAGGCCTCCCTGTCCATCGCCATCTCCCGGAGTTCAACCAAACCCATGTCCATCGAGTCAGTGATGCCATCCAGCCATCTCATCCTCTATCATCCCCTTCTCCTCCTGCCCCCAATCGCTCCCAGCATCAGAGTCTTTTCCAATGAGTCAACTTTTCGCATGAGGTGGTCAGAGTACTGGAGTTTCAGCTTTAGCATCAGTCCTTCCAAAGAATACCCAGGACTGATCTCCTTTAGAATGGACTGGTTGGATCACCTTGCAGTCCAAGGGACTCTCCAGAGTCTTCTCCAACACCACAGTTCAAAAGCATCAATTCTTTGGTGCTCAGCTTTCTTCACAGTCCAACTCTCACATCCATACATGACCACAGGAAAAACCATAGCCTTGACTAGACGGACCTTTGTTGGCAAAGTAATGTCTCTGCTTTTGAATATGCTATCTAGGTTGGTCATAACTTTCCTTCCAAGGAGTAAGCATCTTTTAATTTCATGGCTGCAATCACCATCTGCAATGATTTTGGAGCCCCTCCTCCGCCAAAAGTCTGACACTTTGTATTTCCCATGAAGTGATGGGACCAGATGCCATGATCTTCGTTTTCTGAATGTTGAGCTTTAAGCCAACTTTTTCACTCTTTCACTTTCATCAAGAGGCTTTTGAGTTCCTCTTCACTTTCTGCCATAAGGGTGGTGTCATCTGCATGTCTGAGGTTATTGATATTTCTCCCAGCAATCTTGATTCCAGCTTGTGTTTCTTCCAGTCCAGAGTTTCTCATGATGTACTCTGCATAGAAGTTAAATAAGCAGGGTGACAATATACAGCCTTGATGTACTCCTTTTCCTATTTGGAACCAGTCTGTTGTTCCAAGTCCAGTTCTAACTGGTGCTTCCTGACCTGGATATAGGTTTCTCAAGAGGCAGGTGAGGTGGTCTGGTATTCCCATCTCTTTCAGAATTTTCCACAGTTTATTGTGATCCACACAGTCAATGGCTTTGCCATAGTCAATAAAGTAGAAATAGATGTCTTTCTGGAACTCTCTTGCTTTTTCCATGATCCAGCGGATGTTGGCAATTTTATCTCTGGTTCCCCTGCCTTTTCTAAAACCAGCTTGAACATCTGGAAGTTCACGGTTCACACATTGCTGAAGCCTGTCTTGGAGAATTTTGAGCATTACTTTACTAGCGTGTGAGATGAGTGCAATTGTGCGGTAGCTTGAGCATTCTTTGGCATTGCCTTTCTTTGGGATTGGAATGAAAACTGACCTTTTCCAGTCGTGTGGCCACTGCTGAGTTTTCCAAATTTGCTGGCATATTGAGTGCAGCACTTTCACAGCATCATCTTCCAGGATTTGAAATAACTCAACTCGAATTCCATCACCTCCACTAGCTTTGTTCGTAGTGATGCTTTCTAAGGCCCACTTGACTTCTCAGGATGTCTGGCTCTAGGTGAGTGATCACACCATCGTGATTATCCGGGTTATGAAGTTCTTTTTTGTACAGTTCTTCTGTGTATTCTTGCCACCTCTTCTTAATATCTTCTGCTTCTGTTAGATCCATACTATTTCTGTCCTTTATGGAGCCCATCTTTGTGTGAAATGTTCCCTTGGTACCTCTAATTTTCTTGAAGAGATCTCTAGTCTTTCCCATTCTGTTGTTTTCCTCTATTTCTTTGCATTGATCACTGAGGAAGGCTTTCTTATCTCTCCTTGCTATTCTTTGGAACTCATGAATATATCAAATGAACAAGTTGTATACCTTATATTTATACAATGATATGTGTCAATTGTCTCTCAATAAAAAACTAAAGAATTAAAAATATAAATGATAGCTTTATATAAATGGCTTGCCCTAGAATGAGTGATTTAAGAGAACAAAGAGTGGTAATATCTTTTATGATTAGCTATAAGTTACACACCATCATTTCCACTGATAACCGTATGAGGAAATTACATGGCAGAGGGAATATCAGAAGATGAGAATCATAAGGACCATCTGAGAGGCTGGACCCCACAATTCCACATAACAAAAGAATTCTGCACTATTACTTTAGGACAATCTGCTGGATATTCATGTCTTGAAAAACCTGTTTATAAATAAGTCCACAATGAAACTGTGTTTTACATATAAACACTATGTAGTTTTTGAGCCAGCAAATATACACTAAATTTTCTAGGAATGTAATTTCTGTGTAAATATAAGGAAAGAGTACAACCATTTTGTTTATAACTGCACTAAATTTTTTTTAATCACTTCCCATCACCACCAGTAATGTCACATGACACTTCAGCCAAACAGAACACCTGGCAATCCTGGTATACACTTGTCTTCCAATTCATGGTAATTCTCTATATAATGGCAACTAGTTAACCACTTCACTGCATCAACCAGTGCTGAATATTTACATATCAAGATACATATTATTTAATTATAAAGCTTTTTTCTCCTTTTTCCAGTAAGATTATTATGTTGCTTTAAATTATGTATATGGGAGGTGTGAATTTCATCTCAGGGTAGTAACAACAGTAATACAGTATATTTTAAGAAAAGGTGTGGAAGTCAAATAATGTTATGGATCATTGCTTTAGCTCAGGGTCTGTTTTGGTAAATTGTATTTTATATTTGGGTATAGTTGATCTACAATGTTTTGATAATTTCAGATATGCAGCAAAGTGATTCAACTAATCATATACATGTATCTATTCTTTTTCAGATTCTTTTCCCATATAGGTTATTACAGAATATTGAGTAGAGTTCCCTGTGCTACACAGTAGGTCCTTGTTAATTAAATATTTTGCACATAGTAGTATATGTATGTTAATCCAAAACTCCTAATTTATCCCTTCCCTCATCTTTCCCTTTGGGTAACCATAAGTTTGTTTTTACGTCTGTGAGGTTGTTTCTGTTTTGTAAATAAGCTCATTTGTATCATTTTTCTTTTTTGGATATCATATATAAGTGATAGGACATTCATCTTCGTGTGACTTACTTCATCTGGTATGGTGATCTCTAGGTCCATGCATGTTGCTGCAAATGGCATTGTTTCATTACGTTTATGGCTGAGTAATATTCCATTGTATATGTGAATCACATCTTATTTATCCATTCATCTGTTGATGGATACTTACATTTTTTCCATTTATTGGCAGTTGAAAATAGTGCTGCAAGGAACATTGGGGTGTATGTATCTTTTTGAATTACGGTTTTCTCCAGACACATGCCCAGGAGTGGGATGCAGTAGCTCTATTTTTAGTGTTTTAAAGAACCCTGTTACTGTTCTCCCATAGTGGCTGCACCCATTTACATTCCCACCAGCAATATAGGAGGGTTCTCTTTTCTCCACATCCTCTCCAGCATGGATTGTCTGTAGATGTTTTGATGATAGCCATTCTGGCTGATGTGAAGTAGTAGTAGTTGTAGTTTTAATTTGCATTTCTCTCATAATGGTGTTTGAGCATCTTTTCTTGTGCTTTCTGGCCATCTGTATGTCTTCTTTAGAGAATTGTCTACTTAGATCTTCCACCAATCAGCCAAGTTTTGATTGGGTTGTGTGGTTTTTTATCTTAAACTGCATGAGTTGTTTGTATATTTTGAAGATTAACCCCTTGTCAGTTGCATTGTTTGCAAATGTTTCTTCCCATTTCATAGGCTTTCTTTTCATTTTGTTGATTGTTTCCTTTGCTGTGCTAAAACTTTTACATTTAACTAAATCCCATTTGTTTATTTTTGTTTTTACTTTTATTATTCTCAGAGGTGGATCCAAAAACATATTGCTCTGGTTTCTGTCAGAGTATTTTGCCTGTTTTCCTCTAAGCGTTTTTATAGTATCTGGTCTTATATTTAGGTTTTTAATCCATTTTGAGTTTATTTTTGTGAATAGTGTTAGAGAATGATTTAATTTCACCTTGTGCGTATAACTGTCCAGTTTTCCCGGCACCACTTATTAAAGAAGCCGTCATTTCTCCATTGTATAGTATTGGCTCCTTTGCTGTGTATTCATTGATCATAGGTGTGAGTTTATTTCTGGGCTGTCTATCCTGTCCCATTTTGTAAACTGCAACATCTTCCAAATACATTCATGAGCTCTCACAGTTCTCTGGTAGCTTCCTTAGGATTTTCTAGGTATAGCATTATGTCCTCTGAAAACAGTGACAGTTACTTCTTCCTTTCCAAGTTGGATTTCTTTTCTTTTTCTTCTCTGATTTCTGTGGCTAGGACTTCTAAAACTATTTTGAATGAAAGTGGTGAGTGGCCATCATTGTCTTTTTATTGACTTAGAGGAAATACTTTCAGCTTTTTATCTTTGAGTATGATCTTAACTGTGGGTTTGTCATATATGGCCTTTAATTATGTTGAGGTGTAGTCCCTCTGTGCCCACTTTCTGGAGAGTTTTTAGTACAAATGGTAGTAAATTTTGTCAAAAGCTTTTTATGCATCTGTTGAGATAGTCAATTTCTTAGTGTGATGTATCACATTGATTAACTTGTAGATATTGAAAAATCCTGTATCCCTGAGATAAACCCCACTTGATCATGGTACATGGTCTGTTTAATGTGTTGTTGTATTTGGTTTGCTAGTACTTTTTTGAGGATTTTTGCATCTATATTCATCAGTGATATTGGTCTGTAATTTTCTTTTTTGTGATATCTTTGTCTGATTTTGGTATCAGGACAATGGTGGTCTCATAGAATGAGTACGGGAGTGTTCCTTCCTCAACTATTTTTTTTTTTTTTGAATAGCTTCAGAGGATAGATGTTAACTCTCATTTAAATGTTTGATAGACTTCACCTGTGAAACCATCTTGTCCTGGGCTTTTGCTTGTTGGCAGTTTAAAATCAGAGTCCTAGCAATTTTTCTGTTCATATTTTCTTTACTTGTAATTCGTCTGTTCATATTTTCTGGTTTTTATCGGTTCAGTCTGAGAGATAGTACCTTTCTAAAACTTTGTCCATTTCTTCTAGGTTGTCCATTGTATGGGACAGAGTTACATCTAGTAGTCTCTTACGATCCTTTGTATTTCTGTTGTAACTGTTTCATTTTCATGTCTAGTTTTATTGATTTGAGCTCTCTCCCTATTTTTCTTGGTGAGTCTGGCTAAAAGGTTATCAATTTTGCTGATCTTTTCAAAGAACCACTTTTTAGTTTCGTTTACCTTTTCTATTGTTTTGTATATATCTATTTCATTTATTTCTGCTCTGATATTTCCTTCTACTAACTTTGAGTTTTGTTTTTCTTCCCCTAGTTCCTTTAGGTGGAAAGGTAGCTTGCTTTTTTGAGATTTTTTAAAAATTTCCTGAGGTAAGACTGTATTGTTACAAACTTCCCTCTTCAGGCTGCTTTTGCCATGTCCCACAGGTTTTGAAGTGTCATGTTTTCATTTTCATTTGTCTCGAGGTATTTTTAATTTCCTCTTTGATTTCCTCAGTGATCCATTGGTTGTTTAGTAGAATATTGTTTACCCCTTATGTGTGTGTGTTTTACAGCTTTTTCCCAACTTTATAGCATTGTGTTCAGAGAAGATGATTGATGTGATTCCAATTTTCTTAAATTTACTGAGGTTCCTTCTTCAACAATCACTTGTGGCCCACCATATGATCTAACCTGGAAAATGTTTCATGTGCACTTGAGAAGAATGTGTATTCTGCTGTTTTCAGATGGAATGCTGTAAATATATCAATGAAATCCATCTGGTCTAATGAGTCATTGAAGGCCTGTGTTTCCTTCATGATATTGTCTGGATCACCTATCCATTAATGTAAGTGGAGTGTTGAAATCCCCCACTATTATTGTGTTACTGTCAGTTTCTCCTTTTATGGCTGTTAGCATTTGTCTTGTGTATTTTAGGTGCTCCTATGGTGAGTACATATGTTCACAATTGTTATATCTTCTTCTTGGGTTGATCCCTTGATCAATTATGTAGTATCTTTATTTCTTGTAACAGTCTTTATTTTATAGTCTATTTTTTTTCTGATATGACTATTGATACTCCAGCTTTCTTTTGATTTCCATGTGCATGGAGTACCTTCTTCCATCTCCTCACTTTTAGTTCATACGCATCTGTTGATTTGAACTGATTCTCTTATAGACAGCATATATATAGATCTTGTTTTTTAATCCATTCAGCCAGTCTATGTCTTTTGGTTGGGGCATTTAATACATTTACATTTAAGGTAATTCAATGTGTATGTTCTTACTGCCATTTCATTAATTGTTTTGGATTTGTTTTTGTTGGTGTTTTCCCCACTTCCTCTTTTGTTGTCTTTTCTTTTGATATGGTGGTTTTATGTTTGGATTCCTTCTTCTTCTGTGTATGTGTATCTATTGTAGATTTTTGGTTTGCAGTTACCATAAGGTTTTGATACAGTGGTATGGTTTATATACACAATGGTATGGTGTGTATATTGTGGTGTATATGTGTGTATGTGTATACATATATATATAATACTTGGCCAACTAAGGTCCATCTAGTCAAGGCTATGGTTTTCCCTGTGGTCATGTATGGATGTGAGAGTTGGACTGTGAAGAAGGCAGAGTGCCAAAGAATTGATGCTTTTGAACTGTGGTGTTGGAGGAGACTCTTGAGAGTCCCTTGGACTACAAGGAGATCCAACGAATCCATTCTGAAGGAGATCAGCCCTGGGATTGCTTTGGAAGAAATGATGCTAAAGCTGAAACTCCAGTACTTTGGCCACCTCATGCGAAGAGTTGATTCATTGGAAAAGACTCTGATGCTGGGAGGGATTGGGGGCAAGAGGAGAAGGAGACGACAGAGGATGAGATGGCTGGATGGCATCACGGACTCGATGGACATGAGTCTGAGTGAACTCCGGGAGTTGGTGTTGGACAGCGAGGCCTGGCGTGCTGTGATTCATGCAGTCACAAAGAGTTGGACACGACTGAGTGACTAAACTGAACTGAAACACACACACAATGTATATGTGTTTTAAATTGCTGATCTCTTAATTTCAAATGAATTTCCACTATCCTTCATTTGTACTCTCCTCATGATTGATGGTTTTGATATCATATTTTTGTGTGGATGATTTCCTACCTTTACTGTACATTTGTTCCATTTATTATTTTCTTGTTTCTAGTTGTGGCCTTTTCTTTTCTACTTAGAGAAGTTCCAAAAACTGGTTTAATGAATCCTCTTAGCTTTTGCTTGTCTATAAAGCTTTTGATTTATCCATCAAATCTGAACGAGTGCCTTACTGGGTAATTATTCTTGGTTGTAGTTGTTTTTTCTTTCACAGCATTTAATGTATCATGCCACTCCTTCAGGCCTGCAGAATTTCTGCTAAAAAATCAGTTGATAATGTTATGAGGATTCTCTTGTATTTTATTAGTTGCTTTTCCTTTGTTGCATTGAATATTTTCTCTTTGTCTTTAATTTTTGTCATTTGATTAATATCTTTCTCAGCATATTCCCTCTTGGGTTTATCTTGTATTGGACTCTGTTCTTCCTGGACTTGGATGACTGTTTCCTTGCCCATGTTAGGGAAGTTTTCAGCTATTATCTCTTCAAATATTTTCTTATGCTTTTGTCTCTCTCTTCTCCTTCTGTGATCCCTAAAAAGCAAATATGGGTGCATATGTCCCAGAGGTCTCAAACTGTCCTCACTTCATTCTTTATTCTTTATTATTGTTTCTGTGACTGTGATTTCCACCATTCTCTTTCAGCTCACTTATCCATTTTTCTGCCTCATTTATTCTTCTATTGATTCTGTCTATTGCATTTTTCATTTAAGTTGTATTTTTATCTCTGGTTGTTTAGTCTTTGTATCTTCTAACTCTTTGTTAAACATTTCTTGTATCTTCTTGGTCTGTGCTTCCATTCTTTTTTCAAGATTTTGGATCATCTTTACTATTATTACTCTCAATTCTTTTTCAAGTAGATTGCCTATCTCCACCTCACTTAGTTGTTCTTCTTTGGTTTTATTTTGTTCATTATTCTGGAACGTATTTCTCCGTCTCATTTTGTCTAATTTTCTGTGTTTGTGGTCTCTATTCTATAGGCTGCAGGGTTGTAGTTCCTCTAGCATCTGGTGTCTGCTTTCTGGTGGGGGAGGCTGATCTAGAGGCTTTTTCTGGCTTCTTCATAGGAGGGGCAGTGCCTGGCCACTGGTGGATGCACCTGGGTTTTGTCCCTGTGGTAGGCAGGACTGTGTCAGGGTGTGTGTTTAGTGGCAACTGGGGGCTCGGGAAGACTTTAGGCAACCTATCTGCTAATGGGTGGGGTTCTAATCTTCCCCGTTGGTTGTTTGGCCTGAGGTGTTCCATTCCTGGAACCTACAGGCTATTGGGTGCAGCCAGGTCTTTATATCAAAATGACAGCTTCCAGAGGAGCTCACACCAATGAGTACTTCCTGTGACCAGTGTTCTTGTCGTCACAGTGAGCCACAACTGCCCCCTTGCTTCCCTAAAAGACCCTTCAAGACCAGGCGGTAAGCCTGGCCCAGGGTCCTATAAAGCCACTGCTATTTCCCTGAATGCCAGTGCACATGAGACCTCATGCACACCCTCCAAGAGTTTCTATTTTTCCCAGTCCTGTGGAGTTCCTGCTATCCAGCCTCATTGCCCTTCAAAGCCAAGTACTCTGGGGAGTCCACCTCCCAACAGGAGACTCTCAGGCTGGAAAGCCTGACAAGGGGTTCAGAGCTCTCACTCCTATGGGAGAATCTCTGTGATATAATTATTTTCTAGTTTGTGGGTTGGCCACCCAGCGGGTATGGGGTTTGATTATATCATGGATGCACCCTTCCTACCATTTTACTATGGCTTTTTCTTTGTCTTTGAAAGTATAATATCTTGGTAGGTTCCAGTCTTTCTTTGAGAATAAATATTCAGCTGTTAGTTGTGATTTTGGTGTTTTCATGAGAAGTGAGCCACTATTCCACTATTCCAGTGGTCATGTATGGATGTGAGAGTTGGACTGTGAAGAAAGCTGAGCACTGAAGAATTGATGCTTTTGAACTGTGGTGTTGGAGAAGACTCTTGAGAGTCCGTTGGACTGCAAGGAGATCCAACCAGTCTATTCTGAAGGAGATCAGCCCTGGGATTTCTTTGGAGGGAATGATGCTGAAGCTGAAACTCCAATACTTTGGCCACCTCATGTGAAGAGTTGACTCATTGGAAAAGACTCTGATGCTGGGAGGGATTGGGGGTGGGAGGAGAAGGGGACAACAGAGAGTGAGATGGCTGGATGGCATCACTGACTCGATGGACCTGAGTCTGAGTGAACTCCGGGAGTTGGTGATGGACAAGGAGGCCTGGCGTGCTGCGATTCATGGGGTCGCAAAGAGTCGGACACAACTGAGTGACTTAACTGAACTGATACTGTCCCAGAACCTCTTCAGGGTCCTCTTTTACATTTATAAACTGAAGATGAGAAAGTCTGAAAATGGTCACGTGTCTCCTGGCTAATTAGTGGAAGAGCTAGTAGGAAAACCCAAGCCTTAATAATAGTCCACTGCAAACTCATTGCATCAAGTTCCAGGCACTGATTTACCAATTATTTTCTATGCTTTAAACATCAGCTTTGGATCAGCTTTTGGCCATAGTGGTTGAGGAACTCATTCTTTAAATGGGTAGCTTCTCTTCCTCCCTAGCCCTCCAACTAAAAACTTAAATCTGTCTTATGAATTACTTCTTATTACATCAAAAGTTATTCTCTCCAGTCAAATCTGGATAGTTGAGAGCTTCCCAGATGGCTCAGTGGTAAAGAATCCACCTGCAAGTGCAGGAAACATGGGTTCAATCCCTGATCCTGGAAGATCCCACATCCTGCAGAACAACTAAGTCTGTTCACCACAACTACTAAGCTTGTGCTCTAGAGCCTGGGAATTGCAACTACTGAGCCCCTACTGTAGTACTGAAGCCCCTAGAGGCTGTTCTCAGCAAGAAGAGAAGCTTCCAAAATGAGAAGCCCACACCACAACTAGAATGAACCCTCTGCTCACAGCAAAAAACAAAAAAGCCCACACAACAACAAAGACCCAGCACAGCCAAAAATAAATAAAATGTTTTCAAAAATCATCAGGGAAAACTTTAAAAAGCTTGGGCAGTTGATTTTATATTTAATATAATTACCCCACTTGGACTTTTACTAATTGCAGAGAATTTTTGGCATGTAAAACTTTTATGTTAGTTATTGTAATATTATTATGCAGAACAAAGTTTTATCACAAATGTGATAAATCATATATGCAGATTTTAATTTCTTTACATAAGCTTCAAAATAAAATTCTTGTATTTCAAAAAAGCAATTTAAACATTGGAAATGCATTTTCTTAGGAAGGAAGTCAGGATGAAATGATGTTTTCCTTGTACAGATTTTATCTCAAAATAGATAACTGATGCTATGAACTTGGACCAATGAACTATAGGAGAAAATTCTTTAAACAAACAGATGAAATTTACACAGAGATACATATGTATTATTTATGTTAAAATCCTATCTATTAAAAAATCCAACTCATGTTTCCCAGGTAAATTATTTAAGGGTAAGAAATCTAGATACCTAGCTATGGAATTGTATTCTAAATATATGGATTTCACTACAAGGAATGGAGACTGAAAATGTCAGTGGTTTAAACAAGATGGGCATTCATTTCTCTTTCAATTAAAGGGCTAGAGAAAGGCAGCCAAGGACTGCAAAGGAAGTTCTGCAACTATACAAATGATCAAGAGTCAGGCTCCTGCAATCTCATTGTTTCCATCTTTCCTAGAGTGTGACTCTCATCCTTATGGTCCAAGAAGGCAGTATTTGTGTCCCATTTAGCTGCTGAATGAAGAAGGAGCACACACACACAAAAGAGAGCATGAATCTCTGAGAATACATCTTAAAATTCTCACCACAAGGGAAAAAAAATTGTAACTATATGAGGCAGTGGACCCTAATGCTGGGAAAGATTGAAGGCGAGAGGAGAAGGGGACGACAGAGGATGAGATGGTTGGATGGCATCACCGACTCAATGGACATGAGGTTGAGTAATCTCTGGGAGTTAGTGATGTACAGGGAAGCCTGGTGTGCTGCAGTCCATGGGGTCGCAAAGAGTCAGACATGACTGAGCGACTGAACTGAACTGAACTGCATGAAAGAAATCAAAGATGACATAAACAGATTGAGAGATATTCTATGTTCCTGGGTAGGAAGAATCAATATTGTGAAAATGAATATACTACCAAACACAATCGACAGATTCAGTGTAATCCCTATCAAATTACCAATTGCATTTTCAAAAAATTTCTTGATTCATATGGAAATACAGAAGACCCTGAATAGCCAAAGCAGTCTTGAGAAAGAAGAATGGAGCTGGAGGAATCAACTTTGCTGACTTCAGATTGTACTACAAAGCTACAGTCATCAAGAAAGTATGGTACTGGCACAAAAACAGAAATATAAATAGCAAATGAAACAACTGACAAAGGATTAATTTCCAAAATATACAATCAGCTCATACAACTCAATACCAGAAAAACAAACAACCCAATCCAAAAATGGGGAAAAGACATAAACAGACATAACAAACAGCATGAAAAGATGCCCAACATTGTTCATTATTAGAGAAATGCAAATCAAAACTACAATGAGATATCACTCACACCTGTCACAATGGCCCTCATCAAAAAGTCGACAAACAATAAATGCCGGAGAGGGTGTGGAGAAAAGGGGATGCTCTTGCACTGTTGGTGGGAATGTAAACTGATTCAGCCACTATGGAAGATGGTATGGAGATTCCTTAAAAAACCAGGAATAAAACCACCATATGACCCAGCAATCCCACTCCTAGGCATATACCCTGCTGCTGCTGCTGCTAAGTCCCTTCAGTCGTGTCCAACTCTGTGCGACCCCATAGACAGCAGCCCACCAGGCTCCACTGTCCATGGGATTCTCCAGGCAAGAGTACTGGAGTGGGGTGCCATTGCCTTCTCCAGGCATATACCCTGAGGAAAGCAAAATTGAAAGAGACACATGTATCCCATTGTTCATTGCAGCACTATTTACAATAGCTAGAACATGGAAGCAACCCAGATGCCCACTGATAGATGAATGGATAAAGAATTTGGTACACAATGGAATATTACTCAGCCACAAAAAGGAATGCATTTGAGTCAGTTTTAATGAGGTGGATGAACCTAGAACCTATTATACAGAGTGAAGTGAGTCAGAAAGAGAAAGATAAATATTGTATTCTAATACAATATACAGAATCTAGAGATATGGTACTGAAGAATTTATTTACAGGGCAGCAGTGGGGAAACAGACATAGAGAATAGACTTATGATCATGGGGAGAGGGGAAGAGAGGGTGAGATGTATGGAAAGAGTAACATGGACAGTTACATCACCATATGTAAAACAGATAGTCAATTGGAATTTGCTGTATGGCTCAGGAAACTCAAACAGGGGCTCTGTATGGAGAGAGAGATGAGAGGGAGGTTCAAAAGGGAGGGGATATATGTATACATATGGCTGGTTCATGTTGAAATTTGACAGAAAACAACAACATTCTGTAAAGCAATGATAAAATAAATTTAAAAAATTTTAAATGTAGAATTTCTAATTATATCATTCTGTTAGGCAGAGGAGGGAAGAATGGGTCCAAAATGGCAGTCAGAGGAAGTGAGGACTGGAAGAACCACACATAGGGCAAACAAAGGTTAAAAAAAGAAGCCCATGAAAAAGGAAAACCGTGGACCAGAGTGAAGACATGCAGCAGGAAAACACTCCCAACACATCCCCTACCCTGACTGGTCTCAGACATATGCCCTATTTTCATTCCCTTCTCTGATTGGTCTTGGGTTCACACTTCATTTGCATAAGGCACAACCAATTAGGCTCTGGAGACCACCCAGAGGAGGGAACAAAAACTTAAAAAATGGAAGCCAAAATGAAATGACACCACTCCAATGGGGATTGCTCTGCTCTCACGTCTCAAGAATGTACTTCTTACTGCTTGCCCAATAAACTTTGCCTGCCTGAGCTGTCCTGGTCTGTTGTTTCAATTCTTTCCTATGAGGAGATAAGAACTGAGGGGGAGAAGAACTGACCTAACCTTTTGGTGCGTGACTAACATCTAAGACCTCTTTCAGTTAAGGTAAAGTTCCTCGCCCATATGACTGGAAGGACCTTGACTCCCTCTAAGGCTTCCTCTGAGATTTCTCATTTCTTATCTCCTCAAACCCTCTGTGAATGGGCAAGCAGATATGGAAGAAATTGAGGAATTCTGAGCAGGGTTACCCCCTGCCATCCTCCAAAGTCTCTACTGCCCACTGTGCTCCAGTAGTTGCTGCCCAAGTGGACGAGGATCCCTCTTTCCTCTATCTCTCTTGTGCTGAGGAACAGGCCAATTATAATTGTCTATGCATGGGTCAGGCACATATAAGCCTTTAGGGACCTGCTGCTTGAAGACTCCTGTGACAGGATAAGAGAGAGCCATTGAATGGACCAGACAATTAATATCCACCCCCAGCAAGACAACTTCCATGCAATCCAGGCACATATTGGTTCAAGCAAAATACTGATCCCACTTCTTGGCTGCTGCCTCCCCAGTAGGACTATGAGGTAGACCTGGCAATCTTTCCTATTGCTTTCTCCTCCCATCCTCCTGCTCCCTCTTCTATCTATACTACTCTCTGCAAAGTTTGGGGAAGATAATCAGCTTCCTATTTCCAGAGGATATACTCCTTTAGCAAGTCCTGTCCAGGCCCTCAATGCTACTTCTGCAGCCTTCTAGTGGGAAAATTGGTTGGCTGGCCCTGGGAAGCATGGAAATTCCCTACCTCAGGGGGGAGGTATTCTACAGTCCTCTTTAAGTCCAAAGATTCATCTCCTGTGGTTCCTATGACATGTACAATGCAACAACTCTCAGTGGACCCATCAGAACGAGCAGCAGGCACCTATTGGTGCATCTCTTTGAGGGCAGTTGGCTTTACTGGGAGGTTTGCTGCTTTAGGAATTAGCCCTCTTGGCCATTCAAACCCAAACCCTTACTGCCCTTCTTCTAATGTTACAAACATATCCCCTTGATTGATTCTCCACTTTATCAAACATAGTCTGCTGCCCTTCATTATTCTTTGTAAGTTTGGCAGTCCCTGGTCCCTAAGCTATCTCATACTTTACCTCTTACAATCGCAAACTTGCACTTTCTGTGGGCAGAATTGCTCCACCTGACCAGCCCTTGAGGCACTCTGAGTACCCCTCACAGGATCAGACAACCCACTCCTTTATCATTACTTCTGTTACTGCCTAGAATGGGCCCATGGTAGAAAAATGTTCACTATTGGGAATACCCTGAGCTATTACTGTGGGGGATTGGGGGAAGAAATAAAAAATTCACATCTCCACAGGGCAGTACAGGAATTAGACCTGCAGTTATTTTACCAGCCTCTGAGTCTCAGGGCACACTGCTCTACATCATTCTATTTATTCCCACTCAGGGTAGACAACTGACAAGGAATCCAGCACCTATCTCCACTCAGGTTTACCAGACATCCTACCTGCTAGAGTTCCCTGGGGATGACCAACTCCAGTAAAGGGGATCCCAAGGAGCATCACAATCTGTCTTGGGATCTGTATCTTGACAAGGGGATGCTAGTCTCTTAGGTTACAACCCTTATTAATGTGGCAGAACAGGGATCCTTTGCCATTAGGCATGGCATGGAACCATCAGGAGGCACAGGGATGCCTGGAGGCCTAGGGACACCAGGGAATTACCTGCCTCTTGAGAAATCTGTATGCAGGTCAAGAAGCAACAGTTAGAACTGGATATGGAACAACAGGCTGGTTCCAAATTGGGAACGTAGTACGTCAAAGCTGTATATTGTCACCCTGCTTATTTAACTCATGCAAAGTACATCATGTGAAATGCTGGGCTGGATAAAGCACAAGCTGGAATCAGGATTGCTGGGAGAAATATCAGTAACCTCAGATACACAGATGATACCAGTCTTATGGCAGAAAGTGAAGAGGAACTAAAGAGCCTTTTGATGAAAGTGAAAAGGAGAGTGAAAACGCTGGCCTAAAACTCAACATTCAGAAAACTAAGATCATGGCATCCAGTCCCATCACTTCATGGCAAATAGATCGGGAAACAATGGAAACACTGACAGACTTTATTTTCTTAGACTCCAAAATCACTGCAGATGGTTACTGCAGCCATGAAACTAAAAGATGCTTGTTCCTTGGAAGAAAAGCTATGACCCACCCCTGCCCCCAGACAGCCTATTAAAAAGGAGAGACATTACTTTGCTGACAAAGGTCCTCTAGTCAAAGTTACAGTTTTTCCAGTAGTCATGTATGGATGTGAGAGTTGGGCTATAAAGAAAGCTGAGAACTGAAGAATTGATGCTTTTGAACTGTGGTGTTGGAGAAGACTCTTGAGAGTCCCTTGGACTGCAAGGAAATATAACTAGTCCATCCTAAAGGAAATTAGTCCTGAATACTCACTGGAGGGGCTGATGCTGAAGCTGAAACTCCAGTACTTTGGCCACCTGAGGCGAAGAACTGACTCACTAGAAAAGACCTTGATGCAGGGAAAGATTAAAAGCAGGAGGAGAAGAGGACGACAGAGGATGAGATGGTTGGATGGCATCACTTGAGCAAGCTCTGGCAGTTGGTGATGGACAGGGAAGCCTGGCATGCTACAGTCCATGTGGTTGCAAAGAGTCGAATATGACTGAATGAATGAACTGAACTGAACTGAAGTGAAGAGACATGAAGGAACTTTGCCTTAAGTATGGGATTGAGGTATACCCTAAATGTGAGCCCGCTAGACAAATGGTGTTGGGCATAGACAACCAAGAAAAAGAAGTCCCTAATAAGGCTCACCTCCCATGGTTTCTGAGCTGCTCCTCCCCTGTACCTCAGAGCACCCCCTCCACAAAAGCCAGCTGGAATATGTCCCTTAGTTGAAATCAGAGGGGAATTCAGACTGACTCCTGTCCATAAGCCTTTCTCCCTCTTAGAACTTAGTCAAATCTAGGAAGCTATATAGACAATCCAAGCAAATATATAGATACATGCCAACACATTACTTTGGCCTTTGACTTGACATGGAAAGGTGTCATGGTAACATTTAATCAGACTTTATCTGACCCTGAGTACACTAGGGTTTTAAAGTGAAATGAAGTGAAGTCGCTCAGTCGTGTTTGACTCTTTGTGACCCCATGGACTATAGCCTACCACGCTCCTCCATCCATGGGATTTTCCGGGCAAGAGTACTGGAGTGGGTTGCCATTTCCTTCAGCCCAAAAATATGCTATGGGACTTCACATGTCGAGCAATAAATATCCAGTGGGGGAAACTGCAGTACCCTCCTCAGATCCCAGTTAGAACTGTAACAATCTTGATCACATTGGGAAAGAGGCCATTTTGTAATCTGTAAAGGCAGGACTAAAAGAAGCAGAAAGTAATCAGCTACACCTGAGTCTCAGCAGTAACTCAGAAGCCCAATGAAAACCCCATGGCCTTTTTGGAAAGGCTAAAAGAGGCTCTCCGTATGTTCACCAATGAGGGACAGATGACTTCAAAGATAAATTTCTGTCCCGAAGTGCATCAGATGTAAAAATAAAGTCACAGAAGTTACAGCAACAGGACCTTGTGGCCTCTGGATGAGATGGTCCAGACAGCCAAGAATGCCTTTTATAAGCAGGAGCAGGAAAGGGAGGCCAATGCCCAGGAAAAGGAAAAAAGGAAGGAGATGCTCTATGGCAAACCGAAACCCCAAGTCCTTAAAGGACAAGGCACAGGATAAATGCCTGATCTGTAGACAGGTGGGGCATTAGGCTAAAGAATGTCCAAATAGTGACAAGCATCCTAAAATGGTCTGCCAGAAATGCTGTCAGTTGGGACACTGGGACCCAAGGAAGCCAAAAGCCCTGAGATCAAGCACCAAGCCCTCCCCTGTGATGATCCAGCAGGACTGAAGCAGCCCACTCCAGCCAGCCCCCATGTCTCAGATAACCATCACAGGGTTGGAGCCAAGGATGCAACTGGATGTGGCAGGTAGGTCCAAGAATTTTCTGATTAACACCAGGATTACCTACTCTGTCCTGACCTCTTATTCCAGAGCTTTTTCCCCCAAATCCTGTACCATGTTATGTGTCACAAGAAAAACAGTTACTAAAAGATTCGCACAGGCACTTCAGTGTTGCTGGGGTGGACAGATATTCTCCCACCAGTTTCTGGTAGTTCCTGAGTGACCCACCCCATTGTTGGTTAGGGACATACTTTACAATTTGGAGACTACTCTCATCGTGGGTGGCATCTTGATCCCCAAGGCTTTACAACTTCTGCTGGTAGTGGGGGAAACTATCATGATCCCTCTGACAGGGAAACCTAGGAACCCTGGGAAAATGAAACTGACCCCCGGGTTTGGGACCATGGGGCCCAGGTGAGGGCACCAAACCAAGCCTGTCGTTACAACCATCCAAGACCCCACTTGGTTCCCACATTGAAAACAATATCTCATCAAAAAAGGAAGCCAGTGAAGGGTTACAACCCCTGACAAATAAGTTCCTTGCCTGCAGTCTAATAATCCCCACAAATTTTCCATGCAATACCCTGATTCTTCCTGAAAAGGAAAAGGACAGGACGTGGTGTATGGTACATGACCTAAGGGTCATAAATGGGGCCATGGTCCCAACTGCACCCAATAGTCCCCAAGTCATATGTTATCCTGGGCCAGATCCCACCTAATGCCAGGTGGTTTACTGTCCTAGATCTTAAAGATGCATTCTTTTGCATACCACTGGCCAGAGAACCCCAGTTTCTTTTTGCCTTTGAATGGGATGCCCCAGGAGAAAAGCATCAACAGCTAACTTGGATGGTATGACAGTCAGGGTTCAGAGACAGTTCCCATCTGTTTGGACAGGCCTTAAGTCAAGACCTCCTAGATCTAGACTTGGGACCAGGAGGAAAAATAATACAGTATGTAGATGATTTATTAATTTTCTCAGCAAATAAAAATGGGGCCCAATGATATGGTACAGGCTCTAAACTTTCTGGCCAAATAAGATCTCCCCTGCCAAGGCACAATTAATCCAGTCAGAAGTATTTTACTTGGGAATACAAATTGCCTGTGGGTCAAGAAGGCTCTCATCTGATCGAGTACAGGGAATACTCCAACAATCCAATCCCACGACCCAGAAACAACAGCCCCCAGAAACAACTTTTGGGGGCTGACAAGGTACTGAAGAATCTGGATACACAATTACAGTCTTATAGCACAGCCCCTCTATGAGAGCCTAAAAGGGAAAGATGACACTGTCCCATTGACAAGGGGACCACTACAGGAAAAGGCAATGTCTACCTTAAACAAGTGTTAATTAGGGATCCTGCACTGAGATTTCAACTGTATATTTATGAGAGGGAAGGTATGGCCTTGGGAGTCCTAACTCAGAGTTTGGGATCTGAACCCTACCCAGTGGGATACTTAATCTAAAAGACTTGACCAACATGGCTGCCATTGCCTTCTTACTAGAAGATACCCTCAAGCTCCCATTGGGAGGGAATTTAACCACATTCATCAATCATTGGGTGAATCAGTTCCTCAATGGGAAAGGTCATTTGTGGATATCTGATCAGAGGATCCTCGGATACCAGGTAAGGCTAAAGGAAAACCCATAGTTCCCTGTGGGACACTCAATCCTGCTACTCTCTTAGCCCTACAGGAAGAGTCTCTCCCCTTCACTCTTACCTAGAGACCACAGATCATTGGGCAAAGCCCAAAGAGGGATTATCAGAAGATCCTATGACCAATCTTGAGGAAATTTGGGAGCAGCTGATGGGAACATCTTTGTCTTAGATGGAAAAAGGAGAGAAATGTATGCCATAGTCTTCATTCACGAGAACAAAGAGGCTAAACTTTTACCACCAGGAACTTCAGCCCAATTGGCTGAGCTCATATCTCTGACCCAAGCATTAGAGCTGGGGAAAGGGAAAAGATTAGCCATTTACATGGACCCAAGCATGCCTTTCTGGTGCTACATGCACATGCGGCCATTTGGAAAGAAAGGGGTCACCTGACCACCCGAGGGCCCTCAATCAAGTATGGTGACCAAATCCATAGCCTCTTGGAAGCAGTCCATCTGCTTGCTGAGGTTTTGGTCTCCCACTGCAGGGGACACCAAAAGGGAAGCACGGAGGTGGCACAAGGAAACCAAGTGGCTGATCAGAGAGCTAAGAGAGCGGCAATACAGAGTAATGACCTAATAGGACTTGCCATCCTAAGGTACCTAAGGGTACCTTGCCAGAAACCCCTTCATATACCAAGAGTGGAAACTTCAAGGCTAACAGTGAGGGCTTTAAACAAGATTATATGGGGTAGTTCCAAAAGGAGGGACACTTCTTTCTGCCCAGGTACCTCCAATGGAAACTGGCTAACTCCCTACATGCCACCACTCATCTAGGGGACAAAGCCCTCCAAAGATTACTGGAAAGATCTTTCAGGGGAATAGGCCTCCAAATGACTATAAGGCAGGTGGTCTCCTCATGTCCCACTTGCCAACTAAATAACCCCCAAGGAGCTCAAAAGCCCAGTTGGCCCAACCAGTCCAGTGGTGAGGAGCATATCCAGGGAAAGAGTGGCAGACAGACTTTACCCAGATGCCAGTCTCTCAAGGATATAAGTACCTACTGGTCATGATAGAGACCTTCACAGGGCAGACTGAAGGCTTTCCCACCTGGACCGAAAGGGCTGAAGAGGTGATGAGAAAGGTGCTCTATGAAATTATTCCAAGATTTGGTCTATTGAAGTTGCTGCAAAGTGACAATGGAACATCATTTACTTCTAAAGTCACCCAAGGAGTTTCCAAAGCACTGGGCATTACTTACTACCTCTACTGTGCATGAAGGCCAAAGTCTTCAGGAAAAGTAGAAAGAACCAAGCAATTAAAAATTGACGATAAAAAAGATAACCTAGATGACCTCCCTCAGATGGAAGGAGGCTTTGCCAATAGCCCTCCTTCACACTTGCATTGCTCCTAAAGAATAAGTCAGTCTCAGCCCTTTTGAGATGCTATATGGGAGGTCTTTTATTTTAATGACCTCTTTTTCGATCCAGAGACTCAGGTCCTCTGATCTTACATTATGGCCATTGGACAATTCCAACAAGAAATGTGCTTATGAGGTGTCATCCAGGACCCAAAAGGCTCTAAGGAACTGCCACTATATGTCTCAGGGACCCAAGTCCCAATCAAGATTTGGAAAAACGGGTCCCTAAAGGCTCAACCCCAGCCCTTATGGAAGGGCCCCTACCCTACAATACTTTCTACCCACACAGCCGCCAAGGTACAAGGGCATGACTCCTGAATTCACCTCTCAGGGTCAAACCACGGAAGGAAAAAGGTGGAGACACTCAGTATACCTGCAAGTCCCTGGGAGATCTCTGATATCTATTCAAGGCTATAGATAAGTGCATACTGATGACCACCCAGAAAATTAAGCTTCTTGGGATAAGCGTACTGCTATATCTATATTTTGTTACTATCACTCTCTTGGTTTGCCTGTCCCAAGGAAACTCTTGCCTCACTTATTATACTCAGGTCCCATATGCTCTGTACCCTAGATAACACACCTCTTTTTCATCTGTCTCATCAGCTTAGGCAACTTGCACATACACCCTTTAAGCCTGGCCATCACCAAGGTTGCCAAGTCCCTCAACCAGTCTGTTGCGTGTGCCCTCATCTAGTGAAGAATGATGACAATAAAACATGGTGACTACTTGAATACCCCTTGGTGGCCATCCTTGTACCTTATGCTAATCTAACACAGGTCAATGGGAGCTGGCTAAGTTCCACTCACTCAAAAGGAAATAATGTTCCAAAGGTCAGAAAGTTGAAACAATGTCTGGTGTTGCCCCTGTATGCTTTGTAAATTGCCCCTGGCAAAATGGAAAACTACTTATGAAGGTGTCATGTGATTTCTTTATTGGAGAACTTAACTTCTGCACCTACTATAACTGGACTATGAAGATATGGAACTCTTCCCAGCTCTGGGACACCAAGTTCAAAACCCTTAAAACAAGGACCTGAACCTTCAAAGGGCTCATCTCAGATGGTTGAAGAGGAATCAATTGGCACCAAAATCAGACCATCAACGCCTGGGACTTGGAATGAGCATCCCTTATCAAGGGATATATTAAAAAATTTATGATTATAAGGCCTATAACAACACTAATAGCTTCCCTAACAATGACAATGGAACCTGGTTTTCAGATGCCCATATACAGCTATACAGGCCTGTCCAAGCTGAGATTGGGGGAGGATCTGGGGATATATGTGGACCAAATCCCTGTAACCCTAACCAAGACTGTGGAGCTGCACACACAGTAAGACACTGCTACTCTAAATGGTCCATGCACCACCCTGGAAATATTATTTCACTCACCATTTGTCAAAAGACAGCACCACATCCTGCATGCCAAAAACTTCCCCCATAGTGACAAACTACACCAAATGGGGGGGGGTACCATCAACCAGCACAGGCCCCCATACAATGTATGGAAAAAAATTCACCCCACCAGGGCTAAACCAAACATCTCAGGTTAGCCCACATCAAGGGCAAATCTCTGCGGTGGGAATGGCAGTCTCTATACCTCATCCTCCTGGCCCAATGATATGGGGTTTGCACAGTAGTCCTGACTGTTATGAGGGTTTGGCTTCTTACTGCTGAACAACTTGGAGCAACCTCGGGGCAATCTCCAACTTGAGTTCATTCTTAGAATGGGAAATAGCAACAGCCATGTATTGGCACAAGCATTCCTTCCCTTCTTACCAATTACCATCTGATATAGGGGGATATGTTCATGATAATCCCATCTTGGAAAGACTGGGAATAGGACATTCGATAGCTAGAGGGTATTTTTTTTTTGGTTTGTGAGAACCCCCCTCCTTGAGAGCTCAATAATAAATATCTCACTGATAATGCAACAGAGACACAGCATCAGCTCTAGAGGATCAATAAAAATCCATTCACACGTTGGCAGAGGTGGTATTCCAAAATAGGCAGCCTATAGGTCTTTTAACTGCCGAACAAGGAGGAACCTGTACCATCCTGAATGAGACTTGCTTTTTTGGGTAAACACCTCAAACCAAGTTGAAGAAAGTCTTTCCGTTCTCAAAAAGAACACACAGATTATCAAAGATCTCAAACATCAAGCAGGGGACCTCCAGATTGGCTCCAGTTCCTCCTCAGGCTTCTCTTGGAGAGAAGGCATTTGGAGTTGGCTGCTGCTCCTGCTGAACCCTGTTGTCACCATAGTAACACTATTATGATTGCTCCATGCATTATCAACTGTTTAACCTACCTGATTTCTGTCCAGGTCAACAAGCTACAGAATGCAGTGTTGGTTCAATGAGGACATGTAGAGCCTCACCCAACCACAGAAGGAATCTACTCTCCCCTTGATGGACATTATCACCACGACCCTGGTTTTGAAGTCTAACTACTATCAAGAAAGGGAGACCCCAAACCCTTCATCACCCCTTCTCAGCAGGAAGTAGCTAGATCACTCATTGTCCCTATTCCTGAAGAACTAGGTCTCCCATCTCTTGAGAGGGGTATGTTAGGCAGTTAGAGTAGGGAAAAGGGGGTCCAGAGTAGAGGTCATAGGAAGTAGCAGTTAGAAGAACCACACAGAGGGTGAACAAGGAGGTGGGGGGGGGGGAGTCGACTAAAAAGGAAAACCATGGACCAGACTGAAGACTTCAGCGGAAAAAACATGCTCAACACACCCCCTTTCCTGATTGGTCTTGGGCTCATATTTCCTTTGCATAGTGTGCAACCAATCAGGCTCTGGGGACCACTTAGAGGAAGGAATAAAAGATTAGAAAAGGGAAGCCAAAAGGAGAGGGACCATTCCCATGGAGGGTTAGTCAGCTCTCACATCTTGAGAGTGTACTGCTTACTGCTTGCTTAAGATTCCTGGAAGATGTCATATATTAAGGAAGCTGATAAGCAAATTGTGTTCCCCTTCCTCCAATTTTGTATGTTGAAGCCTTAACTTCTAGTACCTCAGAATGTCACGGTATTTGGAAATAAGACCCATAAAGAGCTGATTAAATTAAAATGAGGCCATTAGAATTCAAGATGACTGGTGGCCTCATAAGAAGGGGGAACTTGAACACGTAGATACCAGGCATGCATATGCATAGAGGAACAATCATGTGAACAGGAAGTAAGAGGGTGACCATCTATAAGCCAAGGAGAGAGGCCTTAGAGAAAACCAACTCTGCCAGTAGCACCTTGATCTTGGGCTGACTTTCAGTCTCCAGAACTGGATAAAATAAACTTTTGTTGTTTAAGCGACCCAGTCTATGGTACTTTGTTACAGCAGTCCTAGAAAACTGACACAGACTAATTCTGAAAAGTGGGGTGCTGCTCTAACGAATACCTAAAAATGTGGAAGTGACTTTGGAACTGAGTAATAAGTAGGGGCAAGAGTTTTAAGTGCATGTTAAAAAAAATCCCTAGATTTCTTTACCTTGAATTAAAAAAGGCTAGATTACCTTGAAGGGAGTATTGGCAGATGAAATATGGACATTACAGGTCACTCTGATGAAGTCTCAGACAGAAATGAGGGAAATGCCACTGGACAGTGGCGAAAAGGTGATCTTTGTTATTGAGAGAGTCAATTCCGAGGCAGGTTGATAAGAAGACCAGGATCCCCAAGGAGAGAGATGTTTGGGGTTCTTGAGGAGGAGATAGAGGTCTGGAATTCTCAAGGAGGAGGAAAGGACAAACATCTTTTTTTCCCCTCTACCTTCCTTAGTCTTAGGCACACAAAACATTTTTTTTCTTTAAGTCCAGAACTGATGATTACACAACAAACAACTCAGTTTAAACTCTGTACTGAGGAGTGCAAGGAGATCCAACCAGTCCATTCTGAAGGAGATCAGTCCTGGGTGTGCTTTGGAAGGAATGATGCTAAAGCTGAAATTCCAGTACTTTGGCCACCTCATGCAAAGAGTTGACTCATTGGAAAAGACTCTGATGCTGGGAGGGATTGGGGCAGAACAAGAAGGGGATGACAGAGGATGAGATGGCTGGATGGCATCACTGACTCGATGGACGTGAGTCTGAGTGAACTCCGGGAGTTGGTGATGGACAGGGAGGCCTGGTGTGCTGCAGTTCATGGGGTCGCAGAGTCGGACACGACTGAGTGACTGAACTGAACTGAATGGACTGAAGGATTATATCACAACAATGTATCCTGCTTGAGGACAGTTTCTCCTTCCTAAAACCCTGGCTAATCCTGTTATCCTAAAATGTAAATTGTGGGAATGGGCCTGGTAAAATTTGCACAAACTTGAGACATTCTTTTGATTTATTGTAATAATTAAAAAGTATATAACTCCCTTGCTAACACTAGCAAGGGGGACAGTCTCCACCCCTTTCTGATGTCTGTCAGAAGCTTTGTCTGTCCCTTTCTTACTTTAATAAAACTCTGATACACAAAAGCTCTTGAGTGATCAAGCCTGGTCCCTGGTCCCAAAGCTAAATCTTCAGAGATCACAAATCTGACACTGTTCACCATAGCTATCATTATAAAGTGGCAAAGGACTTGATTGAATTGTGTTCTAGTGTGTTACAGTAGAAATCATAAGTGACAACATATAGCTAAGGAGATTTCTAAACAATCACAATCACAACCTTAAAAATCAGAAGGTGACTATAGCTCCCTTAAGGCTAAATCTATTACATGGGGAAGTGAACTGTCCTTGGTGTTCACATGTTGCAGGTGCAGAGTAAAATGAGAGTGGAGAGAGATAAATTGGAAGAATCAATTGGTAACCAAAGAGGATCTATAACTTGAAGATTTTAAATTTTGTCTGTCCATATTGCGAAAGCTGAGACAGCATTGTTAACCACCAACTGGCACTTGCCATGGGTATTTGCCATCTACGCTACAAGGATTAAATAATGTGCTGCTGCAGCTGCTGAACTTCAGTGTCTCCTGAAAGGAGTTCAGAGTGGACAGCAGAAATAAGGCACTCTGGGCTTAGGGGAAAACTGGCAAGATAGGCCTTCAGATAGCTAGGTATTTTCAGGAGCTGATTTTATGAGCCCAATTCTTGTATCTCCTCACATCTAGAAAAGCACTAAAATCCTTCACAGTGATGGCTATTCCGCATGTCTAGCAAAAAGCTTCACAAGACTAACAGAAACCTGGAAGAATATGTGACTGATTGCATGTATTCCCCCTTCACCAAAATCACATATATACTGACCTTGCCCCCATGCCTCTTTGAAATAGTTTCTCAGAGCTGCCTGAGGTATTGTCCCTTGGGCTGTAGTCCTCACTTTTCCTCAAATAAAACTTATAAAACTCACAACTCTCACACTGTGCATATTTTTAAAGTCAAGAGCTATATGGTGTCCAAGAAGAAGGGACCCAGAGTGGACTTCTCTTCGTCTGAACTCTATGAGGAACCAGAGCTTTGGTGTCAGTGAGGCTCCTTGGGCCTGTTTGCCTCCTTGGAGAGTCCAGATGAATTTTCTAAGTCTTCCCTGGTTTGATGGATCTCCCATACTAGTTGATGATCCCAAGTTTTATTTGGTGGTGGAGCAGGTACCTAACCCTCTTCCAGCTGGAAAAGATGGGGGGTTGAAAGATACCAGGCCATACTCACCTAGTGGAAAGATACTGGGGTGGAGCTCAGTTGAAAGATAACAGGGGAATACCTACCCAGTTGAAAGACACTGTGGGGTGTGGTTGAGATATACCAAGGCTGCTTAGTTGTAGGAGACTGAGGGGTTAGGTAAGAGGCTGACCTGATGTTTTTATAAGGGGCATCAGAAAGCCAGCCTCTAACTAACACCTCAGCTAGGGTCATGTAGGTACAAAACTTTTACTTGAAAGTACCTACTTAATTGGGGAAACCATACTAAAGAAGATCTGAACATAAAATGGCCAAATTGGGGTTCTTTTGATATTTCAAAGTTGATATTTTTGTGCTTACAATTAGAAAAAGCTGACCAGCAGGATGAATGGAATGGAATGCATACTTTGATTGATATTCAGAAGCTTCTCTTGAAACTATCAGAGCAAAAAATACTGCTAGCACTCTGTTATTGACTCTGTCTCTCCCTCTTCTTCTCCCATATATCATCTTTTATCTGAATTACCTCACCAGATGCTTCCTCTTTTTTCTCTTTCAACTCTTCCTCCTCATGCTGCTCCCCTTTTCCCAGCAAAGGAGGGAAAAAAATATCAGAAGGTAATTATAGCTCCCATAAGGAAAACTTATTACACGAAGAAGTGAGCTGTCTTTTCTGTTTACATATATACCCAGGACCGGAGCAGAATTTAAAGCCTTGGCTAAAACATTTTCCAATCCAAGTCAGGATCCATTGGAATTCGCTAAGGAATTCAGGTTAACGATCTGGTCCTATGAGTCTGGGTTCTCAGATCTATATCAATCAATACAGCTGTTAGCTTCTAAAAGCAAAGCAAGGGAATGACTAAAGAAAGCAGGATGGAAATGCCCCTTAATGAACTTTGAATCACATAGTCCAGAGGCTCACACTAAATGCAAGGAATTAGCTTAAAAATTACTTCAACTTGTTCCAGAGCTTTTTCCTAAAACTGTACAACTGGACAGAGATTCAACAGTGCAAGCAAAGATCAAATGGATCAATTCTGGCCTTTAAGAAAGGTTTGGAAAAAAAACCCCAACTTTTAAACAACATTATGGCTTGAGACCTGAGTGATTCTCTAACCAACAAACAATCCTTTGCTTAACTCCACTTTTTAGAATCATTAGATGAGGATTTGGCTACTAAAGTCAAAAGACAACCTAGGTTGGTCTGAGTTACACACAAACACCTTTGTTCCACTGGCTGACCAACTTTTCAAAATCATTAGAAGAAAGAAAAGGGGGTATCTATGAAAATTATAAACTTTCAATAGTGCCAATTAAGTACACAATGCCAGTTGAAGGTAAACTGACCCCCATTTTAATTTCAACCAACAGAGAAAATTAGCTTGAAAGAATAATAATAACGTCCTGAAGGAATAAGCCCTATTGGAGAACCTGAATTTTGCTCCTTATGCCTTGAGACCAGGCCTCCGAGAATCACTTATCTTACCTAGACCATCTCTAATTCCTGAAACTGAAGGAAAAAAAACAGGAAATGAATTAAATTTTTCTTTACTGTTATTATAAACTAGTGAGTTTTATATTGTGATATCTGACTCATGACTAAGTTTAGAAAATGAAGCTAGATTTCTTGTTGTGAAATCTATCTGAATATATATGTCTCAGTATGTGCCTTGGTCTTTGGATAATATTACTGAGGTTAGGGAAATGGCAACCCACTCCAGTATTCTTGCCTGGAGAATCTCATGGATGGAGGAGCCTGGTGAGCTACAGTCCATAGGGTCACAGAAAGTCAGACACAACTAGAGGGACTTAGCACGCACACATAGAACATATAGTTGATGGTCAGAAAATGCATTAGATCTCTCTGCCATTTCTCACAAGAGAGACACTCAGATCTTTCTCTTAACCTTCCTTACTTCTGATTTGCTCTAGCCAGTTCTATTAAGCATGCTTCTATATTTTTCCTGATGATATTGAATTAGCAGTGAAAATTCTGGTAAACTGGCCTGAGGCTAGTGGCAAATATACTAACAGTGACCAGCAGAAACTATCAAAAACTAAAAATGTGATCCTGAAATACTGACTATGTGGGTCTCACAGTCAGCAAAATATGAATAACTAACATGCTAACTGTAAACAACGGACCAAGAGCTCAAAAACACAGATGATGGGTTCAAAAGGTGTGGAGGTAAACAGTGCAACTAAGTCCAGCCCTCACAAAGGATGCAACACTGACTGATGTTCTCTTGATGATGGCTGTGAGTCATTCAGAGAAGGTTAAAAGGAGAATGCCATGCATTTTAAAATGGCTTCCATCCAAAATAACTTAAAAAATAATATTACTGAGGTTAATTTATAAATGAACTCTAATCAGCATAAAGAAAAGTAACTGCTTACAAATCAAACAATTATAAATATAAGAAAAATTAAGCTATATGCATTCCAGGTTCACATGAACTGGGAAATATTCAATATTAAATTAATTATTAAGTACTAATGATTATTAATGCTGGTATTAATGCTTAAGTTTATTGGTTGAATTAAGATAGACATATCTTGAATCATCAAGATTAAGAATAATATTAAGTATAATACTTTCACCATGCCCAGATTTAATATAAGTTAAATAAAATCTTGTTATATCAGTTTCAAATTTGTCATCAAGCAAAGCAATTTGATATGAAGAAAACCTTTAGGAAAGAGTTAAATGAGAAAGCTTTGGATAAACTCTGTTAAGAATAATTATGCTTTAGGAATCTTTATTTTAGTCTCTACAGATATTTGACACTTTAAAATTTAGAGTTGAGGTAAATATTAAGTGATGGAAGTTTATTGAATAGCTAGGTCATTCCCTGGAGAAGGCAATGGCACCCCACTCCAGTTCTCTTGCCGGGAGAATCCCATGGACAGAGGAGCCTGGTAGGCTGCGGTCCATGAGGACGCTAAGAGTCAGACACGACTGAGCATCTTCACTTTCACTTTTCACTTGCACGCATTGGGGAAGGAAACAGCAACCCACTCCAGTGTTCTTGCCTGGAGAATCCCAGGGATGGGGGAGCCTGGTGGGCTGCAGTCTATGGGGTCACACAGAGTTGGACATGACTGTGAAGCGACTTAGCAGCAGCAGCAGGTCATTCCCAAATAAAAAAGATAGTGAAACATTAATTACCAAACATTAGCATCTTCTTACAGAGAAACTAAACATTTTGGACTATTAATGAATATGTTTGGTGCCATCCAGAGATGTTCTCTATAAGAAAGCAAATGTTTTTAGAATTATCACTGGTATTTATGCTCACCAAACTACAAAATGCTAATATAAAGGACAGTTCACGGTTGCTTAAGGATCGTAGGATGTGTATTTTCAGTAAAGAAGGCATGATGAATGGGATTTAATTTTACTAAGGGAAAAGGAAGTAGGTATGATTTATAGGTGGCTGTTTCTGGAAGAGCAAGTTAAGTGATGGCTACAGAAAGTGAGGAAGGTTTCTGGAAAGTGGACCCTGAGAAAAGAGTTTTGTGCATGATACAAGTTTTCTTAAGATGATGAATGTCTTTTGATAATAGATTTAAATTTCTTTACATCTTGTGATCTGTTCTGTATTTGCCTTTGAAATCTTTTATTGTTACTTGGTTAAGTGAATAATGCTTTCACAGTGACTATGATCCTATATGACTGAGTGTTCTAAGCCTTTTTGAAATTCTTTGACAAAACTTCCTAAATCAAATTCTAATGAACTCTTTTTGTAGTTCTAGACAGCTAACTTTGGGATGCTTCAGAGGGCCCCTGACACATGACAAAGAGAGGTATAAACCAGGTTCATTTGGTACATTAAGGACTTCCCTTGTGGCTCAGCTGGGAAAGAATCCACCTGCAATGTGGGAGACCTGGGTTCCATCCCTGGGTTGGAAAGATCCCCTGGAGAAGGGAAATGCTAACCACTCCAGTGTTCTGGCCTAGAGAATTCCATGGAATGTACAGTCCATGGGGTCGCAAAGAGTTGGACACAATGAGCAACTTCCACTCACTCACTTAGTACATTAAATTATATGAAAAGTATTGTTTAATGAGTAATAAGCCTTTTCAGATTATACTGTATGGTAAATGTTACTAATACAAATAACCTAAAACTCTGACATGTCCCGGAGAAATGTTACCAGTCATGAATCTAGTTACTTTCTTCAAGTATTGTGTGTCACAGCAGTAACCAAGTTTCTTTGTCAACTGCATTGTAATCAGATTTTAAACATGCCTCAGGTCTTTTGTCATTATAAGCAGTTATGGTTTTATTCTGATGCCTTTGCAAAAATGTTTCCTCTTCAAGAAGGCTAGTATAAAGAACCTTTGGATAAATACAAGTTTATGATTTTTAGACCATAATGCTGAACTTGGGCTTCTCAGGTAAAGAACCCACCTGCCAAAGTAGGAGACATAAGAGACATGGGTTCAACTATGGGTAGGGAAGATCCACTGGAGAAGGGAATGGCTACCAACTCCAATATTCTTGCCTGGAGAATTTCATGGACAGAGGAGCCTGGGGGGCTGCAAAGAGTGACAAACAGTCAGACATGACTGAAGTGACTTAGCATGCATGCATGCTGAACTGGATAAGAAATTAAAGAATACTAGTGAGAAACCTAATGGTTTCATAAACTATTAACAAAAAGAGTTAGCTTCTGGTTCAAGAGTTAATTCTACTTCTGGCAGAGTAAGAAGGACTTGCGCTCCTGTCCTCTTGCAAGAACACCAAAATTGCAACTAGCTGTTGAACAACCATCAGCAGGAGGATATTGGAACTCACCAAAAAAAGACACCCCAAATCCAAAGATAAAGAAGAAGCTGCAGTTAGACAATAGGAGGGGCACGATCACTATATAATCAAATCCCGTAGCCAAAGACTGGAGAACAATAATATCAAACAAGTTCTCAGACTATTGTGAAGGTTCTGAACCCCATATCAGTCTTTCCAGCCTAAGAATCTGACAAAGGGATTGGGAAACCCAGGGAACCTGACCTTGAGAGCCAGTGGGAGTGATTATAGGACATCCAGAGGTCTAGAGGAAACAGAGACTCCAGTCTTGGAGGACACAAACAAAATTTTGCACATACCAAGACCCAGAAGAGAGGAGCAGTAATACCATAGGAGACTGAACCAAAACTATCTGCTAGTGTTAGAGGGTCTCCTGTGGAGGCATGGATCAGCAGGGGCTCATCACAGGGACAGGGGCACTGGAGGGTCCCTCTTGGTGCAAATCCTATAGGCCCCAGGCCTGTGTTACCTCAGGCCAAACAACTACCAGGAGGGTGTGCAACCCCACCCATCAGCAGATAATTGGATTAAAGCTGCACTGAGCAAGGCCCTGCCCACCAGAGTAGGACCCAATTTTTACTATCCCCAGCCCCTCCCATCAGGAAGTCTACATAAGCCTCTTAGCCTCCTCCATCAGAGGGCAGAGAGAAGAAGCAAAAAGAAGCATAGTCTCACAGAGGCTAAAACAAAAATCATATTGCAGAAAGTTAATCATGAAGAAAAAGCAGAAAGTTATGTCCCAGATGAAGGGACAAGATAAAATCCCAGAAAAACAACTAAATGAAATGGAGACGGGCAACCTTCCAGAAAAAGAATTCAGAATAATGATAGTGAAGATGATCCAGGATCGTGGAAAAAGAAATGGAGAGAAGAAATTGAGAAGATGCAAGAAATGTTTACCAAAGACCTACAAGAACTAAAAAACAAACAAACAGAGTTGAATAGTACACTAGAAGGAATCAATAACAGAGTAACTGAGGCAGAAGAATGGACAAGTGACCTGGAGGAGAGAATGCTGGAGATCACTGGTGCAGAACAGAATATAGAAAAAAGAATAAAAAGAAATAAAGACAGCCTAAGAGACCTCTGGAAAAACATTAAATGCACCAACATTCACATTTATAGGGGTCCCAGAAGGAGAATAGAGAGAAGGACCTGAGAAAATATTTGAAGAGATAATAGCTGAAAATTTCCCTGAACATAGGAGAGAAAATAGTCAACCAAATTCAGGAAGCACAGAGAATCCCAGGAAGGAAAAACCCAAGGAGGAACACACCAAGACACATAGTAATCAAACTGATAAAAATTAAAGACAGAGATAAAATATATTAAAAATAAATTAATAAATAAAAAAAATTTTTCAAACTGAAAAAAAAAAAAAAACAAGGGAACTCCCATCAGGCTATCACCTGATTTTTCAACAGAAACTCTACAAGCCAGAAGGGAATGGCATGATATATTTAAAGTGATGAAAGGGAAGAACCCAAAACAAATAATACTCTATCCAGCAAGATTCTCCTTCAGATTTGATGGAGAAATCAAAAGCTTTCCAGACAAGCAAAAGTTAGAATTCAGCACCACCAAACTGGCTTTACAACAAATACTAAAGGCACTTCTTTAGGCAGGAAACACAAGAGAAGGAAAAGATCTACACAAAATAAATCCAAAGCAACTAAGAAAATGGTAATAGGATCATGCTGCTGCTGCAGCTAAGTTGCTTCAGTCATGTCCAACTCTGTGCGACCCCATAGATGGCAGCCCATCAGGCTCCTCTGTCCCTGAGACTCTCCAGGCAAGAACACTGGAGTGGGTTGCCATTTCCTTCTCCAATGCACGAAAATGAAAAGTGAAAGTGAAGACACTCAGTCGTATCCAACTCTTAGTGACCCCATGGACTGCAGCCTACCAGGCTCCTCCATCCATCGGATTTTCCAGGCAAGAGTACTGGACTGGGTTGCCATTACTCGAGTGGGTTGCCATTGCCTTCTCCATACATATTGATAATCACCTTAAATGTAAATGGATTAAATGCACCAACCAAAAGACACAGACAGGCTGGATAGATGAAGTATACACTTCCCCTTCCCACATCACTCGGCTTGAGCCCCCCTCAAGTTGTATGCAATTTTTTTATATTGTTGTTAATCATGTTCCCATTATGGCTTGCAATTGTAATTGTCTTGTTGTCTGGCTATTGATTGTGAAAACTTACAAACACCTTTTAGCATTGTGATTATGCAGCTATTACTTAATACCATCGTTATCATGATTGGTGAACAGGAAAATAAAAGAACTGAAACTATGATCTAATAAAAAAAAACCTGTAATCACTTTTTAATGCATATCAGATGCATATCAGAATTATCCTGAAATTTTTTGAAAAATACAAATCCTCAGATATTGCAGTTTTTTTTCTCCAGAGCTCCAGATATGTTTTCATTGAGCAGTTACGTTTAAAAACACCTGAACTGTATATCTTTTACTTTTTAGCTTGTTTCACTTTTTCTATTTAATATTCAGTGCTTCCATTTCACTTGGTTTGTGTTCTCCAATTCTCCCATCTCTACTTTTTTTAAAATGTTCTTTCTCAAGCCTTTATCAAGTGTAACAGCAAAGCTTTTATTTACATTTATATAAATATGTATAACATATATTTTGGAAAAATGAATTTTTGCCTAATTTAAAACATTATGACATTTTGATTCCACTTGTTTGACTTAGTATGAAGAGAATGCTAGATTTATAATTAAAAAATAGATATGCAACAAGCAACAAAGGTTTACTATATAGCATAGGGAACTATGGTTAATATAACAACCTATGATGGAAAATAATTTAAAAAATAATATATGTATATAACTGAATCACCTTGCTATGCACCTGAACCATTGTAAGTTAACTATACATATATATATATTAAAAGAGTTAGTTAACAAAAGGACTGAGTGAAGTGGTAAAAACGGTGATAATTTTTATGGTTGCTGTTCTGAAAAATTACTCTTTTGAATCTGTTACAGGTGTAAGGAAAATCTTCCCCTCAAATTAATTATGATTCATAGTAATTTGGTAAATTACACTTTTGTAAACAGAATTGAAACATTTATGCCTTTTCTCTATCCGCTCCCTCCAGAGACTGTAAACTCTTGGGTTTTCATCAGCTTTATCAGATAAGTTAGGAAGGCTACCTCACTAACAGATACAGAAATCTCAATATATTTGGGGGATCTTGTAAATGGAGGAATTCACCTAGATCTGTTAGGAAACCATGTGATAAGCCCTTGGCATGACTTTCCTAGCCCTGAAAGGTTTTTTCCCCAAGGTTCAGTCTGAGACTCCTTGTAAAAGTTTCAGTAAAACAAAAAGCCTATATGATCAATTATAGTTGTATAAATTATCAGGTCAAGTTTTACTGAGACCAGGTTTATTTTGCAACAAATTAGTCTAAAATTGGATATATTTGGTAGAAAGGAGGGTAATTTTAGAGAGAAAAAGATTATGTAACAATGAATGTTTATCCCAGTTTTGTTAATGGAGGACTGTATTACTGATTGACTTCCCAGAAAGTTCCTTACTGTTACGCTGCATTAATGTAAAAGTTAATGGAATCATTAAAAGGACACTCTAAGTTTTGTTTCTGAAGTTTATCGCAGTAATCTTTGGATGAAGATCAGATGCCCTGTAACCTGCAACCAGGAGATTATGCCTACTGGAAAAGGCACAATTTAAAGGACAGTCTCCTAAGTATTTTATTATTTTCATTGCAATGGTGAATGGAATTGTTTCCTAAATTTCTTTTTCTATTTTCTCATTATTAGTGTATAGGACAGAGAAGACAATGGCACCCCACTCTAGTACTCTTTCCTGGAAAAGCCCATGGGCAAGAGGAGCCTGGTAGGTTGCAATCCATGGGGTTGCTAAGAGTTGGACACGACTGAGTGACTTCACTTTCACTCTCATGCATTGGAGAAGGAAATCTCAACCCACTCCAGTGTACTTGCCTGGAGAATACCAGGGATGGTGGAGCCCGATGGGCTGCTGTCTATGGGGTCGCACAGAGTTGGACACGACTGAAGCGACTTAGCAACAGCAGTAGCAGTGTATAGGAATGCAAGGGATTTCTGTGTGTTGATTTTATATCTTGCAAATTTACTATATTCATTGATTAGCTCTAATAATTTTCTGGTGGAGTCTTTAGGGTTTTCTACATAGAGGATCATGTCATTGGCAAACAGTGAGAGTATTACTTCTTCTTTTCCAATTTGGATTCCTTTTATTTTTCTACTCTGATTGCTGTGGCCAAAACTTCCAGAACTATGTTGAATAGTAGTGGAGACAGTTCAGTTCAGTTGCTCAGTCGTGTCTGACTCTTTGTGACCCCATGAATCGCAGCATGCCAGGCCTCCCTGTCCATCATCAACTCCCAGAGTTCACTCAGACTCACATCCATCGAGTCAGTGATGCCATCCAGCCATCTCATCCTCTGTCGTCCCCTTCTCCTCCTGCTCCCAGTCCCTCCCAGCATCAAAGTCTTCTCCAATGAGTCAACTCTTTGCATGAGGTGGCCAAAGTACTGGAGTTTCAGCTTTAGCATCATTCCTTCCAAAGAAATCTCAGGGCTGATCTTCTTTAGAATGGACTGGTTGGATCTCCTTGTAGTCCAAGGGACTCTCAAGAGTCTTCTCCAACACCACAGTTCAAAAGCATCAATTCTTCCACACTCAGCCTTCTTCACAGTCCAACTCTCAAATCCATACATTTCACGCCAGTCAGAATGGCTGCGATCCAAAAGTCTACAAGCAATAAATGCTGGAGAGGGTGTGGAGAAAAGGGAACCCTCTTACACTGTTGGTGGGAATGCAAACTAGTACAGCCACTATGGAGAACAGTGTGGAGATTTCTTAAAACACTGGAAATAGAACTGCCTTGTGACCCAGCAATCCCACTGCTGGGCATACACACCAGGGAAACCAGAATTGAAAGAGACACATGTACCCCAATATTCATCGCAGCACTGTTTGTAATAGCCAGGACATGGAAACAACCTACATGTCCATAAGAAAGCTGTGGTACATATACACAATGGAGTATTACTCAGCCATTAAAAAGAATACATTTGAATCAGTTCTAATGAGGTGGATGAAACTGGAGCCGATTATACAGAGTGAAGCAAGCCAGAAAGAAAAACTCCAATACAGTATAGTAACACATATATATGGAATTTAGAAAGATGGTAATGATGACCCTGTATACAAGACAGCAAAAGAGACACAGATGTGTAGAGCGGACTTTTGGACTCTGTGGGAGAGGGAGAAGGTGGGATGATTTGGGAGAATGGCATTGAAACATGTATAATATCATATAAGAAACGAATCGCCAGTCTAGGTTCAATGCAGGATACAGGATGCAGGATACAAGCTGCTTGGGGCTGGTGCGCTGGGATGACCCAGAGGGATGGTATGGGGAGGGAGGTGGGAGGAGGGTTCAGGATTGGGAACACATGTATACCCATTGCTGATTCATGTTGATGTATGGCAAAACCAATACAATATTTTAAAGTAATAATAATAATAATAAAATTAAATTTAAAAAAAAAAGAAAAATAAATAAATAAATAAAAGAGAGTCTCCAACCTAGATGGGAGGACTTTATCAGGTACTCTTAACTAGTTCATGCACAATGAAACCAAAGGGAAACTGGCTCTTAGATGAATTCCCACTTCCAAACGCCTCGACCCTAGATTGGTCTATAGAGGGGACTGCTGACCTCAGTTCAGTTCAGTTCAGTCACACAGTTGTCTCCGACTCTTTCCAACCCCATGAACCACAGCATGCCAGGCCTCCCTGTCCATCACCAACTCCCAGAGTCCACCCAAACCCATGTCCACTGAGTCAGTGATGCTATCCAACCATCTCATCCTCTGTCATTCCCTTTCCCTCCGGCCTTCAATCTTTCCCAGCATCGGGGTCTTTACAAACGAGCCAGCTCTTCGCATGAGGTAGCCACAGTATTAGAGTTTCAGCTTCAACAACAGTCCTTCCAATGAACAACCAGGACTTATCTCCTTTAGGATGGACTGATTGAATCTCTTTGCAGTTCAAGGGAGTCTCAAGAGTCTTCTCCAATACCACAGTTCAAAAGCATTAATTCTTTGGTGCTCAGCTTTCTTTATAGTCTAACTCTCACATCCATACACGACCACTGGAAAAACCATAGCCTTGACTAGACAGACCTTTGTTGGTAAAGTAATGTCTCTGCTTTTGAATATGCTGTCTAGGGTGGTCATAATTTTCCTTCCAAAGAGTCAGCATCTTTTAATTTCATGGCTGTAATCACCATCTGCAGTGATTTTGGAACCCCCAAAATGAAGTCAGCCACTGTTTCCACTGTGTCCCTATCTATTTGCTATGAAGTGATGGGACTGGAGGCAATGATCTTCGTTTTCTGAATGTTGAGCTTTAAGCCAATATTTTCACTCTCCTCTTTTACTTTCATCAAGGGGCTCTTTATGTCTTCTTCACTTTCTGCCATATGGGTGCTGTCCTCTGCATATCTGAGGTTACGAATATTTCTCCCTGCAATCTTGATTCCAGCTTGTGCTTCATCCAGCCCAGCGTTTCTCATGATGTACTCTGCATAGAAGTTAAATAAGCAGGGTGACAATATACAGCCTTGATGTACTCTTTTTCCTATTTGGAACCAGTCTGTTGTTCCATGTCCAGTTCTAACTGCTGCTTCCTGACCTGCATATAGGTTTCTCAAGAGGCAGGTCAGGTGGTCTGGTATTCCCATCTCTTTCAGAATTTTCCAGTTTATTGTGATCCACACAGTCAAAGGCTTTGGCATAGTCAATAAAGCAGAAATAGATGTGTGTGTGTGTGTGTGTGTGTGTGTGTGTGTGTGTGTGTTTAAACTTTCTTGCTTTTTCAATGATCCAGTGGATGTTGGCAATTTGATCTCTGGTTCCTCTGCCTTTTGTAAAACCAGCTTGAACATCTGGAATTTCTTGGTTCACATATTGCTGAAGCCTGGCTTGGAGAATTTTGAGTATTACTGCTGACCTCAAACTCACGTTAAAAAGACACTCAAACAGGGGAAACCACAATTATACCAGGGTGAGATGAAGATGACATCAGAAGTTGATAGCTTACCCAAGGTGCTAGACCTGTTTGTATGATCATTTTATAGTGTTTTTTTGACTTCTTGGATCTTTTCATATGGATCAAGTGTTTCCTATTATGGACAGAATCCTATACTAGTTTTAAAAATCAATTCAATTGTTGGGTTGTGGCCAATTACCCGTGTCTAGCACTTCTAGACTTCTGTGGTGGATTTCTCCAATCCAAGGCTCTACTTGGTTGACCCTTAAAAATTTATTTTAGAAGAAAGAAGGCTCAGTCCTGTTCAGGCTACTTTTAATATTACTAGGTGGGATCCTCTTCAGTTCAGTTCAGTTCAGTTCAGTCATTCAGTCGTGTCCGACTCTTTGTAATCCCATGAATCACATCACGCCAGGCCTCCCTGTCCATCATCAACTCCCAGAGTTAACTCAGACTCACATCCATCGAGTTGGTGATGCCATCCAGCCATCTCATCCTCTGTTGTCCCCTTTTCCTCCTGCCGTCAATCCCTCCCAGCATCAGAGTCTTATCCAATGAGTCAACTCTTTGCATGAGGTGGCCAAAGTATTGGAATTTCAGCTTTAGCATCATTCCTTCCAAAGAATACCCAGGACTGATCTCCTTTAGAATGGACTGGTTGGATCTCCTTGCAGTCCAAGGGACTCTCAAGAGTCTTCTCCAACACCATAGTACAAAAGCATCAATTGTTCAGTGCTCAGCTTTATTCACAGTCCAATTCTCACATCCATACATGACTACTGGAAAAACCATACCCTTGACTAGATGGATCTTTGTTGGCAAAGTAATGTCTCTGCTTTTCAATATGCTATCTAGGTTGGTCATAACTTTTCTTCCAAGGAGTAAGTGTCTTTTAATTTCATGGCTGCAGTCACCATCTACAGCGATTTTGGAGCCCAAAACAATAAAGTCCGACACTGTTTCCACTGTTTCCCCATCTATTTCCCATGAAGTGATGGGACCAGATACCATGATCTTAGTTTTCTGAATGGTGAGCTTTAAGCCAACTTTTTCACTCTTCTCTTTTACTTTCATCTAGGGGCTTTTCAGTTCCTCTTCACTTTCTGCCATAAGGGTGGTGTCATCTTCATATCTGAGGTTATTGAGATTTCTCCCAGCAATCTTGATTCCAGCTTGTGCTTCATCCAGCCCAGCGTTTCTCATGATGTACTCTGCATATAAGTTAAATATGCAGGGTGACAATATACAGCCTTGATGTACTTTTTTTCCTATTTGGAACCAGTCTATTGTTCCATGTTCAGTTCTAACTGTTGCTTCCTGACCTGCATATAGGTTTCTCAAGAGGCAGGTCAGGTGGTCTGGTATTCCCATCTCTTTCAGAATTTTCCGCAGCTTATTGTGATCCATACAGTCAAAGGCTTTGGCATAGTCAATAAAGCAGAAAGAAATGTTTTTTCTGGATCGTCTTACTGGTCAATTAATAACACCTGCTCTGACCCTGTCCATAATATGAATTTTCCTCTAAGTTACTCAGGCTTAATCAGAGCAACAAGCAAAAATTTAGCCAGGGAATAAAACTTCCCACAATTAGGGGATGGATTCAAGTGGTTAACACTTGGTTGTGGTCGTTTAAGAGTTAATACCCCCCTTTATCTCGGGAGGGCTTCCTTTGTGGTTCAGCTGGTAAAGAATCTGCCTGCAATGCGTAAGACCTGGGTTTGATCCCTCATTTGGGAAGATCCACTGGAGAACAGAAAGGCTACCCACTCCAGTATTCTGGCCTGGAGAATTCCATAGACTGTATAGTCCACAGGGGTCACAAAGAGTCAGACATGACTCAGTGACTTTCACTTTCACTTTATCTTGTAAACAATTAAATTATGCTAAGCATAACCAGCCTAGTAACCAAACGACACTAGGCTGGGAGCCTTATGGACAGTGCCAATATATATTAGGTTGGTCAAATGTAATTACAGTTTCAGATCATGAATTTTAAATCATTATAACTAGGCTCAAACACATCTATATTAATCAAAACATGAAACATTAAAATCAACCCACTTTTGCAATGAGAAATAAGTTTCTTTATTCTAGTAGTGTAGAAATCTGTGCTTCAGGACTCAGTGAACTCTTGGAAAACATTTTCTGCCTCATACTGGTTGTGAAAGCATTTTAGCTGTAAAAAGTTGTCAAGATGCTTGAAGAAGTGGTAGTCAGTTGCTGAGAAGTCAGGTGAATATGGGGGATGAGGCAAAACTTTGTAGTCCAATTTGTTCAACTCTTGAAGCTTTGGTTGTATTTTGTGTGCTTTGGCATTTTGAAAAGAATTGGGCCCTTTCTGCTGACCAATGCCTGTTGTAGGTATTGCAGTTTTTGGTGCATCTCATTGATTTGCTGAGCATACTTCTCAGATGAATGGTTTCACCATGATTCAGAAAGCTATAGTGGATCAGAGCAGAATCAGACTACCAAACACTGACCATGACCTTTTTGGGGTGCAAGTTTGGCTTTGGGAAGTTCTTTGGAGCTTCCTCTTGGTCTAGCCACCGAGCTGGTTGTCTCTGGTTGTCATAGAAAATCCACTTTTCTTTGCATGGCGCAATCTAATCAAGAAATAGTTCATTGTTGTTGCATACAATAAGAGAATACAACACCTTAAAACAATAATTTATTTTCTGATTTGCAGTCAGTTCTTGAGGCACCCACTTATCAAGCTTTTTAACCTTTCCAATTTGCTTCAAATGCTTCAAATGTTTCACGTTGAGTTCTTCAGCAACTTTTCATGCAGTAATAAGAGGATCAGCTTTGATGAAGGCTCTCAGCTGGTCCCTGTCAACTTCTGATGGCTGGCCACTGTGCTGCTCATCTTCAGAGCTCTTGTCTCCTTTGCAAAACTTCTTGAACCACGACTGCAATGCACATTCATTAGCAGTTCCCGGGACAAATGTGTTGTTGATGTTGTGAATTGTCTCTGCTGCTTTAACACCCATTTTGAACTCAAATAAAATCACTCAAGTTTGTTTTTTGTCTAACATTATCTCCATAGTCTCAAATAAATATAAAATACAAAGTAACAAATCATTAGCAAAAAATCATGAACTGAGAAATGTGCATTACAAAGATGTATAACATAACCTCATTTAAGAATGTATTCCAATATAAGACAGCAAAGTTCAACAATGTAAAACTGCAATTACTTTTGCACTAACCTGATAATTTCCCTGAAAGATAAAGAACAGATATACTGGGCTGCACCTAATGGAAGTTCTTGGCTTAATTCTTAGTTACCTTTAATAATATTGCTAGCTATGTTATTTGTACTTTGTCTGTTTTACAAGATTGTTGTTTCTAGCATTATGAAACATGTGACTGAACCTCCAATGAAAATAAATGATGACTAGGTGATTTGAAACAGTTGATCAATATATAGATCTGCAAGCAATCAATGATTGTAATACTGTAACTCTAGATATGGGAAGATACGGCAAGTAGGAATATTTCCTGGACCACAACAGATTGAGGAAGGCAGCTGGTCCAGAGCCCCTTTGGTTACTATTGATAGACCTAGTCCAGTAAGAGAAAACTAAGTGACCTATTAGTGAAATCTTTGCTAAACCTGGGAATGAGCCTTCCTAGCATCACGGGATGAAATGACCATGAAATGCCTCCAAAGTATGGTCAAATTTGTGGCCAAGAGGTGGCCCTGTCAACCACAAACTGGCACTTGCCAAACAGTAATCCAAGTCTATGCTCCAACCTCTAATGCCAAAGAAGTTGAAGTTGACTGGTTCTGTGAAGACCTACAAGACCTTCTAGAACTAACACCAAAAAAGATGTCCTTCATCATAGGGGACTGGAAGGCAAAAATAGGAATTCAAGAGATACCTGGAGTAACAGACAAGTTTGGTTTTGGAGAACAAGATGAAACAGGGCATAGGCTAACAATTTTGTCAACAAACCACAATGGAGATAGCAAACACCCTCTTCCAACAACACAAGACACATCTCTACATATAGACATCACCAGATGGCCAATATTAAAATCAGAATGATTATGTTCTTGCAACCAAAGATGCAGAAGCCATACAGAGTTAGCAAAAACAAGACTGGGAGCTGACGTGGCTCAGATCATGAGCTCCTTACTGCAAAATTCAGGCTTAAATTGAATAAAGTACAAAAAACCACTAGGCCATTCAAGTATAACCTGAATCAAATCCCCTATGATTATACAGTAGAGGTGACAAATAGATTTAAGGGATTAGATCTCGTAGACAGAGTGCCTGAAGAACTATGGAGATCCTTGACAGTGTACAGGAGGTGGTGACCAAAACCATCCTAAAGAAAAAGAAATGCAAGAAGGCAAAGTGGCTGTCTGATGAGGTTTTACAAATACCTGAAAAAAGAAGAGAAGCTAAAGCAAGGGAAAAAGGGAAAGGTATATCCAACTGGATTCAGAGTACCAGAGAATATCAAGGAGGGATAAGAAGGCCTTCAGAAGTGATGAACACAAAGAAATAGAGGAAAACAATAGGATGGGAAAGACTAGAGATCTCTTCAAAAAAACTGGAGATGTCAAGGGAACCTTTTTTGAAAGAATGGGCATGATAAAGGACAGAAATGGCAAGGACCTAAGAGAAGCAGAAGAGATTAAGAAGAGGTGGCAAGAATACACAGAAGAACTATACAAAACAGATCTTGAAGACTTGGATAACCACAATGGTGTGGTCACTCACCTAGAGCCAGACATCCTGGAGTGTGAAGTTAAGCGTGCCTTAGGAAGCATTACCATGAATTAAGCTAGTGCAGGTGATGGAATTCCAGCTGAGCTATCTGAAGTCCTGAAAGATGATGCTGTTAAAGTTCTGCACTCAATATGCCGGCAAATTTGGAAAACTCAGCAGTGGCCAGGACTGGAAAAGGTCAATTTTCATTCCAATTACAAGAGGGACCATGCCAAGGAATGTTCCAACTACCATACAATTGCACTCATTTCACATCCTAGCAAGGTCACACAGAGTTCGACACAACTGAAGCAACTTAGCAGCAGCAGCAGCAGCAGCAGCAGCAAGGTAATGCTCAAAATCCATTAATCTAGGCTTCAGCAGTACATGAACCAAGAACTTCCAGATGTTTAGAAAAGGCAGAGGAATCAAAGATCAAATTGCCAACATTTGTTGGATTACAAAGAAAGTAAGGGGATTCCAGAAAAACTCCCACATCTGCTTCATTGACTGCACTAAAGCCTTGATTGTGTGGATCACAACAAACTGCAGAAAATTCTAAAAGACATGGGAATACCAGAACACCCTACCTCTCTCCTGAGAAACCTGTATGCAGGTAAAGAAGCAATGGTTAGAACCAGACATGTAAAAACAGACTGGTTCAAAATTGGGAAAGGAGTACAGTCAAGGCTGTATATTGTCACCCTGCTTACTTAACTTATATGTAGAGTACATGATGTGAAATGCTTGGCTGGATGAATCACAAGCTAGAATCAAGATTGCCAGGAGAAATATCAACAACCTCAGATATGCAGATAATACCACTCTAATGGCAGAATGTGAAGAGCTATTAAAGAGCCTCTTTAATAGGGTGAAAGAAAAGAGTGAAAAAGCTGATTTCAAACTCAGCATTCAAAAACTAATGGCACTTGTTTCTATCACTTCATGACAAATAAAAGGGGAAAAACTGGAAGAAGGGATAGATTTTTTTTTCTTCTTGGCCTCCAAAATCACTGCAGACAGTGACTGCAGCCATGAAGTTAGAAGATGCTTGCTCCTTGGTAGGAAAGCTGTGACAAAGCTAGTTGTTATTGTTCACTCAGTCATGTCTGACTCTTTGATATCCCATAGACTGCAGCATGCCAGGCTTTCCTGTCCTTCACTATCTCCTGTCCTTCAGGAGTTTGCTGAAACTCATGGCAATGATGCCATCTAAGCAACTCATTCTTTGTTACCCCCTTCTCCCTCTGCCTTCTCTTTCCCAGCATCAGGGTCTTTTCCAATGAGTTGACTCTTCACATTAGGTGGACAAAGTATTGGATCTTCAGCTTCAGTATCAGTCCTTCCAGTGACGGGTTGATTTCCTTTAAGATTGACTGGTTTGATCTCTTCATTGTCAAAGGGACTCTCGGGAGTCTTCTCCAGCACCACAGTTCAAAAGCATCAATTTTTCAGTGCTCAGTCTTCTTTATGGTCGCTGTCTAGGTTTGTCATAGCTTTTCTTCCAAGCAGAAAGTGTCTTTTAATTTCCTGGCTGCAGTTACCATCTGCAGTGATTTTGGAGCCCAAGAAAATACAGTCTGTCACTGCTTCCATTTTTCTCCCCATCTATTTGCCATGAAGTGATGGGACTGAATGCAAGAATATTAAAGAGCAGAGATCAATCTGCCAACAAAGGTCCATATATGGTTTTTCCAGTAGTCATGTATGGATGTGAGAAATGGACCATGAAAAAAGGCTGAGTGCAAAAGAATTGATGGTTTTGAACTGTGGTGCTGGAGAAGACTCTTGAGTGTCCTTAGACTGCAAAAGAGATCAAACCAGTCAATCCTAAATGAAATTAACCCTGAATATTCATTGGAAGGATTGATGCTGAGGCTGAAGCTCCAATACTTTAGCCACCTGATGGGAAAAAGTCTACTCATTGAAAAGACCCTGATGCTGGGAAAGATTGTAGGCAAAAGGAGAAGGAGGGCGACAGAGTATGAGATGGTTGGATGGCATCACCAACTCAACGGACATGAGTCTGAGCAAATGCCTCGAGATAGTGAAGGACAGAGAAGCCTGGCATGCTGCAGTCCACGGGGGTCACAATGAGATGGACACAACTTAGCAATAGAACAACAACAACAAATAGGCACTTGCCATCTCCCTCTACAAGGATTAAGTCATGTGCTGCTGCAGCTTCAACAACACCTGAAGGGAGTTCAGGGTGGAGAGCAGAATCGAGGCACTCTGTCTTTGGGGAGAAAACTGGAAAGATAGATCTTCAGATAGGTATTTCCAGGAGTTGATTTTATGAGCCCAATTATTGTATCTCCTCATATGTAGAAAAGCACTAAAACCCTTCATGGCGACAACTGTTCCTCATGACTAGCAGAAAGCTTTGTGAAACTGGTAGAAATTTTCTGGAAAATTATTTGGTTGATTGAATGTGTTCCCCCTTCAAGAAGATGACATATTTACTGACCTTGCCCCTTGCCTCTTTGGAACAGTTTCTCAGAGCTCTCTGAGTTACTGTCCTTTGGGCTGCAGTCCTCATTTTGCTCCAAACACAACTTAACTTGAAATTCTCTGTTGTGCATTTTTTAAATCAACAGAATATTTTAGAGAGAATCCCAAGAGTGGTTAGACAATTATTCTGTACACAGATTACATATATATAAAATAGATAACCACCTAGTTACATACTGTATAGCACAGGGAACTATACTCAATGTCTATAATAGTTTTCATATTCTCTTTCCTTATAGGTTAGAGAATCTAAAAAATGATATATATATATCTGAAGATACATATACATATGAATGTATATATGAATCTCTTTGCTGTACATGTGAAATGAACACAACATTGTAAATCTACTGTACTTCAATTAAAAAATGTTAAAAAATAGAGATTTCAGCGTGACCTATGGATCTAGTTCACTGTCTCAGCAGAAGCTGGGAATATAAATGGGGTTGTATATTACCAGCAATCACACTGCTGGGCATACACACAGAGGAAACCAGAATTGAAAGAGACACGTGTACTCCAATGTTCATTGCAGCACTGTTTATAATAGCCAGGACATGAAGCAACCTAGATGTCCATTGGCAGATGAATGGATAAGAAAGCTGTGGTACATATACACAATGGAATCTTACTCAGCCATTAAAAATAATACAATTGAATCAGTTCTAATGAAGTGAATGAAACTGGGGCCTATTATACAGAGTGAAGTAAGTCAGAAAGAAAAACACCAATAGAGTATATTAACGCATATATATGGAATTTAGAAAGATGGTAACAATGAACCTACGTGTGAGACAGCAAAAGAGACGCAGATGTACAGAATAGTCTTTTGGACTCTGTGGGAGAAGGCAAGGGTGGGATGATTTTTGAGAGAATAGCATTGAAACATGTATATTATCATATGTGAAACAAATTGCCAGTCCAGGTTTGATGCATGAGACAGGGTGCTCAGGGCTGGTGCACTGGGATGACCCTGAGGGATGGGATGGGGAGGAGGGTGGGAGGGGGGTTCAGGATGGGGACACATGTACACCCATGGCTGGTTCATGTCAATGTATGGCAAAACCCACTACAATATTGTAAAGTAATTAGCCTCCAATTAAATACACATACACACACACACACACACACACAAATAATTTACCAACAGGAAATGCACCAAAATGTTAACAAGATTATGTCTGGATAGTAGGTTCAATGGTGACTTTATTTTTCCTTTCTATATTTTTCCATTTTCTATCATGTTTGTATTAAAAACTCAAAATTTTATTTTTAAATAAAATAAGTAATACACACACACACACAATGGGGTTGTAACAGCAGGAACACCAATGTCTTGAACTAAAGGGGACAGAAATAGGATAAAATGAGGGAAGACTATTGCAGATTCTTCAGGATGGGACAACAGATCTATTTGGCTTTGAACATGCATTATCCTTCAAGAAAAGAGGGAAATGACCTTCAGGTGGGACTGTCTCCTCAGCTTCAGAGAGCAGGGCCACTTACTAGGTTTAAGCGGGCCAAGCTGCCACCATCCAGAGCTGAGGAGGCAAGCTTTCCTCTGCTGTGCCCTGTCAGTGGGCCCAGATGCCAGAGATGCAACCCCAATGAGCTCAGAAAACATAGCACTGAGGCAAAGAGAATTATTCTCAAGACTTAAAATCTAAGAATTTTTCCTACTGGATTTGAATTTGTTTGGAACCCATCCCTGCTTCCTTTTTCTCCTATATATATATTTTGGAATGGTAATGTCTGTACCACGCCTATCCCACTGTTTTATCTTGGAAGTAAATAATTTGTCAGGTTTCATAAGTTCACAGCTGAAGAGGAATTTTCCCTCAGGATGAGTGACACCTCAAGTCTCACACACACGTGAAGCAGATGGAATTTAGGTGAGATTTGGGACTTAAGAGTTCATGCTGGAATGGGTAAGACTTTTCGGCTCTTGGGTTGGAGGTGAATGTATTTTGTGTGTGTCAACTGAGAAAAAAAAAAAACAACGCACAACCTAAAAGTTGAAAATGAGGTTTTTTGTGGACTTACTGAGGACTTAAGCCTGGGAGACAGCCTCTCAGATACCTCTGAAGGACTGTTCTGAAGAGATAAGGAAGAAGGGAGGTACCAGGATATATAGGTATTTTTGCAAAAAATAAAAATAAAAAATAAAAAAAACCCAAAACCAAAAATTAGGCCATGTGAACATCAAAAGATTACTAATAATGAAAAACCAGACACCTCAAATTAAGAAATTTAGCACTTTTCTCTGTATCGGAAGATGCAAGAGCCTGGGCTCACTGAAATACCTCCTTTGCTATGTACCTTAACTATCTATGGCCAGTGTCCTGCTTTCCTCTATGCTGAATCTTTTCAGGGTGTGCAGTCTGGGGGTGCACAGTGGTTGAGGGCCTGATGCCCACATCATCCTTTGTTTAGTGCTTTGGCAGACAATATTCTTTGTCCACATGTTTGAGAAGGACATGAATTTGGGAAGGACAGTGGTCGAATATTGTGGGCTGAACTGTGTCCTCTCCAACTCATATGTTGAAATCCTAATCATCAGTACCTCTGAGTGCGATTCTGTTTGGAGACAGGGCCTTTAAAAAGGTGAGAGAGGTAAAATAAGGCCATTGTTGTGGACCTGAATCCAATCTGGTGGTGCCCTTACAAGAAGAAACTTGCACAGGGCCACCAGGGCCCGGTACACAGAAGGATCAGCACGTGAAGATGCAACAAGAGGGTGGCTACCTGCCAGACAAGGAGAGAAGTCTCAAAGGAAATCAACCTGGTTGACACATTGATTTTGAACGTCTTCTCTTTGGAACTACGAGTAAAATAAATTTCTGTTGCTTAAGTCGTCCAGTCTGGTACTTTGTTATGGAAGCCTAAGCAAACACTTAGTGCAAGAGAAACTGAAAAGTTAAATCCTCAGTATTCTAAACCCTGGGGGCCTATTTTTATGGAAGAAGAGGAGAGTTGTTATTGTGGGTTCACTCAGAGACTAGCATAACCCCTGCTCATTGAAGGCCTTTTCTTTTCTAAAGGGTCCCAAGTAATGCTTCAGACTGAAACACTGAACTAAAACCTCAGTAGTTAAGGGCTCAGTTCTGTAGTACCTACCCTGTAAGTGATTAGGTAACCCAGAGACAGAAGTCCGCAATTCTTTCAATTGTTCATTTAGTAACGCCTGGGGCTGCTGAACCGCCACGTGTGGTAATGTCTTTTACTATTCAGTACTCCCAGGTCTCTGCACTTTGCACCCTACTGGTGCAAGAGGCTCTCTCTCCCTTTAGACACCAGGCAGAGTTTTCTCGCCTCCCTCCCCACCGCCCCCACGAACTGGCTCTCCAGCTTATGATCTGGTACAACTTACAAGCTTAATAAATATTTGTTGAATAACTGTACAAATAAGATGCAATCTTAGCCACGATGTGGAGAAAAAAATATATATATATATGGTAAGTACGTGGTACTGGAAGCTTCCTTTGCGGCTCAGCTGGTAAAGTTTCCCTCTGCAATGCAGGAGACCCGGGTTCGATGCCTGCGTTGGGAAGATTCCCCTGGAGAAGGGAAAGGCTACCCACTCCAGTAGTCTGGTCTGGAGAATTAAATGTACTGTACAGTCCATGGGGTTGCAAAGAGTTGGACACGACTGAACTTTTTTTCTTTCTTTTCACGTGGTACTGAGGAGTGGAAAGTCAGTTCAGCAGAGGCGAAGGACATTGCAAACTTACCAGCGGGACGGTGGGCTTCAACGTGGTCCAAATGTAGAGGGTGTGCATGCAGGGACAGCGCAGGAGGACGTGGGCATGAAAGCACCACAGTTAAGTGAGAGATGAGGCATAGGGAGCATTCCATTCTCGGTCTGCCTCCTCATCCTTTGGCCATCCTTGCAGTCACACGTGGGGAGGGTGTACCATCCTACGGTGAGCGCAGGGATGAGAGGGGCGAAGAACCTGCAGGCACACAATAGGTTCATGTGCTTCCCTGGAACAAGCCTCACACGGCGGAGAATGCTTCTTTTATAAACCTCAGGGGTGACACGACGGTGTCTTCGGAGGGAGCAAACGACTGGCAGCTTCCCTCCAGTCGCCCTGCCGCGCGACTCGTCTCCTGGCTCCTGGCGCGTGCACTCTGGAGGGGAGGACCCTTGACACTCCTTAGCTGAGCCGGGGGCGCGCGAGCCCGGGCGCGCGAGCCGGGGGCGGAGCGCGGCGAGGGCGGGGCGGCTCCCGGGTCCCCGCTCGCCCGCTCGTGCCTCTGGGTCCCCAGGCTGGGATCCCGCCCGCCAGCCCGCTGGCCGCCTTGCCGGGGACGTGCTACTGACCTGCGCCTGTGACCAGGAGGACGTGCAGCCATGGACCGCCTGGCCTGGAAAGTGGCGGCACTGCTGCTCGGGCTGCTGGTGGAGGTAGGGCCGGGCCGGGCGGGGTAAGCGGGAGCAGCACCGAGCGTCCTCAGGAGCCCTGGGGGCCGAGGGGCGAGAGCCAAAGGCTCACCGACCCGCAAGAGCCCCGGTGCGGAAGGCTCTGGGCCCTGGTGACAGTGTCGCCCGAGCCCTCCCCGCTCTTCTGATGGCCCTCAGTCCCCCCGCCCCGCATTTATCGATTCTCGCGAGTAGAGAGGACTCAGGAGCACCCTTCGCGTGCTGTGCGCTGGTTCACCCCCCGGGGCCTCGGCTCTGGTCTGGGTGAGGGTCTCGGGTGCGGTGCGGCCGGAGATTCCAGGCGCCCAGTGGCTTGGGGCTTGGGGCTGGGGCGCCGCCGGGTCCAGGTGCGACCGCGCGGATGCGTGGTTGTGGGAAACGTCACGGAAGCACGAGTGAAATGGCGGGACAGAGCAGAAGTCCTCGCTTATGAAAATGGAGCGCAGAGTCTTCAGATGCGAGAGAAAACCTCCGAAGAGATGGGGTGGTGGGTGTGGCCTTTTGGCGCCGAGACCGGGGACTTGCTGAAGCGGCTACGGAGGAAGCGCCGGTAACCGCAACCTCGTGGATACCTCGACTGCCCACCGCTGGAAAGGGGCGCCCTCGGATGGGGTCACCGCCTTCTTGGTAAAATGGATTCTTTAAAATGTGAGCTGGCGGGTAGGTGCTGGGGTGCAGTGTGGATTAAGGCTTGTTCCATTCCTTGCTTGGCTTCATTATTTTAAAGGAAATTTTTATTAATGAAGTCTAAGTAAATGGATGATGAGTATCTTACGTTTTCTATTTTAGGTAGTACATCTCTGGAAATGACTCCTTGGTTTTCTTCGTTTGTAAAGAAATGCAAGTTACAAAATGTTGGGAGGGAGAGCCTTAGCTCTCCTGCGAGAAAGATTGATGGAAAAGTTTCTTGTGCCAGGCGCCACCATAGCAAGACTTCCTGTTTTTGTTCCTGTGTCCTGGCTTAGCAGTTAAAATTTTCGTGGAGTGCCCTCCACGACAACTTGCGTTGTCTTCGGTTATTTGGAATTTTATGACCTTAGAAATAACATCCTTTCCGTGATCACCAGACAGATAATGGAGAAGTGAATCTGACACCACTGTTCACATAAAAAGGCATGCGTCTGTAGTTACACGTGCAATCCCCCCCGACTTAAAAATCAGCACTTGGTGAAATAATTTACACTAAAATTTAAATAACTGAATTGATGCTTTCACAAAGTCGAATATCTAGATGGTTGGTAATTTTTGTTTTCATGGGATGATGCAGTGTAGCCCATTTTTACATGATTGTCCCAAGCAGCTATTTTGTTTGTGGTAGAGGGGTGTCTCTCTGCGGCATTAATGAAATTTCTTTCTAATTTATCACATGGAATCTTAGCGCATGAGTTATGTATCTGAGATGTTTTAATCTTTAGTGTGTTGCTCTGAATTTCATTTAATATTGGTTATCAGGACACTTTTGATGCTTTAGAAGTCCTGAATCGCATACTTAAATGTACAGTTTCTGTTGCTGAGTACGTGGAAGCAAAGAGCTATTTTCAATTTGAGGGTATAAGACAAGGGAGATGTTGGGAAGCCTGACAGCCAGCTGCAACCTGGGATTCTCCTCTTTGTTTCTTTGTTCTGCGTGTGCTGGTTTCATTGTGGTCGTAGTGTAGTTGACCACAAACCACCTGGCAGCCTTTTTGCCCTCTGGGATCCTCTTCCAAGCCAGAGTCACTCTGGGTTGCTTGGGGCGAGGGTGGGGGAAGTGTGTTTGGGAGAAGTCCTTGAGCAGGGAGAGTATCTAAAAGCGGTTTAAGAAGGGATTTCCTCCAGCTGCTTCACATCCTTAAATAGAAATTCACTTACCTGTTAGAGAGCTAGACTGAACGTTTGTTTTTAAATTAGCAAACACAGAGTGCCTACCCTGTGTCAGGGATTGTTCTAAGCATTTGACAAATATTAACTCATTAATCTTCTTATCAATTACTTTCATTCCCTTTTTTTGTTTCAAATGGGAGATGGTAAAGAGCTTGTCCCCACCGTCTCACTGCTGTGATGTGTGAGGGCTTGAGATGTCAGCACTAGCAGTGGCCCGACCACCCGGTGCTGTGTTGCTGCCTCTCCCACTGCAGGACACACAGACATGGAGAGAATTTGTACAGGTCTGTCCTGAGGCCAGTGGTGGACTTGGAGAGGTATTGTCTCGTGAAATGGGTAAGCCAACAAAATTCCCTTTAGGAACTCAGTTACATTTCCTTAGGGGACCATATAATTTAGCATCCAAGCTATGACACTGGAGAGTGAAGGTGGGGACTGTTAGCAGTCATGTCTGCACAGTTAGGCAGCAGCAGGACTGTCCTGGAAGCCCCAGTATGTGCTCACCCGAAAGCCCAGGCACAGCTGTTAGTAGAAACAGGCTGCTGCTACTGCTGCTAAGTCACTTCAGTCGTGTCTGACCCGCTGGGGGTAGCATTATCCCTTCCCCAGGGAGGCTTCAGGGAGCTCGTTACTGAAGTGACCTTTTCTTTCCGTCAACTTGGACTTGCCTGTGAACTGCATGGGAAACCAGTGAGGACCCTTGTTACATCTTTTCTCCTCCCCACTCTATGCCAGCCTTGTAGATCCCAGGCACATAGGCCATGGGGGAGGTCACAGAATAGGGGAATCCCAAAGCTCTTTGTGGGTCATGAAATTCTAAAGTTCTGTGTTTTTCTTCTGTTCTCTGGTTTCTGGAAGGCCCTGCTAACAAGGCCTGCAGGAAGAGTGATGGTGTGAGCTGTCTCCTAGTAACTCTGGTGAATTAATTCCCGGTGGCCTTCACTGGGCTGCAGAAGCACCTTAGAAACTGAAAAAGAAAAGCAGTTTCAAAGCTAATTATGCCTTAGTAGAACCTGGGGAGTCATTAGGTGCTGAGTATATGCGCACACGGGCTTTGGTCAGACTGTGGTTTTCTGGATATCACTGCAATCTCTTTCTAGAGGTCAGGTTGTTGACACTCTGTTACATACTGAGTAGTATTTGTTCTGGGTTCTGTCCTTGCTGAAATGAGCCCAGAAATGGGTAGTATATGATTCAATATAAAATTACCCCCTTGCCAGGGCTGGGGACTCTGTAAGCATCCATTCGAAAGGGAAAAAACTCTGTACTATGTTATTTTATTCAAGAGACTGGCATCAGTATCTTTCTGATTCTCCCCTGGACGAAAAGCTGGAAACCTTTAAGTGAGGCTGCCATGTGTTTCAAAGTTATTCTGGCCAAAGAACTTCCCTTCTTGGGCTAGAAAAAGGAGTGGTCTTCCCTTAGAGACAGTTGGAAAGGAACATTGTCTCTTGAAACCAGGGAAATTAACAGGATTACTGAGTATTTTTCCAAGTCCATTGTATTTTGACACCCAGGAGTCTTGAAATTAGAACCAACTCATGTTTAAGAGTGTTTTTTGTCTCATGCCATCTGTTTTTTGTACCCTGGAATTGCAGTGAATGTGGCAGCCCCTGGATGCCAATTATCTGAAATAAACCAGTGCAGCTGTCCCTCAGCAACATGCAGTTTGAATGAAAGAGAAGACTGTAGGGAGTTTGTTATCTCTGGAAGCTCCCTGGAGGCTCAGTGATGAGGGTGAGATGTGGCAGTGGTAAATGGACCTGGTGGGAAGGACTCTACTCGGAACTGCGGGAACTGCCTCCCAGTGTATGAAGAGGACCTGGGGCTCTGGGCGCAGACTCAGGGGCCCTAATTGGCCTTGCAGTCTTTGACTTGTGCAAACTTATGAAGACCAGCTGGATGGCAGTACTCTAGAAGTATATAGATTAAGCTAGTGGCCACTGGATTATTTAGCCATGGGCTGGCAAGTCATTCTCTTAGAACCTAAATTTATCCTCTCAATGAGGCCTCTCAGATGTCACCCTCTTAATGAGGCCTACCTTGACCACTCTATGTAAAATTCCAACCTAAATCTCTTCCTAGCACACTGGCCCTAACCTAAACAATTCCCTCCTTTCTCTGTATTTATTCACTTCAAAATATGATGGAATTTACTTCCCACAATCTACACATTATAAAGACAAAGGTTTTGATTCACTTGTGTTAACTGAAATATCCCAAACTCCTGGAACAGTGCCTGGCATACAGTAGGGATTCCATAAATATTTGAACAAGTGAAAAGAACCATGGGTAATGAACCTGAAGGAGGGACCTGAATACAACTTCAGTAGGAGAAGGGAAGGTAATATATTAGCTATGACTCTGAAGGGTCTTTGTGTGCTAATCATACAAAGAACTAATCATTAAGTGAACACCTGTGGAGGTGGAAACTCACTATCTCTAAGGCAACATATCAATATTTTGGATAATTTTAGTTGTTAAAGTTTTCTGTTATATTGAGTAGAAATGTCTGCATTGTTTCTACCTGGTCCTAGTTCTGAATCCTTGTGCTTTTCAGAAGAAATATAATCACAATGACAGCCCATCAATTGAACACAGCTATGTTGGTCTCCATGTGTTCTTCTCTAGGTTTCATTTCCTTCTGTCATTTCTCACAAGACATGGTTTTGAATCATCTCATCATCCTCACAGCTACTCTTTGAAAACTGCCAAACTGGATGGACAGTGCTTAGGAAACTATCACTGAAAAACTGGTCCTAGAAAAAGACTTTGGAGTACAAAGTGAAGTTTGGCCTTGGAGTATAAAATAAAAAAGGGCAAAGGCTAACAGAATTTTGCCAAGAGAACGCACTGGTCATAGCAAACACTCTCTTCCAACAACACAAGAGACGACTCTACACATGGACATCACTATATGGTCAACACTGAAATCAGATTGATTATATTCTTTTCAGCCAAAGATGAAGAAGCTCTATACAGTCAGCAAAAACAAGACCAGGAGCTGCCTGTGGCTCAGATCATGAACTCCTTATTGCAAAATTCAGACTTAAATTGAAGAAAGTAGGGAAAATCACTATAGCATTCAGATATGACCTAAATCAAATCCCTTATGATTATACAGTGGAAGTGACAAATAGATTCAAAGGATTAGATCTGATAGACAGAGTGCCTGAAGAATTAATGGATGGAGGTTCGTAACGTTGTATGGGAGGCAGTAATCAAAACCATCCCCAAGAAGAAGAAACTCAAAAAGACAAAATGGTTGTCTGAGGAGGCCTTACAAATAGCTGAGAAAAGAAGAAAAGTGAAAGGGAAAGGCAAAGGAGAAAAGAAAAGATATATCTATTTGAATGCAAAGTTCCAAAGAATAGCAAGAGAGATAAGAAAGCCTTCCTCAGTGATCAATGCAAAGAAATAGAGGAAAACAATAGAATGGGAAATACTAGAGATCTCTTCAAGAAAATTAGAGATGCCAAGGGAACATTTCATGAGAAGACAGGTACAATAAAGGATAGGAACAGTATGGACCCAACAGACACAGAAGATATTAAGAAGAGGTGGCAAGAATACACAGAAGAACTACACAAAAAAGATCTCAATGACCCAGATAACCACGATGGTGTGATCACTTACTTAGAGCCAGACATTCTGGAGTGTGAAGTCAAGTGGGTCTTAGGAAACATCACTATGAACAAAGCTAGTGGAGGTGACGGAATTCTAGCTGAGCTATTTCAGATCCAAAAAGATGATGCTGTGAAAATGCTGCATTCAATATGCCAGCAAATTTGGGAAAAATCAGTGGCCACAAGACTGGAAAAGGTCAGTTTTCATTCCAATCCCAAAGAAAGGCAATGCTAAAGAATGTTCAAACTACTGCACAATTGCATTCTTCTCACATGCTAGCAAAGTAATGCTGAAAATTCTCCAAGCTAGCCTTCGACAGTATGTGAACCAAGAAATTCCAGATGTTCAAGCTGGATACAGAAAAGGCAAAGGAATGAAAGATCAAATTGCCAACATCCGTTGGATCATCAAAAAAGCAAGAGAGTTCCAGAAAAATGTCTACTTCTGCTTTATTGACTATGCTATCGCCTTTGACTCTGTGGATCACAGTAAACTGTGGAAAATTCTTCAAGAGATGGGAATACCAGACCACCTAATATGTCTCCTGAGAAATCTGTATGCAGGTCAAGAAACAACTGTTAGAACCAGACGTGGAACAATGGAATGATTCCAAACTGGGAAAGGAGTATGTCAAGACTGTATATTGTCACCTTGCTTATTTAATGTCTATGCAGAGTACATTATGTCCAATGCTGGGCTGGATGTGCAAGATTGCCGTGAGAAATATCAGTAACCTCAGATATGCAGATGACACCACCCTTATGGCAGAAAGTGAAGAAGAACTAAAGAGCCTATTGATGAAAGTGCAAGAGGAAAGTGAAAAAGCTGCATTAAAGCTTAACATTCAAAAAACGAAGATCATTGCATTCTGTCCCATCACTTCATGGCAAATAGATGGGGAAACAGTGGAAACAGTGAGAGACTATTTTCTTGGGCTCCAAAATCACTGCAGATGGTGACTGCAGCCCTGAAATTAAAAGGTGCTTGCTCCTTGGAAGAAAAGATATGACCAACCTAGACAGCATATTAAAAAGCAGAGACATTACTTTGCTGACAAAAGTCCATCTAGTCAAAGCTACGGCTTTTCCAGTAGTCATGTATGGATGTGAGAGTAGGACCATAAAGAAAGTGGAGCGCTGAAGAATTGATGGTTTTGATCTGTGGTGTTGGAGAAGATTCTTGAGAGTCCCTTGGACTGCAAGGAGATCCAGCCAGTGAATTTAAAGGAAATTGGACCTGAATATTCACTGAAAGGACTGATGCTGAAGCTGAAGCTCCAATACTTTGGCCACCAGATGTGAAGAACTGACTGATTGGAAAAGACCCTGATGCTGGGAAAGATTGAGGGCAGGAGGAAAACAGGACGACAGAGGATGAGATGGTTGGATGGCATCACCAACTCAGTGGATGTGAGTGTGAGCAAGTTCTGGGACTTGGTGATGGAAGTTGGTGAGGGAAGCTGCAGCTCCGTGGGGTCTCAAAGAGGCGGGCACTGAAGTGAGTGACTAAACTGAAATGAGAAAAAGACCACTCAAGAGTGAATAAAACAGGGTTCAAAGTTTCATACTGGGAAAGAAGTTTGATTTAGCTTAATTTGGAAAAAGCAAAGCCCAGATTATAAAATAAGTTAATTTTATTCCAAGTACTCATTTTTAGAATTGAATCAATGGGTGAGGGGAGGAATTATTTTTCTGGTAAAAGTCTGTGATGCATAATAGCATAGTCCTCACTTGACTTTGGAAGTCAGTGGCATGATCATATTAAGAGTTTTTTCTGTTTTTCCAGAATTACTTGCTTGAGTAATAACCCCACCATCTCCAGGTGGGGGCGGGAGGGCCATCTCCATCTTCTCTTGGTCTTTTTTTATTAATATCATTCTGTTTTGAGCATCTGCGGGGTCGTACAGAGTCGAACATGGCTGAAGGGACTTAGCAGCAGCAGCAGCAGCAGCAGCAGGGTCATTATTAACAGGTACCCGCCAGACTTTTTTTTGTCTCTTCCATAGGCTTGGTATATCTTTTTAAGATCTGCGTCAAGATCTGCAAGGTTACTTTGCCGCCCATCTGTGTGTTACTGGTGGTGTACTTACTTGCCTGTGATCCTGGCATGGGAGGTTGCTTATGGAGCTGCTCTTGTTAAGTGGGCTGGGGTGTTGGTGCACTTTTTAGAAGGAATGAGTTCAGTGTTGTGTGCATTTTGTCATGCAGCCTTTGGCTTGACTCCCATCTCTTCCCCACTAAGACTTGTTTGAACAACAAGGACACCCTGTTCTGTAGATGTGCTCTCACTGGCACTGTCACAGCCCTTGTTTAGACCTTTTCGATATGCAGATAAAATAACCCAAGAGATTCACCTTGACTTTGCAGTGACACTTAAATATTTTTAACACCAGCTGGTGGTAACCCACAAATCCTCATAACAGTTGTAGAGTGTTTAATATAATATTTAAAACCTGAATTGAGGACTATATATTCATTCTAATTATATTTTATGTTACTCCCTTCACCTCATCTTCTTAAGCCTGTTTGAATACTGTTAAATCAGGCGTCCTTTATAGTTTTGTGCCATATACAGATTTCATTAGCATACCATTTTCAGCTTTTCCAATCGAGTATTAACAATAATGAACTGAGCCAAGTCAAAGATGGAGACTCTTATCTGGGTTGAAGTAGATGATTGAGATTTTGACTCGGAGAATACTGATGTCCTTAATTTTAAAAAGTCAGAATTTAGCTTTAAATATGCAGTGCTTTGAAGTGTTTCCTTGGTGAGAAAAGAGCCAACAAATGAAAGTCTAGAACTCCAGCAAGATATCTAAATTTGGAAGTTATTTTGTGCTCATGCTGCAGAGCAGTTGAGAGCTTTATGCAAAGCCGTTGTGCTTGGTGAGTTGGACACGGTGACCTTTCTGGTTAGGGTTAATGAGTCAAGCAGTCAGTGAATACAGAGAGGCAATGAATATGAAATACATATTTTTTCAAGAAGTGCATCTGCATACTTCAAAGTTCTTGAAGAGCACAATATCCTCAGACCAGAACAAAGAAGTACCATCTTATAAACTAGGTTTGAAAATTAGCAGTTGTTTACTTGAAGCACAGAAGACATGTGATAGTTGTTTAGATGTTGTCTTAATCCATTTGAGCTGCTATAACAATATACAGAATACTACCTACTGGGTGGCTTATAAACAACAAAAGTTCTGGAGGCTGGCAAGTCAGTCAGGACATTGGCAAGGTCCATTTCTGGTGAGGACTCTCCTTCTGGTTCACAGCTGGCACTTCTGTCTGTATCTTCACATGGTAGAAGGGGTAAACAGTCTCTGTGGAGTCTCTTTTATAAGAGCATCTATCCCATTCATGAGGGCTCTGCACTGTGATCTAATCACATTCTGAGTGTTCCCACCTCCTAATGCCACCACCCTGGCTTTGGGATTTCAACATGGTTTTTAGGGGATGTGAACATTCAGAGACGTGTTGTGGAATCTCAGCTCTTTGTCTATTGTCTGGCAGGCTTTTGAGTGAATTACGTAGGTTCTCATCAACTCAATTGAGTCACCTATAAGAAAAGAAGTGCCCCAGCTTTCCCAGAGGGAAGCTCTGGGAAAATTCACCACTTGAAATTTAGCTCTCCACGCAGGATAGACCAGCAGATTGTGAATATCATCACTTGTTTCTAAGCAAGGTTCTTTGCCCAGGTTCCCTGCCAAAATGGAGAGAGGGTTCCAAAAAATACCTTTTCTAAAAGGATGTGTACTTTTATTTATTTATTTTTGGATGTACTGGGTCTTTGTTGCTGCATGTGCTTTTCTTTAATTTTGGTCACTGGGACTACTCTCTAGTTGTGGTGTGCAGATGTCTCATTGAGGTGGCTTCTCTGGTTGCAGAGCACAGGCTCTAGGGCACATGGGCTTGCTAGTTGTGGCTCCCAGGCTTTAGAGCACGGGCTCAATACTTGTGGAGCACTGGTCTAGTTGCTCTGAGACATGGAACCTTCCCAGATCAGGGATCAGACCCACATCTCCTGCACTGGAAGGCAGATTCTTTACTGAGCCACCAAGGAAGACCCCCAAATATGTTTTTGTTTAAAAATTGTGCTTTCTTGCCTTTTTGTTGATGTTCAGTCTCTCAACCGTGTCTGACTCTTTGTGACCCCATGGACTGCAGCATGCCGTCCTGTTGTTCACCATCTGGAGTTTGCTCAAACTCATGTCCATTGGATCAATGATGCCATCAAAACGATGTCATTCTCCATTGTCCCAACTGTTCAAAAAAAGTGAAAGGAAGATTGTGATTATTGTCATCTTTGGCTCTTCATTGTTGCCCTGGGTGAAGCAATGAAAGAGTGCAAATAAATGTTCTTTTCCCCCTTCTATACTGTTTGGGTGGAGGAGCAGAAGCCAGCATCCATACAGGTCACACTGGGACTGGGAAGTAAAGATGAGTAAAACCATTTTGCTCTTTAGCTTGTCTTGGTCTCTTGGTGTTTTGTAATTTGTGACAGTTTTTTCGAAAGAATCAAACTATCACTTCCTGGAGAGAGTGCGGGTGGGGAGTGTGGGAGTGTGTTTGTGAGGGTTTCTGAAAGTTCCTACTTGTAGTACCTTGTTTCCGTGTGTGTGTGTGTGCGCGCGCGCACATGCGCTCATTCATGTCCGACTCTTTGCAGCCCCATGGACTGTAGCAAGCCAGGCTTCTCTGTCCATGGAATTTTTGAGACAAGAATACTGGAGTGGGTTGCCATTTCATACTCCAAGGAATCTTCCTGACCCTGGGATCGAACCCATGACCCTTGTATCTCCTGCACTGGCAGGCAGATTCTTCACCACTGTGCCACCTGGGAAGCCCAGCTTGTTACCTTAGTTAGAAAAGAAGCCGGGATGAGAAGTGGGGATGGGAAGAGTGTGGGGTGTTTGAAAAGGCCCATAGCCCCATCATTCTTGCACTGCTGCAGGGTCTCTGCCTTTAGTTAAACTCTCGCAAACTCAGCTGCTCTCTACTGACATTATATATTTCAAGCAATTCAGGATTCTTTTCAGGAACCTTGGCTTCTTTCTTTTGTTCTTTTTTTTTTTTTTTTTTTTTTTACTAGTTTCTTGTCACTTTCCACCTAACCATTTTTCTCTAGCTCAGAGAGTGTCAAAGTTTTTGTTTTTATACTCTCTTAAATGGGAAAGACTAGAGATCTCTTCAAGAAAATTAGAGACACCAAGGGAACATCATGCAAAGATGGGCTTGATAAAAGACAGAAATGGAATGGACCTAACAGAAGCAGAAGATATTAAGAAGAGGTGGCAAGAATACACAGAAGAACTGTACAAAAAAGATCTTCTCAACCAAGATAATCACGATGGTGTGATCACTCACCTAGAGCCAGACATCCTGGAATGTGAAGTCAAGTGGGTCTTAGAAAGCCTCACTATGAACAAAGCTAGTGGAGGTGATGGAATTCCAGTTAAGCTATTTCAAATCCTGGAAGATGATGCTGTGAAAGTGCTGGACTCAATATGCCAGCAAATTTGGAAAATTCAGCAGGGGCCACAGGACTGGAAAAGGTCAATTTTCATTCCAATCCCAAAGGAAGGCAATGCCAAAGAATGCTCAAACTGCTGCACAATTGCACTCATCTCACATGCTAGTAAAGTAATGCTCAAAATTCTCCAAGCCAGACTTCAGCAATACATGAACCGTGAACTTCCAGATGTTCAAGCTGGTTTTAGAAAAGGCAGAGGAACCAGAGATCAAATTGCCAACATCTGCTGGATCATGGAAAAAGCAAGAGAGTTCCAGAAAAACATCTATTTCTACTTTATTGACTATGCCAAAGCCTTTGACTGTGTGGATCACAATAAATTGTGGAAAATTCTGAAAGAGATGGGAATACCAGGCCATCTGACCTGCCTCTTGAGAAATCTGTATGCAGGTCAGGAAGCAACAGTTCAAACTGGACATGGAATAACAGACTGGTTCCAAATAGGCAAAGGAGTATGTCAAGGCTGTATCTTGTCACCCTGCTTATTTAACTTCTATGCAGAGTACATCATGAGAAATGCTGGGCTGGAAGAAGCCTAAGCTGGAATCAAGATTGCCGGGAGAAATATCAATAACCTCAGATATGCAGATGACACCACCCTTATGGCAGAAAGTGAAGAGGAGCTAAAAAGCCTCTTGATGAAAGTGAAAGAGGAGAGTGAAAAAGTTGGCTTAAAGCTCAACATTCAGAAAACGAAGATCATGGCATCCGGTCCCATCACTTCATGGGAAATAGATGGGGAAACAGTAGAAACAGTGTCAGACTTTATTGTTTTGGGCTCCAAAATCACTGCAGATGGTGACTGCAGCCATGAAATTAAAAGATTTTTACTCCTTGGGAGGAAAGTTATGACCAACCTAGATAGCATATTCAAAAGCAGAGACATTACTTTGCCAACAAAGGTCCGTCTATGGTTTTGGAAAAACCAAGGCTATGGTTTTTCCAGTGGTCAGGTATGGATGTGAGAATTGGACTGTAAAGAAAGCTGAGTGCTGAAGAAATGATGCTTTTGAACTGTGGTTTTGGAGGAGACTCTTGAGAGTCCCTTGGACTGCAAGGAGATCCAACCCGTCCATTCTGAAGGAGATCAGCCCTGGGATTTCTTTGGAGGGAATGATGCTGAAGCTGAAACTCCAGTACTTTGGCCACCTGATGCGAAGAGTTGACTCATTGGAAAAGACTCTGATGTTGAGAGGGACTGGGGGCAGGAGGAGAAGGGGACGACAGAGGATGAGATGGCTGGATGGCATCACTGACTCGATGGACGTGAGTCTGAGTGAACTCCGGGAGATGGTGATAGACAGGGAGTCCTGGCGTGCTGCAATTCATGGGGTTGCAAAGAGTCGGACACGACTGAGCGACTGAACTGACTGAGACTGAAGGAACTTTCAGAAACTATATACACCTGCACATATATTTTAATTTGACATGAGGTCTTTTATTACAGATTTTAAATGACTAATGAATTGGATTCAATGAGTTGAATAGATTTGATCTCTTGTCTATTGTGAAAGTTAGCTATTTAAAATTAAACTAGAATAGCATTCGTTGTATACAGTGAAATTTAAATGCCAGTAGCCAGGACTTCCCTGGTGATTCCGTGGTTAGGAATCTGCCTGCCAGTGCAGGGAGACCGGTTCGATACCTGGTCTGGGAAGATCCCATGTGCTGCAGTGCAACGAAGCCCGTGTGCCGTAACTACTGAACCCTGTGTGCCTACAAAGAGGAAAAATTAAAGTTTTCCATAACCTCCTGCTCTTTCTGCCTCTGTAACTCAGCTTGCTTCTGGTAGTCTGGATCACGTAGGTCATGTAGTCTCAGAAAGTGAGGACTTAACAATACTACAAACTGGAGGTTATCTCTCTTGCCCTTGTCCTGCTCTTTGCAATCGCCTGGCCCTTGCAAACCTGCTTAATCATGCCTGTCTGTGTAAAGGTCAGGCATCCCCCTCCCCATTCTGACTGCTGTTCCCGCACATGCGAAACCCTTCAGTTTAAACCAGCCTATTAACAGCCAGTGTTGCCCACTATAATCTGTCTATAAAAACTCTGTAACCCCTTTGTTTGGGGCTCAGAGCTTAGAGTGTTAACTCCTCTGGGCCTGCTGGCCTAGTAAACCTGACTTATCCAACTCTCTGAGTGTGGTACTTGGTTTCTTAAGTAGTGGTTTCTGCAACAAGAGAGGCTCCCACAGTGGGAAATCCACACACAACAACTAAAAGAGTAGCCCCTGCTCACCACAACTAGAGAAAGCCTGTGCACACCTTGAGGACCTAGTACAACCAAAAAAAAAAAAACAAAAAAAAAAACAGTAGCAATTTGATACAGATTATTGTGGAGGAAGAATGTCACCTGTGGTCAGTAAACAAAGGATGTTGTGGCTTCTAAGCCAGCAGCTACTGCTGCCTCCCAGACTGTGCACCCTAAGGGGATACAGGTTAAAGAAAAACAGTATACTGTCCCTAAATAGTTAAAATGCATAGCAAAGGGAGGATTTCAAAGAACCTAGACACTTGCATCTTCTCATACTTAGAAAAGTAGTAAATTCATTAACTCGAGATGCCAGGTTTTCTTTTTTAAAAAATATTTATTTATGCAGTGTCTTTGTTTCAGCCTGCTAGATCTTTAGTAGTGCAGGTGGGATCTAGTTCTCTGATCAGAGGTTGAACTCGGGCCCCCTGCATTGGGAGCACAGAGTCCTAACCACTGGGCCACCAGGGAAGTCCCAAGATGCTTGGTTTTCTTTAGCCATAATCTTTTAATACTCTTAACTACATGTTTTGGCTCCTCCCTTACCTCTTTGGAACAGTCTTTCAGCTACCTGAGGACCTATCTCCAGGGCTTATGTCCTCAGTATATCTGCTGAATAAAACAATTCTCAACTTCTAGGTTGTGTCTTACAATTCCTTTAAAAATAAACAAACAAGTTCATCTTATAACATTTGGAAATTTTATATCATATGCTTTTCTCTTTAATCTTCTGTTTCCATTCTACTTCCCCCACAGAGCTTTATTTTAGTGAAATCTATGCTTAATAGTCTGTTTCTGATATCCATTTTTATAGTGAAAATATATATCTTGAGTTAATTTTTGAAACATTTCCTCAGATAAATCATTGAAAGATTAAAGAGTTATTATTACAGCTATTACTATCCATTTGATTGAAACAATATAAATATATTACAAACTAAATATTATTAAACAGAAAAACATTATTAAACAGTAAACATTTACTGGCAATACATTTCTGAGTGAGGTGGATGAGGGTTGTTTTTTGTTTTTGGTTTTGTTTTTTTTTTTTTTTTCATTTAGATCATGTATCACTGGTAGAAATGGAAGAAGTTTCATGTTGTACTTCTGAGTAATGTGCCCAAACCTCATAGTAAACTATGATCAGGCAGTTTTTCAATTTAATTAAAAGTGAAATATTTGAGAACACCTGAGGTGTAAAGTATGCATGGATGAGGGTAATCTCCTTGATGGAACTTCAGCAAGGTTCTTTTGAGCTGTCTTTTTGACTAGCCGTCTCCTTGGCCTTGCACATCGGTCTGCACTGATCCCGATTTAGCAAAAATCTTGCTAAGTTATCCCCCTACCCTTGATATCCAATGACTTTGCCCTGCCTTCAGCAAGAATTCTCTTAAGTCAGCTTAGCAAGAATGCCCCTCCCCTTGCTAGTGATTTTCCATCCCCTGACTCCCTCACTCTACTCCCTGACTATAAACCCCCCACTTGTCCTTGTTGATTTTGGGATTCAGCTCCATCACACTCTCCCCTGGGGTCATAGTCTTGAATAAAGTCTTTCTTAACATTTTAACATATGTCAGAGTAATTTCTCTTTAAGGGAGTTGATACCTGTATGTGCAGTGGCCTTAGACAGATACCTGAACAGTTTTCAGTTCTAGACCAGTACAGCCTATAAGAGTAGGAATGAGTGGGAGGTGCGCCTTGTTTTGTAGCGAGGAGAAGGGTGATTGTGAAAGGGGAACCAGCACAGCCGCTTGCCCAGCATCTTCACCAGAGCGTGTGTTCTTAGGAAGGTCAGTTTCAGGAAAGAGGGCCCATAAGACGGTCTAGAAATTGTATTTTTAACAGTATGTGGAATTGAGACCACAGGTTACTTGATGCGTTTACCACTTCCTTGCAGGAGAGGAACGGTGACCACAATCATGACACTTGGGCTTCAGTCAGCTGAGCAGGGTGTGAGGGGCCATCACTGTGGTGGCTGGTCAGGCTGCCGTGTGGTCAGCTCTGTGGGCAGTGGCTGTTCTCCCAGACTTCATCCTGGACAAGGTCATGCTTCTCTCATAGGACTGGAGGGGTCAGCCTCTTCATTAGGCCTCTGCCTGGTCCCTTTCCAGGTGTCACCATGACCTGCTATTGATGTATTTCATGAAATTGCCAAGAGTGGAGATTGGTTTATTTATTTTATTTTATTTCATTCCCACCCTTTCGATCAGAATTTAGTTGTGTTGGTTTAGCACAATGGGTGAGAAAGACCTGAAATGGGGGCGAGCACATAATAAAAAAACAGACATATATAATTTGGCAAGTGGGGAGTCAGGGGACCCTCCTGCTCTCCATGGCAGGAGGACAAAGTGGGCTGAAAGGCCCACACTTTTATTGGCAGAAGTCACATGAGGAAACAGCTATACTGGGGAGCTTGATTAGCACACTGTAAAAAGGGAGTGAAGTTAGGGCTCTGCTGTTGATCAGGAATATCTTGTTTTGTTTCCATGGGGATGGACGCAGGGGTAGGCAGTAAAGTGGAGCAGCGAGCACGTCCAGCCCCAAGAATGTCCCGTTCGGCATGCTTACTACGACAGTCACGAGGGTGCAGTTTGCCTTACCCTCGAGTCATGGGGCAGGTTCTGGTCTCTGCTCCACCAGGCTACAACAGTGTGTCTAGTGCTATTTTTGGTAGCTGGCTCAGGATCTCATTGAAACCGCCATCTCAAAGAGGTGAGGGAACCAGAATAAAGGAAACTTTTACTATCTACTTAACACCTAACATCCACCTGACTTTTTGTTTGTGTGTTAATACTTTGAGCACAAATGTAATTAATACCGTTAAGTCTTCAGCAGGAAACTTAAAGTGGTGTAAAGCTTTTCAGTGAAGCCAGCTCCTCTTTGAGCTTGAACATTAACCTTCCCTTTGCTTTCTCCTCTGATTTTTAGCAAGTTTGCATTATCCTTGCTGAAAAGGTCTTAGGACACTAAAACAGATCTTTCTTTGATAGCTTCACCAGTGATGCCAGAGTCTGGTGTTGTCCCTTCAGCCTACTGTGTTTTAGGCCATGGTCTGAAATCCTTACTCTGTGGGGTCATTGGCTACAAGGGGGCTGGAGTGAAAGAATGAGTGGCTATGTGGGTAAAGGTCGGAGGTGAGGAATTGTTCAGTGCAATGCACAGTCACACTGTCTCTGTACAGGGAAATCATGGCTCCTGGGAGACTGAGCAGAGATGGTTGGAATTGGCATTAGCAGAACATTTACAGGTGGCAGGGCCCATCCACTGTTGAAAGCAGAAACCTCCCATGAGGTTTTGCACAAGGAAACAAGTTAGCAGGTATGAAAACTCACATAATTTTTGAGTTTACATTTATTTCTATGGGGAAAATTTAAACATTTGCAAAAATAATAGGATTCTCTTGTGTGCCTCTAATTACAGAGTCCTTTAATTAGACTGCATATTGATTAGAATGCTTTCAGCCCTAAGAGGTGGTGGTGGTGTGCAGTTGCTCAGTCATGTCCGACTCTTTGTGACCCCATGGACTGCAGCATGCCAGGCTTCCCTGTCTTTGACCATCTCCTGGAGCCATCCAACCATCTCATCCTCTGTTGTCCCCTTCTCCTCTTGCCTTCAATCTTTCCCAACATCAGGGTCTTTTCTAATGAGTCAGCTTTTTGCATCAGGTGGCCAAAGTATTGGAGCTTCAGCTTCAGCATCAGCCCTTCCAATGATTATTCAGGATTAATTTCCTTTAGGACTGACTGGTTTGATCTCCTTGCTGTCCAAGGGACTCTCAAGAGTCTTCTCCAACACCACAGTTCAAAAGCATCGGGTGTAAATTTGGTCTACTGGAGAAGATGATGGCAAACCACATCAGCATTCTTGCCTTGATAACCCTGAGTAACAGGGTTCTGTCTTTGTAGCTGCATTGTGGGTTGTAGCAATCCTTCCTGTTATGCAAATAAGTCAACTTCCACAGCTCTCTGTGAGGACATAGATGTATTTTTTCTGTTCTGGCCCAGCAGTATAATTTGTTCCCCCACCCTCTGCCCAATATTTCTCAATGTGAAACTCAGTTTGGATCAGGATAGTATTGGATCAGCATTTTCCTGTCAAAAATCTACCCAGTGATTCAAATATAAACACATATAGGAAACTTGCTAGCAAGTGGCATTAATTACTTTTTGAAACATCTTACATTTGAGTAGTTTTTAAACTCTCCAACATTATTTACTTTCTCTGATTTATAAGTGATGATGGTAATGATGTGGTAACTAGTGCTTACTGTGCTTTTACTATGTGTCAAAGACTATTTTAAAAAAATTTGATACTTGCAAAATTTTTTTTCACCTTTACTGAGGTATACTTGACAAATTAAAATGATATATATTTAAGGAGTATAATATGATGATGTGATATGTGTATATTTGTGAAATGATCACCACAGTCAAGTTCACTGACACTTCATTACCTCATGTTACCTTGTGTGTGTGTGGTAAGAACACTTAAGATCAACTTTCTTAGGAAAATTTCAAGTACAATTTTATTAGCTTCAGTCACCATGCTGTGCGTTAGATCTCCAGAACTTATGCATCTTGTATAACTGAACTTTTATACCCTTACCAGCACCTTTTCATTTCCCCATCCTCTCAACTCTTGCAACCACCATTCTACTCTCTGCTTTTATGAGTTTGACTTTCTTAGATTCCACATATAAGTAAGATTATGTAGTATTTATGTTTGTGAGTTGTCTTATTGCACTTAGCATAGTGTCCTCCAGCTTCATGTAGATGTTAAATGACAAAATATTCTTTTTTAAAATTGAATAATCCATTATACATAAATGTTATATATTTTAAATAAATAAATTTAAGTCAGTTAACTTTGTTTAACACATTTATTTAAATAAATATACATATATGTAAATAAACAGAATGTAAATCACTATATTAAATTTTATTTCACCTAAATGTCTATTATAGATAAATATGTTACATATACTGTATAATATGTTAATATTATATACATACATATTTTTCTTTATTCTTCCATTGATGTACACTAGGATTGTTTCCTTATCTTAGCTATTACAGATTTTACTGCAGTGAACATGAGGGTTCAGATATCCCTTCAAGATAGTGATTTATTTCCTTTGGATTTGTAGCCAGATATGGGATTGTTGAATCATACGGTGGCTCTATTCTTAATTTGTTGAGGAATCTCCATACTGTTTTCCATAATGGCTATACGAGTTTACATTTCCATTAAAAGTGTGCAAGTGTTCTCTTTGCTCTACATCCTTGCCAACACTTACTCTTATGTTTTTGATAGCAGCCATTAAAACATGTGTGAGGTGATATGTCATTGTGGTTTTGATTTATGTTTCCCTAATAATAACTCCAGAATGAAGAGATGGAGCCAAAGCAAAAACAACATCCAGCTGTGGATGTGACTGGTGATGGAAGTAAAGTCTGATGCTGTAAAGAGCAATATTGCATAGGAACTTGGAATATTAGTGCCATGAATCAAGGTAAATTAGAAGTGGTCAAGCAGGAGACAGCAAGAGTAAACATCGAATTTTAGAAATCAGTGAACTAAAATGGACTGGAATGGGCGTATTTAATTCAGATGAACATTATATCTACTACTGCAGGCAAGAATCCCTTAGAGGAAATGGAGTAGCCATCATAGTCAACAAAGAGTCTGAAATGCAGTACTTGGGTGTAATCTCAAAAATGACAGAATGGTCTCTGTTTGTTTCCAAGGCAAACCAATCAGTATCACAGTAATCCAAGTCTATGCCCCAATCAGTAATCCTGAATAAGCTGAAGTTCAGTGGTTCTATGAATACCTACAAGACCTTCTAGAACTAGCACCCAAAAAAGATGTCCTTTTCATCTCAGGGAACTGGAATGCAAAAGTAGGAAGTCAAGAAATACCTGGAGTAACAGGCAAATTTGGCCTTGGAGTACAAAATGAAGCAGGGAAAAAGCTAACAGTTTTGCCAAGAGAATGCACTGGTCATAGCAAATACCCTCTTCCAACAACACAAAGACAACTCTACACACGGACATCACTGGATGGTCAATACCGAAATCAGATTGATTATATTCTTTGCAGCAAAAGATGGAGCTCTATACAGTCAGCGAAAATAAGACTGGGAGCTGACTGTGGCTCAGATCATGAATTCGTTATTACAACATTCAAACTTAAATTGAAAAAAGTAGGGGAAACCACTAGGCCATTCAAGTATGACCTAAATCAATTCCCTTATGATTATACAGTGGAAGTAACAAATAGATTCAAGGGATTAGATCTAATAGAGTGCCTGAAGACCTATGGATAGAGGTCTGGGACATTGTACAGGAGGCAATGATTAAGGACCATCCCCAAGAAGAAGAAATACAAAAAGGCAAAATGGTTATCTGAGGAGGCCTTACAAATAGCTGAGAAAAGAAGAGAAGCTAAAGCAAAGGAGAAAAGGAAAGATATACTCATCTGAATGCATAGTTCCAAAGAATACCAAGGAGAGATAAGAAAGCCTTCCTCAATGATCAATGCAGAGAAATAGAGGAAAACAATAGAATGGGAAAGACTAGAGATCTCTTCAAGAAAATTAGAGATACCAAGGGAATATTTCATGAAAAGATGGCCACAATAAAGGATAGGAACATTATGGACCCAACAGATGCAGAAGATATTAAGAAGAGGTGGCAAGAATACACAGAAGAACTATACAAAAAAGATCTCAATGACCCAGATAACCACAATGGTGTGATCACTCACCTGGAGCCATTCCATCCTGGAATGTGAAGTCAAGTGGGTCTTAGGAAGCATCACTATGAACAAAGCTAGTGGAGTTGATGGAATTCCACTTCAGCTATTTCAGATCCTAAAAGATGATGCTGTGAAAGTGCTGTACTCAATATGCCAGCAAATTTGGAAAACTCAGTAGTGGCCACAAGACTGGAAAAGGTCAGTTTTCATTCCAGTCCAAAAGAAGTGCAATGCCAAAGGACGTTCAAACTACTGCACAATTGCACTCATCTCACACGCTAGCAAAGTAATGCTCAAAGTTCTCCAAGCCAGGCTTCAACAGGATGTGAGCCGTGAACTTCCAGATGTTCATGATGGATTTAGAAAAGACAGAGGAAGCAGAGATCAAATTGCCAACATCCTCTGGATCATCCAAAAAAACAAGAGAATTCCAGAAAAACGTCTACTTCTGCTTTATTGATTACGTCAGAGCCTTTGTGTAGATCACAACAAACTGTGGAAAATTCTTAAAGACATGGGAATTACCTGCCTCCTGAGAAATCTGTATGCAGGTCAAGAAGCAACAGTTAGAATGAGACATGGAACAACAGATAGATTCCAAATTGAGAAAGGAATACATCAAGGCTGTATATTGTCACCCTGCTTATTTAACTTATATGCAAAGTACATCAAGTGAAATGCCAGAGTGGATGAAGCACAAGCTGGAATCAAGATTGCCAGGAGAAATATCAATAACCTCACACACACAGAAGATACCACCCTTATGTCAGAAAGTGAAGAGGAACTGAAGAACCTCTTGATGAAAGTGACAAAGGAGAGTGAAAAAGCTGGCCTAAAACTCAGTATTAAAAAAATGAAGATCATGACATCCAGTCCCATCACCTCATGGCAAATAGATGGGGAAACAGTGGAAATAGAGAGAGACTTTATTTTCTTGGGCTCCAAAATCACTGCAGATGGTGACTGCAGCCATGAAATTAAAAGGCACTTGCTCCTTGGGAAAAAAAAAGCTATGACAAACCTAGACTAAAAAGCAGAGATCTTACTTTGCCAACAGAAGTCCATCTAGTCAGAGCTATGGTTTTTCCAGTAGTCATGTATGGATGTTTGAGTTGGGCTGTAAAGAAAGCTGAAGAATTGATGCTTTTGAACTGTGGTGTTGGAGAAGACTCTTGAGAGTCCCTTGGACTGCAAGGAGATCAAACCAGTCAATCCTAAAAGAAATCTGTCCTGAATATTCATTGGAAGGACTGATGCTGAAGCTGAAGCTCCAATATTTTGGCCACCTGATGTGAAGAACTGACTCACTGGAAAAGACCGTGATGCTGGGAGAGATTGAAGGCGGGAGGAGAAGGGGACGACAGAGGATGAGATGGTTGGATGGCATCACTGACTCGATGGACATGAATTTGAGCAAGCTCCTGAGTTGGTGATGACAGGAAGGCCTGGCGTACTGCAATCCATGGGGTCACAAAGAGTCAGACATGACTGAGTGACTGAACTGAACTGATAGTTATGTTGAGCAGTTTTTCATGTGTCTGCTGACCATCTCTATGTCTTCTTTTGCTTAAGTCACTCAGTCATATCTGACTCTTTGTCATCCCACACTGTATCCCAGGCTCCCCTGTCCATTATATTCTCCAGGCAAGAATACTGGAGTGGAGTATCATTCCCTTCTCCAGAGGATCTTCCTGACCCAGGGATTGAAGGTGGATATCTTGTGTTGCAGGCAGATCCTTACTGTTTGAGCTACAGGGGAGAATATATCTCCTTTGGGAAAACATATTTTCAGGTACTTTGCCTATTTTTATTGGGTTACTTATTGTTTTCTTTGTGTTTCATTTTTTTGTTAATGAGTTCATTGTATATTTTAGATATTAGTTCCTTATCAGATGTATGGTTTACAAATATTGTCTACAACTCTGTAGGTTGCCTTTTCACTTTGATCGTTTCCTTTGCTGTGTGGAAGTTATTTAGTTAGGTGTAGTCACATTTGTTTATTTTTTATTTTATTGTCTCTGCTTTTGGTGTCATATTGCAAAGACTCATGTCAAAGAGCTTTTTTCCATATGTTTTCTTCTATGGGTTTTACAGTTTTAGCTCTTACATTTAGGGGGTTGAACTTGTGATACTTTAATTTGTTGGAAATTTTTATGACCTGTTTTGTGAGCTAATATAATCTTGCAGAATTTTCAGTGTGTACTTGAGAAGTATGTGTATTCTTCTACTGTTCATGCAAAGTTCTATATATATCTGTTTGGTCTATTTGGTTCTATAGTGTTGTTCAGTTCTGTCGTCTCCTTATTGATATTTTCTGATGATTTTTCCATTTTGAGAGTGGATATTGAACTCTCATATTTTTATTGTATTGCTGTGTATTTCTCTCTTTAGATCTGACAATATTTTCTTTATGTATTTAGATGCTTTGATCTTGGGTAAATACGTATTTATAACTGTTATAGCTTCCTGTTCATCTGGCCTTTTATCACTATGTAATGACCTTCTTTGTTTCTTTTGACAGTTTTAACTTAAGGTCAATTTTGTCTAATATAAGAATAATTGACCCTTGAACAGTGGGAGTTAGGGGTGTCAACTGCCCAAGCATTTGAAATTTTGTATGTAACATTATAGTGAGCCCTCTGTATTCAAGATTCTGCATTCACAAATGCAACCAACTGAATCATGTAATACTGGAGTACGTATTTATCACAAAACATCTGCATAAAAGTGGACTCTTACTGTTCAACACTGGTGCAGTGTTGTTGAGAGGGACAGCTATATAGTCACCCCTGCTCTTTTTTGGTTACCATTTGCATAGATTATCTTTTTCCATCTTTTTGAGCCTATGTGTGCCTTTAAAGCTTGAGTTTCTTTAGCCATTATGTTTTTTTGATCGGGTAGTTTTATCTGTTTATATTTAAAGTGATTATGAACTAAATGGCAAAAGAACTTACTCTTGCCATTTGGTTCATTATTTTGTGACTTTTTTTCCAAGTTTCTTTGCCCTTTTTTGCTTTTCTTCCTTTGGAATTTGTAGTCGTACACTTTGAATTGGGCTTCCCAGGTGGCGCAGTGGTAAAGAATCCGCTTGCCATTGCAGGAAGAGCAAGGACTGTAGGTTTGATCCCAGGGTTAGGAAGGTCCTCTGGGATAGGAAGTGGCAACTTGCTACGCCAGTATTCTTGCCTGGAAAATTTCATAGACAGAGGAGCCTGGCAGGCTGCAGTCCATGGGGTTGCAAACAGTCAGACACAACTGAGCAGTTGAGTTCACACACGTGCTTTGAATCATTTTAAGCTTTTGTGCATCTGCTGTAAGTTTTTTCTTGGTGATTACCATGGGGTTTACATAAAATGTCTCATAGCAGTCTATTTTAAGCCAGTAACTTACCTTCATTGCTTTTAAGAACTCTACACTTTTACTACCCCACACATTTTATGCTATTGACGTCACACTTCTTTTTATACTGTATATCCGCTAACAAATTATTGTAGGTGTATTTATTTTTAATATTTTTGTGTTTACTTTTTTAAGCTAGAGTTGAAAATTATTTACCCATCAGCACTGCATATTATTCTGAATTTGATTATGTGTTTACCTTTACTTTATGTTTTCCTGTTACGTGTTAACCTGCTTTCATTTTAACTTGAAAAATTCCCTTTAGCTTTTCTTGTAAGATAGGTCTAGTGGTGATGATTCTATCAGATTTTGTTTGTCTGAGAAAGTCTTTGTCTTATCTTCATTTCTGAAGGGCAGCTTTGCTGGATATAGTGTTCTCCATTGGTCACTTTTTTCTTTTGTCACTTTGAATGTATTATCCCACTGTCTCCTGGATTGTAAGTTTTTTGCTGAGAAATCCACTTATAGCCTTGTAGGGGTTCCTTGATATATCATAAATCCTGTTTTTCTCTTGCTGCTTTTAAAATGTTATCTTTGGATGTTGATAATTATATTTCTATGCAACATTCTTTGGGTTGATCCTTTGAGGATTTGGGTTGATATGTTGGGGACCTTTGAGCTTCAGGAACCTGGATGGGCTTATTGCTCTCAAGATTTGGAAAAGTTTCAGCCATTATTTGTTTAAAGAGAGTTTCTGCCTCTAATTTTTTCTCCTCTGCAAAGCCCCATAGTGCATATATTGATCTGCTTAATGGTGTCCCTTAAATCCCAAATCCCATGGGCTTTCTTCACTCTGCTTCATCCTCACCACATCCCCACCCCCCCACCCCCACCCCCCCGCCCCACTTTGAATTCTTTGTGAAGCAAGTCATAGATTTCCAGTTCTTTGTGTTTAGCTACTGGGGCTTTATTAGTTTCCTGTGGTGGGTCATGTTGCCTGATTCATGTAGCCTTGTGTTGGTGTCTGTGCATGTGAAGGAAACATCATTTCCTGTCTTCACGGGCTGGCTTTAGTAGATTAAGGCCTTCTGCTGCTCTGTCCTCAGGCTGATGGAACTGCCTCACAGATAAAATTTGAGCAGGGCTAGAGCCTGGTCTCTTGGCTGCTGCCAGGTCCTCAGTTGTGTCCACCTTTGGCAGGTATGTAATTGGGGATGCAAGTGGTTTGAATCCTGTCTATTCCCTGGGTGCTGGGACTGCCTGCAGGACTATGGTTGAATAGCCTAGTCATGGTGCCATATCTAGCTCCACAGTTGAAAGGCTTTTTACCAGGGTCATGGATAGTGTGGTATCCACTGTGTCCCTGAGCATTCTCCCATCGGGTCACTGGGTGGGCAGCACTGCCTCTGGGACCAGGGCAGAATGGGTTTAGAATGTCACAGGGCTGCTTCAGGATTTACCGTCAGAATTGAGGTCAGCAGACCTGCCACTGGGGGTTCAGACCAGCGTGTCTTACACTGGTTTCCCAAGTGGGCAGTATTGCCTCTGGATCATGGCAGGTTGGGCTTGGAGTCAAGTGGTAGGGCCCCTTGAGCATCTACAGCTGGGACTGAAGTCAGCAGACCTGCTATTTTCAACACTGATAGAAATTTCTTCTAATATTTAAGTCTATAACTTAAATGGAATGCTTCTCCTAAAGTTTTTGATTGATTTTATTGTTATATATTTATTATTGACTTGATATTTTGGGAAGTAAGCATCTGATTTAGCTATACCTTCATTCACACATATAAGGTTTTGGTGGTGGGTGCTCAGTCACATCCAATTCTTTGTGAGCCCATGGACTGTAGCCCACCAGGCTCTTCTGTCCTTGGGATTTCCCAGGTGAGAATACTGGAGTGGGTTGCCATTTCCTCCTCAGGGGCAGAGACTGGTGTTTCTGGGTCCCTGGGCCAGCAGGAGTGACTCCAAATCACTTTAGAGTGGGGCTGGGGCCGGGTCACAGGACTGCCTCTAGCCTGCAGTTGGGTCTGAAATTGGAAGTCCTGTTGACAGAGGCATGGATGTGTGTGGCATCTCCTGGTCCCTTGGCAGTTTGGCTGTGTGCATTATGGCCAGGCTGGGCCAGAGCCGAGTCTGTGGGGGAAAGGGCTGCTCTTGGTCTGTAGCCAGGGCCACTGTCAGCAAGCCAGCTTCTCCAAGCAATTCTTCCTGGTCTTGGGCTTCATCAGGGTTTTGCAACTTTATACATGGATCCCAAAGCTCCCAAGAAGCCCCTTTTGTCTGTGGAGGGATGCCAGGTTGCTCTTTGTGTGGGAGATGTGAGCTTGGCAGCACCTATTCGACCATCTTGCTGGTATCCTGCTAAACACTTGACGTTTCATCTCTACAACCCTTCTCTGAGTTTACTGCTGCATTATGTCCATTTTGCAGGTGAACCAAATGAGGCACAAGAGATTAAGAAGGTTGTCCAAGGTTTTCTAGCTGGAGCCAGGATTCCGACCTCTTAAGACTGACTTCAGAGTTTGTGTTCTTAAATACTGTGGTTCCCCTGCTCTAAGTGTTTACATTTATATAGTAATAACGTTTTCTTCTCTGCATTTCCTGGGTGGCCTGACCTGGAAGGAGTTCTTGGTGGATGGTTCATATGTAGGGCTTTTCCATTCTTAAAAGTCTGAGAAATTGAGTCATGTTACCTTAATTGATGTCTCTTTATTTTAAATAGAATGTGGGAATGGGGAAGATGGGGATTTTGGTTCATGGAATCCGGAAATGGATAAACAAACTTAAGATCTGGAAGGCGACTCGGGAACCACTGACCTCACTGGGTTGTCTTTGTGGCCTTTGAGTCACATCTTCTGCTGGGCTGCCTCACCAACCCCCACCAAACCCCTACCTACCTCACTAGGTAGGCTGCAGTCAGGGGCCAAACCTGTTTGTCCTGGTGCCCTGTGCCAAAGTGGGTCAGGGCAAGTTTAAGGAGGCTTGACAGGTTCTGTGAGAGTGGAGGACTCAGAAGCAGGCTGCAGAGGTTCCAGGTGAGTGCCTTGTGCTTCATAAATGTGACTGGTCCCTGCACAGGTGAGCTCAGAGGCCCTGGGCACACATACACATTGTCATTGCCATGTAAAAATTATGCACATCTGTTGGAAAATGTCTTAGAACACATAAAACAAGCAAGTAGGTTTTGGTTTATGAACTATTTGGCATTATTCACTAATTTGTATTTATTTTCTGTCTTATATTTTCATTAGTAGAACTCACTGAAGTATTTCTAGTACAAGCAGTCTTTTTAGTTTGGCCGTGTGGCCTATGGGATCTTAGTTCCTCGACCAGGGATTGAACACATCACCCCTGCAGTATAAGCACAGTATTAACCTCTGGACCATCAGGGAAGCCCCAAGAAGTCTTTTAAGTCAGTAGGAATGGCAACCCACTCTAGTATTCTTGCCTGAAGAATCCCATGGACTGAGGAGCCTGGTGGGCTGCAGTCCATGGGGTCACAAAGAGTCAGACACGACTGAGTGACTTTACTTACTTAAGGCCTTTGTAGGTAAAAATTACGTGAGTGAAACTTGGTTTTCTTTTTAAAACTCATCCTAAAGAAATATGTTGTCAGCCAAAGGCATGCCACTGCTGTGAAAATAATGGGCCACTACTACTCTAATAATGAGGTGTGGGGCAGAGAAATGAGGAGTTCACATCTGGAGAGCTTTTGGCACTTGGACACTTAGGGAAAGAGCAGCCTAGAACAATACACTGAACCAAGATGGCACTCCCACCCATGAGAGCTGGATCTCACCTGCACCCCCAGTTTGCTGCTCACCCTTTCAATTGTGCCCTACTTGTTTCCCCACAGGAACCTTGTAAATATCATTACTCTACAGGATGCAAACTAAGGTTGAGAGGTTAAGTGGTTTGTTAAAGGTCATGTGTGGAGTAAATGAAGATGGTTTTCACCTTTCTCGTGTGTGTGGGAAAACTGTGACACTGAAGGTCAGTGGTTGTTTCAAGTCAGCATCATCCCCTTCCACACTTTGTCTTGCACCTTCCATGTTTATGTCTTCTCCCCTTGGTTGAGCACTTCATCCTCTTTTCTCTGAACAGTCATGAGGAATCTCACTGATGCCTAAATCTTCAATTACAGTGTTTATGCTAATGTTTCCAAAATATGTTTTTCTAGCCCAGGAATTCCCTGCTAAGTGCCAGCTCCTATTGCTCTGGTTGTCTAATAGAAATCTCTCAGGGCCTATATCTGAAATAGAGACCATCCTTTCCCCAGTAAATGGCCTGACCACTTACCCAGAATGCTGCTCCAGAAGCCTGGACTACTCCCATACCAACTACTCTGCATTCTCTGCAGTCCTATTGACTCTTATTCCTCCAAGTTTCTGGAACTCACCTCTCTCAGGCCTCCAACCTGTGTGCTTGCCTCAGTCCAGGCCATTCTTCCTGTGGACAGCCCTCTTCTGCCTGTGTGCTCTCTTAAGGCTCTAACCCAAGCTGTCACTTCCTTGTTGGAAATCTATGAATGGACCTAAAAACTCCACTCAGCCTTAGCTAAGTTCAGAGTGCCCACTGGTGCCCTGTCCCCTCTTTAGGTGGTGCAGCTGTCCTGTCCCAAGCCTTTCTGACTCTATACACCATTGCCCTAAGCAGGTGCTACATCTAAGAGTGAGGTAGCAGAGATCACACATGTCTAAGTATGTTTTATCTTATGAGGATTAACTGATTGCAAGTTTTGGAGCCTGGCTCATCAGCAGTAAGCGAGAAGGGGAGCCTTTGAATGGCTAGTTCTCTTTGTCTTTCTTCCTTATCAGCGATCACAGTTCTGGGTAAGGTTTCACATTCTGGAAATCACAAAGGATTGGAGGGAAAGATATCCAAGATTGTGAATTTTGAACAGAGTAGGCAGCATTGCTAAGATGCAACCAGGACATGCCTGCCAGAGCCGTGTCTTTCTAAATGGCCCCCACTGTGTTGTGCACTGTGTCATCCTTGTTGTTGAGCAGGACAGCCTTGGGAGCAGCCCTACTATGAGGCTCCAGGCTCTAGGAGGAAGAGTGTGTGTGAGCAGTTGTGTGTATGTGCTTAGGATGGAGAGGGAGCACGGTGATACCAGTGAAATTGGGGTGGGGGGCTTCTTTTGTGGTGATGAATGACTCAAGTAGCCATGTTGTGTGTGTGTTTGAGGCAGGGTGGAGCTGTTGGGGTTGAGAACAGAGAGTGGGGGCACCTGGTAGAGTTGAGGGGAACCCCAGTTTGTCTCATTGCTTTTGTTAAGGGAAATATTTAAAGCAAAACCCCAGTCTTTAGACCTAGATCTATAATCTGGATATTATGTTTTGCAGTTGATGAATCAGCACTTACAGCCAGGCCTCGTACCCTTGTCTTAGGGTCTGTGTCATTGGTAAACAGCCTCTGTCTCCCCAGGCTCATCTTTTATTTCCCTCACTCTGAAAGCAAACCTCTTACAAAGATTTTCCACTGGTGGGAAAGCTGTCAGTCAATGTGTTCCTACCACTCCTCCTAAGTGGTGCAAAAGCAGAAATGAAAATATACCCCCATTAAATTTTGCTAGGTGGTGGAACTAGTTGCTAGGAACTAGGGGCATTAAAAATTTTTCCTTTTAACCTCTCGTTTTTGCAAAAAAATTTCCTGAATTCAATTAAAAAAAAATTTTTTTTTTTACTTTATTTTGCTTTACAATACTGTATTGGTTTTGCCATACATTCACATGAATCAGCCACGGGTGTACACGAGTTCCCAATTCTGAACTCCCCTCCCACCTCCCACCCCATATCATCTCTCTGGATCATCCCCGTGCACCAGCCCCAAGCATCCTGTTTCCTGTATCTAACATAGACTGGCGATTCGTTTCTTACCTGATAATATACATGTTTCAATGCCATTCTCCCAAATCATCCCACCCTCTCCCTCTCCCAGTGTCTGAAAGTCCGTTCTATACATCTGTGTCTCTTTTGCTGTCTCGCATGCTGCTGCTGCTGCTAAGTCACTTCAGTCGTATCCAACTCTGTGCAACCCCATAGACGGCGGCCTACCAGGCTAGCCTGTCCCTGGGATTCTCCAGGCAAGAACATTGGCGTGGGTTGCCATTTCCTTCTCCAATGCATGAAAGTGAAAAGTGAAAGGGAAGTCACTCAGTCGTGTCCAACTATTAGCGACCCTGTGGACTGCAGCCTACCAGGCTCCTCCATCCACGGGATTTTCCAGGCATAGAGGGTTATCATTACCACCTTTCTAAATTCCATATGTGTTAGTATACTGTATTGGTGTTTTTCTTTCTGGCTTACTTCACTCTGTATAATAGGCTCCAGTTTCATCCACCTCATTAGAACTGATTCAAATGTATTCTTTTTAATGGCTGAGTAATACTCCATTATGTATATGTACCACAGCTTTCTTGTCCATTCATCTGCTGATGAACATCTAGGTTGCTTCCATGTCCTGGCTATTATAAACAGTGCTGCAATGAACATTGGGGTGCCCGTGTCTCTTTCAATTCTGGTTTCCTCGGTGTGTATGCCCAGCAGTGGGATTGCTGGGTCATAAGGCAGTTCTATTTGCAATTTTTTAAGGACTCTCCACACTGTTCTCCATAGTGGCTGTACTAGTTTGGATTCCCACCAACAGTGTAAGAGGGTTCCCTTTTCTCCACACCCTCTCCAGCATTTATTGCTTGTAGACTTTTGGATCACTGCCATTCTGACTGGTGTGAAATGGTACCTCATTGTGGTTTTGATTTGCATTTCTCTGATAATGAGTGATGTTGAGCATCTTTTCATGTGTTTGTTAGCCATCCGTATGTCTTCTTTGGAGAAATGTCTATTTAGTTCTTTGGCCCATTTTTTGATTGGGTCGTTTATTTTTCTGGAATTGAGCTGCAGGAGTTGCTTATATGTTTTTGAGATTAGTTGTTTGTCAGTTGCTTCATTTGCTATTATTTTCTCCCATTCCGAAGGCTGTCTTTTCACCTTGCTTAGAGTTTCCTTTGTTGTGCAGAAGCTTTTAATTTTCATTAGATCCCATTTGTTTATTTTTGCTTTTATTTCCAATATTCTAGGAGGTGGATCATAGAGGATCCTGCTGTGATTTATGTTGGAGAGTGTTTTGCCTATGTTCTCCTCTAGGAGTTTTATAGTTTCTGGCCTTACATTTAGATCTTTAATCCATTTTGAGTTTACTTTTGTGTATGGTGTTAGAAAGTGATCTAGTTTCATTCTTTTACAAGTGGTTGACCAGTTTTCCCAGCACCACTTGTTAAAGAGATTGTCTTTAATGCATTGTATATTCTTGCCTCCTTTAGCTGGTACAACAGATGAACTTTGGTTCCTTTCCAGCAATACCTCCTGGTAGTGTAATAACATATACTAGGAATGAGGTTATGAGATATAGTTAACTCCTGTACCTATTTGTCACTCCCGGAATGGTTCCAAGTTTAATTCCTTGTAGGAAGGTTGACAGTTATAATCATGTTGTTGGTCATTTGCCTTTTTTGGTGTAGCACCAACATTGATGTCCAGAGAGAAAGCTCCACCCGACTGACACAGGCACAGGTCTTGGTTGCATGTCTTTCCTAGAATGTCAGTATTCATCAGCAGTTTGCAGCCAGTGCTTTGTGTATTTGTTTCTTTGGGTTCAAGAGTACAGTCTAGGAAGTCCTGTGTCTTGTCTCCACAGTGTTTAGTATGGTCAAGTTTCTGAGTTTGGTATGATTGACACTTGGAGGTCTCCTGAGAGAATATCTCCACCAGCTGCCTTATCACTTTCTTCTATGAGTAAGTCCCCATCAGCTGTACGGTGTATTCAGACTTCATGACCTGAGGTCTCCCTTGGTTTTTGGAGGTGATGTAATGTGGTAGAAAAAAGGCAGCTTTGGACCCAGACATTCTGAGTTTTAAATTGATTCCAGCGTTATGTTTGGGGGCATGTCGCTTAGCTCTCCTGGACTTTATTTGTAGCGCAGAGAAACTCTTGTGTATCTGGAAGGATGTTAGCTTAGCAGTCCTGTGGAATGTGGAGATCTCCCAGGTAAGAGACATCTGATAATGCCTGATGTCCTTGATATGTCTATCAGGGAAGCCATTCAATTTAAGGTAGGAATGAAAATATTTGCCACCGTATTCCTAGAGACAGTGTGAAGACAACAGCCTTTGAAGGCAATTTAAGCTTCTTGTGGGGAAAGGCATTTTGTGCACAGCTTTTGAAATCGGCTAAACTCTCTCCTTGCTAATACTTACATTCAGTCACTCAGTTGTGTCTGACTCTTTGTGACCCCATGGACTGAAGCCCACCAGGCTCCTCTGTCCATGAGATTTCCCAGGCAAGAATACTGGAGTGGGTTGCCATTTCCTTCTCCAGGGGATCTTCCTGACCCAGGGATTGAACCTGAGTCTCCTGCTTGGCAGATGGATTCTTTACTACTGACCCTTCAGGGAAGCCCAACCTCTATCCTTGCTGTTTGTAAATCCAGAAGTTGCTAGTATTTGTCCATTTCATCTGGTTCTTAAATGGCCCACCTTATCCATGCAATGCATGTTAAAAACTAGCTGAAGGCACAGCCCTCAGCTGCAGTGAGTCCCGCCGTGGCAATCCCTGCCATGTCGCTGGTCTCTGACCTGGCTCCCAGTTCTCTCCCTCTACCTCTCCACACTTGTTTAGTTCAGCACCCACTTTGTGTTGTCCTCCTGCTCCAACTTCCGTTCGCTCCTTCGCTGTGTTTCCCTTTCCCTTCCTTCTGTTAGAAAGGGAAACCAGGCCCTCCTTCTCCACCTCATGGACCCCTCCCCATTCAAGATTTCCCCTGGGAGGAAGGTAAAACAGATCTTTTCATTTATTTTTGTGTGTTGGGTGGTAAAATTGACGTTTGCGATATGGAAAGTGCTCAGAAACTGATTTAGCACAGAACACATCTTGTACTATTTCAGCCCTCTAGGAAATTTACAGGTAATTTGCCAACCAAACTGAAGTGCTCAGTGTTTACAAAGAAGAACCTTTCCCTTTGCTTCTGGTGGTGCTGTTTCTTCCTCTGGAAACACCCTCTCTCCTTGTCTTTCTATTCTCATTTCATACACAGCCTCCTCAAGAAGCCTGTCGCAAAACAATGTGATCTCTGACTTTCAAACTTCACAATTAAAAATTGCTGTATTTATTATGAAAATAAAACAAATGCATTCTAATCAGGGAATAATTTTAAAGTAGAGAAATACATGAAGAAACAAAATCACATCTCTTATTACACCAAGACAGGAGCCATTTATGTCGAATGCTGTTTTCCTTCTGGCCATTTTCTTTGCATCCTTCATACAGTGGTCATAACATACATAAAGTTTTGTATTCTCCTGTCATAAGTACTTCTATTCCATTTTATATTTCCTTTAAACATTGTAGAAGCTGTATGATATTTTATGATGTGGCTCCTGATTGGCTGATCCATTCTCCTGATGTTGAATATCTAGCTTCTTCCCCATTTTTCTGTATTTTAAGAATCCTAAGATAAGCATCTTTGTGCATTTTGGATTAAAAAAAATAGATTTCTAGAAATGCAATAACCGGATAAGAGCTTATTGACAGATTTAAAAGTATCTGCTATATCTTACCAAACTGACTTTCAGAAAGTTTGCTTTTTAAAACAAATTTATACTCCCAAATTTATACATTCAGTAGTGTATGTGACTACAGGGTCACATATTATATGTTTGCTATTTGAACAAAAACATATATTTTCCCCATGTTATAAGACTTGGAGGATTAAGACTGTAGCACATGTGTGCATTTACTGGGTGTTGCAGATGTCCTCTCTTGGAGGTGGGTTGACAATCCACCCCTTGGTCCCAGCTTTAATACCAGGTAGATCCACCTCTCAGCTGGTGTTGGGTTGGAATGTTGATCCAGATGGCTGAGTTCCGCAGTGATAGGAAGTGGGATTCTGCCAGGAGGCCAGGAGCTTTTGGTCTAGTGCTGTGTCCTCTCCCCAGCGTGGTGTTTTCTGGTGTCCTCCTTCATTCTGCTCGGCTGTTCTGGCCCCTTGACTCCAGCCCTGTGGTCCTTGGAGGCATGGGCTCTGGGAGCATCCTGGAAAGCAGCCAGTTTTGACATGGATGACCCAGGCACTGCTTCCCTGGTCTGAGGAGTCCGTCCCTGCAGTTACCCTGATGGAAGTGGGTGAAAATGAGAATTGTCCTGATTTGAGAGCACCATTTTTCTTCCTTCAGATAGAGTGGGAGTGGAGGCTTTTAAATATATAGGATTTTTTTTTTTTAACGGAGGATTTCTTTTAGAACAATTCTGTTCTCTCTTGTCAGGAAAGAAGCAAAGTGTTCTTCATATAGTTGGATGTGTGTCTGTTTGGATTAAAGGAAGTAGGTAAAGCCTTGCATGCATAGGCAGATGCCCCCTCCTTTTGATTATTGAGCACAGAGCATTAGCCAGTGCAGCCCTGCTACTCCCAGCCACCCTGGGGAGACTGTGAAGGTTGAACAGATTATTTCTTAAGGTGGGAAACATGAAAAGATCTCTAACAACATGGATCTCTGGTTCTGTCCCAATTGAAAATAATGTTTGAGGGTCACTGCCTTCCTTAGTTTCTGTCTGGTTGTGTCACAGATTGGAGGATTTTGGTAGAAATTAAGCCGTATTACCAAGTCTGTGTTCCATGAAGTATGGATCCCTGACCTGGGGGCTACTTGCCCTAAGGGAAGGGCAAATGGTAAAAGGACTTGAGCCCTTGCTAACCTTTTTGTCCCATGACTGTCTTAATAAATGGGCCTTTGCTTTAAGAGCCTGGGTATTTTTTTCTTTTTCTTTTTTGCAGTGAAAACTTTTATTATATTTGGAATTAACCAGCTGGATTCAGTTTGCTGCTGCTGCTAAGTTGCTTTAGTCGTGTCCGACTCTGTGCAACTTCATAGACGGCAGCCCACCAGGCTCCCCCGTCCCTGGGATTCTCCAGGCAAGAACACTGGAGTGGGGTGCCATTTCCTTCTCCAATGCATGAAAGTGAAAAGTGAAAGTGAAGTCGCTCAGTCATGCCTGTCTCTTAGTGACCCATGGACTGCAAACTACCAGGCTCCTCCGCCCGTGGGATTTTCCAAGCAAGAGTACTGGAGTGGGATGCCATTGCCTTCTCAGTTTAGATAATCCTAATTTTGTTGGCAACATCCAAAGCATCATAGTCAAGAGCCACTCGAACATATGCCTTCTCCTCTCCATCAGGCCTGATCACCGTTTTCACTTTGGCCATGTCAGTGTCACGGAGCTTCTTCACAGCCTGATTAATTTGGTGCCTAGACATCCACAATGGATACCAGTGTTGCTGTCTTCTGTTTTCTTCATGGCTGACTCAGTGCTGAGCAGGAATTTGATGATGGCATAGTGGTCAAGCTTGTTTCTCCTAGGGGCGCTCCTCTGAGGATGTTTGGGCTGCCTCCTGAGCCACAGTGTTTCAGGCTGCCGCAAGGTAGGTAACATCTGGATCTGTTTTTGTGTGTGTGGCTGTGGATGCCTTTCAACACTGCTTTCTTGACCGCCAAAGCCTTTGCTTCGGCTTTGGCTTTAGGAGGGGCATGGGTTTCTGTTGTCACCTTTGGCACCATCTTTGTGAAAAGGAACCTGGATATTTTTAATGCTTGGGAATGGCTTACGGTGAACTACTCTTATCTCCTCGCCTATCTCCAGCTGAGCTATTTCAAATCATAAAAGATGACCCTGTGAAAGTGCTGAAATCAATATGCCAGCAAATTTGGAAAACTCAGCAGTGGCCACAGGACTGGAAAAGGTCAGTTTTCATTGCAATCGCAAACAAAGGCAATGCCAAGGAATGCTCAAACTACCACACAATTGCACTCATCTCACACGCTAGCAAAGTAATACTCAAAATTCTCCAAGCTAGGCTTCAACAGTACGTGAACCAAGAACTTCCAGATGTTCAAACCGGATTTAGAAAAGGCAGAGGAACCAGAGATCAAATTGCCAACATCTGTTGGATCATAGTGAAAGGTTGCTGCTGTGAGCCATGTGCTGCACCAGGATTTGTGACCTCCAGAGGAGAGGATTTTGATCCAGGGCCAGAGACTAGGCTTGACTAATGGAGCTTTTTATGTAACAGAACTTTATTAAAGTATGAGAGGGATAGAGAAAACTTCTGACATAGACATCAGAAGAAAGCAGAAAGAATGCCCCCTTGATAGTTTTTAGCAAGGTGTTTTATGTCTGTTAGCAAGCTTATTAATCAGATAAGAGAGACCTCAAGGCTGAGGGAGTTTCACCAGGCCCCTCTCCCACAATGTGCATTTTTGAGATAGGATAGCATGAGGTGTGTCATCCCCCGGCCATAAAGTAACTGTAATGAATACTGGTTTGTTGAGCCGTTATCAACCCAAGGTTTGAGAAAAGAAAATAATCTTAGGGGGAACCATTTTGAAGAAAGGCAGATTCCAAAGCAAATACATTGTTTCATTAACATAGCTTAAGAAAAATATTTCCTTAAGGAAAACACATTGGTTAGTTCGAGTCAGAATCAGGTGTCCTCAACACAGAATTAAAAGAAGACGCTTCTAATTTTGTGTAGAGAAGGAAAAGTCTGCCATTGCAGTCTATTTCCTCCTGCAGCGTGGGGACCTTTGCCCTTTCTACCTGTTACCCTCTCAATAGAAAAAGCACGAGAGTTCCAGAAAAACATCTATTTCTGCTTCATTGACTACAGTAAAGCCTTTGACTGTGTGGATCACAACAAACTGTGGAAAATACTTGAAGAGATGGAAATACCAGACCACCTGACCTGCCTCCTGAGAAATCTGTATGCAGGTAAAGAAGCAACGTTAGAACTGGACATGGAACAATGGACTGGTTCCAAAGTGGGAAAGCAGTATGTCAAGGCTGTATATTGTCACCCTGCTTATTTAACTTATATGCAGAGTACATCATGAGAAACGCTGGGCTGGAAGAAACACAAGCTGGAATCAAGATTGCCAGGAGAAATATCAGTAGCCTCAGATATGCAGATGACACCACCCTTACGGTGAGGATGAAGAGGAGCTAAAGAGCCTCTTGGTGAAAGTGAAAGAGGAGAGTGACAAAGCTGGCTAAAGCCCAACATTCAGAAAACAAAGATCATGGCATCTGGTCCCATCACTTCATGGCAAAAAGATGGGGAAACAGTGGAAACAGAGAGAGACTTTATTTTCTTGGGCTCCCAAATCACTGCAGATGGTGACTGCAGCCATGAAATTAAAAGGCACTTGCTCCTTGGGAAAAAAAAGCTATGACAAACCTAGACAGCATATTAAAAAGCAGAGACATTACTTTGCCGACAAAGGTCCATCTAGTCAAAGCTATGGTTTTTCCAGTGGTCATGTATGGATGTGAGAGTTGGGTGTAAAGAAAGCTGAACACTGAAGAATTGATGCTTTTGAACTGTGGTGCTGGAGAAGACTCTTGAGAGTCCCTTAGACTGCAAGGAGAGCCAACCAGTCCATCCTAAAGGAAATTAGTCCTGAATATTCATTGGAAGGACTGATGCTGAAGCTGAAGCTCCAATACTTGGGCCACCTGATGCGAAGAACTGACTTATTGGAAAAGACCCTGATGCTGGGAAAGATTAAAGGTAGGAGGAGAAGGGGACGACAGAGGATGAGATGGTTGGATGGCATCGCCGACTTGATGGACATGACTTTGAGCAAGCTCCGGGAGCTGGTGATGGACAGGTGTGCTGCAGTCCATGAATCTGAAAGAGTTGGACACGACTGAGGAACTGAGCTGAACTGAGCCCTATCTCTTTTATCAAGCCTTTAGGTAATTTAAGGTCCATTTGGAGCACCTGGTCTCTGACTGCCTGAACTATCCTTTGTGTGCTGGCAAACCTCTTAGATATACTTTCTTTTTGTCAGAACCCACAGAACCCACTTCCAGTTCCTACAAGGCCCCGTGTCTCCAGGTGGCCAGTCCCATTCTTTCCACTCCAGGCTCATCCAAGACATAAATGGTGATGAAACAAGATGCCCCCATCTCCCTCCTAAGATTGTAGACTTTGTTGATTATTGTGAGATGCTGGTTTTTCATTATACTGTAGTACCTATTTCAGAACCCATAATATTTGCCAGCTTTTCCCTCATATGTTGTTTACTCCCAGCTTCACCTCATCCTAAGTAATGGGAAGGAAGGTGGTGATCCAGAACAGTCTCATCACAGGACAGACAAGTCAGTGGCAGCAGGAGGAGGGAGAGGGTAGGTACCACTCAAGGCCTAGTTAATTGTTGATAGGCCTTTGGGTTTTTTCACAAAAGGGTGAAAAATCTTGCTTTTTCTGTAAAGTTGCCTTGTCATGAAACTACTGTGGGCCAAACAAAACACATACATGGGTGCTAGTTGAAGATAACTGTTCTCAACTCAGCTTCCAGTAAGGGCTTGAATGATCGGTATACTTAGTTCCAGGTGTTTACAAGTCACTAAGGGAATTTTCCTGCTGTTTCTCAAGTTTACATGGTTTTGTAACTCCCAAGAAGCTGGCAGGATTTATCAGGATGCAGAAACTTAAGTTTAAATTATTGATCCCTGCATTTAAATGTCGCAGAAGATAAGGACTTCACTATAAAATTAGCGAAAATGTCCTGCCTCAGTTCTCCATGTAGCATCACAGTTAGACAGAACCTCAGAGGCACCTGGGCACCCCTCTCCTCTTCTTGCCTTGAGGGGAAGGGGATGACCATGGTCCATGGGGATCTATTTGTGAAATCCCTGGAGTCTCTTTGTCTTCCTCCCTAGCATCAGAGCTGGGGCAGGGGTTGACCTGGATGTTAATAGGCATTAACTGAGAGGATTGAAATGATACCCAATGCACCAATATCCAGCTCTGCTTCCTAGAGCTGTGACCTGGGGCTGCTGAATCTGGGTCAGAGGAATTAAGAATTGTCCAGCCTTCTGCCACACTGGGCACTTGGCACAATGTGGGTCAGAGCTGGCTCTCCACTTCCTTCTGTGAGCATGTGTGGATTCACTCATCTGCACCCCAAGACCTGCCCATCAGCCATGTCCCAGAAGCTTCCTCTCCACCTCTTAACAGAGGCCAGAATCCTCAGGGCCAGGCTGAGGGCTGGTCACCCCACTGCAGCGCTTCCCCACCCCTGCTGCCTCTGCTCCTTGTGTTTGAAAGCCAGGAGCCTTAATTCAGGTTTTGTTGTCATTGTGGTGGTTTATTTGTTTTGGCACAGTATATTTCTATGTTTTTAATCAGTCTTTAGAAAAATTTTAGATTTACAGAAAATTTGTGAAGCTAATATAACACTCCTGTATACTGCTTACCCATTTTCCACTGATTTAACATCTGATATTGCCTCACTATATTTGCTGAAAAAAAACAAGCCTACATTGATAATGTTACTATTAATTAATTAACATCTGATATTACCTCACTATATTTGCTAAAGGAAAGCAAACCTACATCGATAATGTTGGTATTAATTAAACTTATGGCTTTATGTGAATTTCACTAGTTTTCCTGCTGGGTCTTCTCCTGTTCCAGGACTCCATGTTGAATTTAGGCTTCAGTGTTCGGTGTTGCCCCGTTTCCTGCCTGCCTTTCCCTTTTCTTTACACGTTCTGTTTGTATAACCATTCTCAACCTGGTGAATTCCCCAGGAGAGATTATGTGCTCATTTGCAGGCTAATTTTGAAATACAAGAGCTTTAATCCCTACCCTATGATAGAGCTGTCAGCTTGGAAGGTGTACAGCTAGCACAGATGTGGGTGGGGGCTTCTCAGCACCTTTGAAGCAGAGCAGGAGCAGGTGCTGCTCGGGCACAGCTCTGCGACCCCGCACTCTGTCGGTGCATGAGCAGCGTGGCCCATGAGCTGGGACTCCAGCTGCAGTCACGTCTGCTTTGTTTTCCCAGTCACACCAAGGTGTCATCATACCTGTGTTTATCTCTAGGTGAAGTCAGCTGTGCCCATCCAGCCAGCAAGTGGGAGTGGGAAAAGACACCCTGTGGCCCGAGCTAAGGAGCACTGGCTGTGTTGAGGCTGGAGGACACGGGAGAGGCCGTGGCCAGGCACGGACGGGCAGGCTTCACCACCAGAGCACCAGGTTCCTCACCTGGTCTTGGCTGGTACCTTCTTTGGCAGAAGCCATGTTCACAGCTGACTGTAAATGACCTTTGCTGTATGTAACGGGTTCATTTTTATTATTTTTTGTTTTTAAGAAACTAACATGCATATCAGTGGAAAAGTTCAGTAGTACCAGAGTTTAAAACTAATGACAGCCCCCTCATGCTTCTGCCATTGCTGTCTGAAGGGCAATGAGCTTCAACTTTTTAAGCTGGTTCTTTTAATATTTGCTTCCAAAGTTAAAAATAATGTGCATATACTTCTAGCTCTAGACTCTAGACTCCTAGCAGTGTTGGACATTAGTTTCCAGGCTCTTTCCCCCTTGGCATCTCAGTATATTTGGTTATAGCAGTAGACATATGGTGTACTAATATTTTGCATCTCTTACTGTACAGCTTTTTTGTTTTTCCTTGGGTTCAAAACAGCCTCATGTTTTCATTAACTTAGTTTATCTAGAATGTATGGTTGTGCTCCCAAGGTCTCCACCAGCTCTGTAGAAATCCTCAACAGCGTCTTTTAGAGGTTAGCATCAGATGACTTTTGTCGGTCCCAGTTGCCCTCTGGGGAGATCCTCCCTAGAACTCTGAATTCTCTTTCATGCCAACCACACTGTGTCCTCCTTGGGAAGAACATGCCAATATGAGAAAGATAATTGTTTTCTAAATTGTTTTCCAGTGGATGGATCCTGGGGTGTTATGCATAATATTGTTTCTCTCTCCCTTGGCTTTGAAAGGTTGTTTCTGAACGGAAAGACTCCGGGATTCTTGGCCTCTGGAGGAGAAGAATTCAATCCAGGGCCAGAGACGAGGCTTGATCGCTCAGAGCTTTTGTGTGATAAAGTTTTATTAAAGTATAAAGGAGATAGAGAAAGCTTCTGACATAGGCATCAGAAGGGGGCAGAAAGAGTACCCCCCTGCTAGTCTTCAGCTGGATGTTATATAGTCACTAGCAGTTTGTTCGGAGAAGGTGATGGCACCCCACTCCAGTACTCTTGCCTGGAAAATCTCATGGATGGAGGAGCCTAGTAGGCTGCAGTCCATGGGGTCGCGAAGAGTCTGACACGACTGAGCATCTTCACTTTCACTTTTCACTTTCATGCATTGGAGGAGGAAATGGCAACCCACTCCAGTGTTCTTGCCTGGAGAATCCCAGGGATGGTGGAGCCTGGTCGGCTGGCATCTATGGGGTCGCACAGAGTCAGACGCGACTAAAGCGACTTAGCAGCAGCAGCAGCAGCAGTTTGTGAATGAAAGAAAGGAATGTCTTAAAACTCAGAATGGCACCAGGCCCCTCACTCATAAGATGCATTTTGGGATAATCTTGGCACCAGATGATTCATCTCAGGCCATAAAATGATTAACTTGAATCTTATATAAGGGCAGATTACCATACAAATAGTTCATTTACATAGGTTAGAGGAACAATGTTTGAGTATAACATACTGGTTTGTCAAGTAGGTTCTGAGCCATTAGGCGTCACCAACTTGAAGACAGAGTCTGGGGTAAATGCATAGTACATTAACATAGCTTAAGACAAATATTTCCATAAGAAAAATGCATTAGTTAACTCAAGGCTTGAGAACAGTTAACTTCAGGTGAAACCAGGTGTCATTATGGCAACACAGTATTTTAAGAGAAACCTCCTTTTAAGTTTGTATAGACAAGAACAAAAAATATCACTAGTTTGTTTCTTCCTGCCGCTTAAGAGAGATAATAATGTCTGACGCTTGCAGGCTATTTCCTCTGTTTGGAGACCCCTGGCCTTCCTGCCTGTTACCCTCTCAGCTTCTGGAAGCTGGGGGGCCTATCTCCTCCCCCACCTGCCGCACTGCCGCAAACGACCAACACTGTGTTATTTTGTGTATGCATTTCACTCCAGTTTTATCGTATTTTCCTCTTCCTGTTCCCCTTTTACTCAGCTGTCATTTTTAAAATATGTATCTTAGAAATGAACATAAATGAATACATGCTTGTTTTTCTTATATTTTTAAAGAACTTTTATTGAGATATAATTCACGTATCATACACTTTGCCTGCTTAAATATATAATTTAATATATTCTAGTATATTCACAGGGTTGTGCAACCATCATTGTGATCTAATTTTAGAATATTTTTTGCCTCCTGAAAAAACCCCCATAACTCATTAACAGTCAGTCACTCCCCATTCTGCCCTGAGCAACTGCTAATCTACTTTCTGTCTCTCTAAATTTGCTCGTTATGGACATGTTATATAAATGGAGTCATACAGTATGTGGTCCACCGTGACTGGCTTTTTCCCTGTTATAGCGTGTATTAGTACTTCTTTCCTCTTTTATCAGGCTTCCCTGGTGCCCAGGAATAGATCAGAGTATTTACTCAACAGTTGGTGTGTCTCAGATCTGCTGCTACTTTTTTGCTATTATAAATAACGCTGTTGTGAATATTTGTATACAAGTATTTTTTTATGTGGATGTATGTTTTAATCTTTGCTAGGTATATACCTGGGAATGAAACTGCTGAGCAAATCAGCCAGTCTTTTTCAAAGTCTGAGAATGGCAGCACCATTTTATAGTCTCAGAAGCAAATCCTTGTAATTGTGTCTTTTTTTTTTTTTAATAGTAGTTATCCTAGTGAGTGTGCAGTGGTGTCTCATTGTGATTTTCACTTGCATTTCCTTAATGACTAATGATGTTGAGCATCTTTTTATGTGCTTATTGGCCATCTGTATATCTTCTTTGGAAAAATATCTGTTCAAATAGTTGCCCATTTAAAGAATAGTTTTATTGAGTTATGATCGACATACATGCAGTTCACCCATTTAAAGTGGACAAGTCAGTGGTTTTAAACATTCACAGAGTTGTGCAAGTATTGCCACAGTAAGTCTGAGAACTTTAGTTCTCATCACCCCAAAAAGAAACCCTGTAGCCATTAACAGTTATTCCTTTGTCCATTTTTAATGAGTTGTCTTTTTGTTGTTGAGTTCTAAGACCTCTTTATACAAGTTGCTTATCAACTGTCGACTGGCAAATATTTTCTCCCATTCTGTGAGTTGTGTTTTTATTTTCTTGATGGTGTTGTTTTCAGCAAAACAGTTTACAGTTTTGATGTGGTCCAGTTTATTTTACTTTTTTCTTTTGATACATTTATTTTTGGTGTCTTTGCCTTGTGTTTGTAACTGGTGTTTACTTCTGTAGTCTCAGATTTTTTTGAGATCAAAGTCATTCATAAAAATAAATAAGAAAGTTGTGTGGCAATGGCATGAACTTTGTCCATATGCATCTCGGCAGGGAAATCAGTAATGAGTTTTTAATGTTGAAGCCTCAGTAGAGTCAGGGATCTTTCCAGTGTCTGGAGGGATCAGTTGCCTTCAGCTAGGCTTCCCTAAATCTTTCTTTCCACCTCTCTCTCAGGTTGGTGTGGGGCTGGGTAGCAGGTAGAAACTGGAGGAAACTTGATGAACCTCTGACACAGTATCCGGGACTGTCCCCTCCACTCCTGCCAGGGTGGGGCAGAGCGGTCTGAAGAGCACAGCCTGGGATCCTCCTGCAGACAGCTCTGAACCACTTACAAGGATAGAAGGGAAGTTCATTTATTTTATGAGCTCAGAAGAAATGGGTTGGCTGCCGGGTATTTAGCCATATGTGCACGATTATTTCTTTGAGAAAACAGGCCCTAGATTCTAAATCATCGGTTCAGAAATAGACTTTTGAAAAGTGCTCTGTTTCTAAGTTGGCTCCACCTGTGCTCGTTCGTCAGTGTTCTTTTCCGTAGCCGTTCCACCCGTGGGGGCTGTGTGTGTGCAGTTTTATGTCCATTTTTTTGTCTGCCTATGAGCATTACTATCCTAAGATCCTGGCTGTAAGGCAGCATGCCCGGCGTGGCCATCCCCCTTGAGACCCCACAGCCTGTCAAGAGAGAATGTGAGCTAGGCCAGAGGCTGGTCTGAGTACCTGTAACCCTTTCTCATGAAGCGCTGATTATCCAAGTGTGAATCAGAGCCCTTTTTTTCTCTTCCTTCCAAACTCACATTTGGTTGTTTCATGGCTCATTAGTTTTGTTTTAAGGATGGGCAGGGAAACATGAATAGGGAGAAACTGGAGCTTTTTAAAAAGTGGTGGATATCAACTGAAATGGCATTGCTAATTTATCTAGGGATTTTATCTGTGTGGCTCTTATTCCATGTTTTCGTAGAGAATTGATATGATGGTTTTTCAAAACAAAATGAATGCATACATATGGTTACAAAGGAGTGTGAAGCTGAACATGATGGCCTCTCCCTCTTCCCTTCCCGACTCTAGACTCTCTGCAGAGGCAGCTACTGTAAAATTTATTTTGCTCCCCTCTGAATTTTTAAGTATTTATATATTAGATACTTTGTTAAAAGTGCACAGATGGTATCATATTATACACAGTTTTGTGCATCTTATTTCTTCTTTTTTCATAAGAGGTATTTGTTGAAACTCTTTCCATGTTGGCATGCACAGACCTGCACCCCCCTTGGAACTGCAGAATATTCTTTATATGAATGGTTGTGACTCTTAATCTGCTCTCTTGATACACATTTAGGTAGTTTCTCGCTTTTTGCTAATACAGTGCCCCATGAAACTCTTGGGCAAGTGTCTCGTTTCCAAGTTTGCATTAATGGATTATTATATTTTCCCTTAAACTATAAAAGGTCCTGGTTTCCAGTGATTCTTAACTGGGCCATGGAATCATGAGGCTTTGGGTTGTAGACTGATTTGTTGTATATGGTTTGGGTGCAGTCTGGTAGGAGAGACTAGAATTCAGATTTTATTTTTGAGAAGATACTTGAGCATTAAGTTAAAAAAGGACCCAAGCATTATTGTCTGTTTTGGAGTGCTCAAACATTTATGCTTACATTTTGTATCTTTGTAATGCTTTGGAGGCTGAAGGACCTTGATTAACTTTGCCTGGATTTGGAGATGGACTGGAGGGAGTAGTTTGGTTAGAGAACACAGTCCCAAGCAGGGGAATAGGGGCAGAACTGGTGAACTGCACCCACTCATTCTGGTCTATAGAAAAAGACCACTCAGTGTTTCCTGTTCTAGAAGTACTTTTTTAGTGAGATGAAGATATGGTCTGTGGAGTGGATCAACAGTAAAAGTTCTCACGATGTCAGATGGTGAAGACAGATGTCTTAAAGCGCAAAGTCTGCATGTATGGGAGTGTGGCAGAGGGCAGCTTGGCATGACTGAGCTGGACAGGGGTTGGGCATTTGGTTCTGACTGTGCAAACCCCTCTGCTCATACCTACAGTTTCCCAGGCAAAGCTGTTGACCTCCTTGTTGGCTTGTGGAGAAGAGCTAGCAGGACAAACAAAAGATGTGGGCAGGTAATGACTTCGATCTATCTGGCCACTGCCATCCCCACCTGGCATGACAGTCAGGACTTACTAGTACTTACTAAGTGGGTTTTGGGAGAATTAACTTTTGTGGGTAGTTTGGGAGTTGAATTTTCATTAAATGCTTTGGAGTAGTTGGAGTGGGAAGACCGGGAAGATACAGGAAGGTGATTGTTTCTTGATGGCCAGTGAAAGGGCGGCAGACCCAAATTCATGCTTTTGCACACGTTATCTCATAGAATCTTTATAATATCCTCAGTGAGGTGTTTGCCATTATCTACTTTTAACAGATGAGGGTATGAGTGGAGTCAGAGTTTTACTGATGGTTGATCTGTAATTGGTTTCATTTCTGTGAGCTATAGATTGACGGTAACTGTAGGCCTTCCACTGACTGCACTTTTTCGCTGTGTCTTTCCTGCCATCCAATGTGATGTTGAACTGAACACTCATTAGAGTGGTCATGGGGCTGGTGGTTGAGTTTGCTGAAGGTTTGCCCAAAGTTTTTCTTTCTGTTCTCAGAAGAGTATTGTTGGGGTGTTGTACATTATCCTCCCAAAAACTTGAATGTGAAGCTACTTGTCTGACTTATATGCTTCTGCTTGCTCAAAGAATGATGGTGTGATCAATTCTTCCTGCTGGGTTTGGTTCATGTCTATTTTCTCAGAGTGAAAGCATGCTCAGAAATGTTGTGTGAGCTGCCTCACCTGAGAGATACTTGAGTGAGTTTCGTGGCTGTCTTTCATGGCTTTGCTGAGCACTTGGGGTGCTCAGGGCACACAGACTGAGCATGGGAAAGCAACCTTTTTCCCTGTAAGTCCAGCTGGCTCCAGAAGAGGTCCTTACAGACAGTCCTTTCCAGTTAGGGAATTAGACAGGGTGAGGTTGAAAGGTCTTTGACTCACCATTGACATTCAGCCTCCTGTCAGAAAATGGCCAGACTCTTCCCTCCACATGCTTCTGTTGACTTGAAGTTTCTATTAAACCCTCCAAACTTCTTAGGCACAACTTTAAAATCCAATTCTTCCGCCAGTTCTCTTGCCTCCTTCCCTAGTTTTGCCGCAGGAGCTATGTTTCACAGATTACAAATTCTGATCTGTTCACTTTTTGTGACGGTTCTGCCTAGTTAGAGTGCATTTCCCATCTGACGGAGAGTGGCGTGATGTGCCTTTCCTACTGCTGACGTCCAGTCATCAGAACTGCTGCCCTGTCATTGCTCCCCCCAGTGCCCCAGCCAGTGTCCTCCACTAACAGTATTCTGCTCTCACATCAGTCTTGCTCTTTAGTCCTGCACACATCGTCTGCTTCCCATCACTCAAAGGTGCCCTGGGATCTCGTCCCACCTTTTTCCCTCAGCAGCCCCTACAGCATGTTGTGCGTTCAGGTTCCTGTCCTCACTGTGATGAATCTTAATTGGAAAGTGAGCAGGGTTGGGGACTAAACTGCGGTGTGTTTAGTCAAATCAAGTTGAAACTTTTGAGCAGGCAGAGGAGGATATGTATACATTTCCACAAAAGCATTTCCTGAACCCCTGCACTGGGCCAGACACTGGACATAACAGGGCAGATATGGCAGGGCCCGTAAACTTTAGAGACTCCTGGTCTGTGGGAGGAGAAACCCCAGCAGTGGGTGCACAGGAGTATGGAAGAGTGGAACCCCGAGGTAAAGAATATGGGCCCTTGGAGACAGCATCATACCAGCTGCCAGGTGGGCACCACATGCTCCCTGACATACTGAGGATGGTCCCTTCCTGATCACATCATGAGACAGCCCACACCACACTAAGTATCCCTCCAGGCTCAGCAATCTACCCATTGATAAATTTTTAGGAATCAGTTCAGTTCAGTTCACTCAATTAGTCGTGTCTGACTCTTTGAGACCCCATGGACTGCAGCACACCAGGCTTCCCTGTCCATCACCAACACCCGGAGCTTGCTCAAACTCATGACCATCGAGTCGGTGATGCCATCCAACCATCTCATCCTCTGTCGTCCCCTTCTCCTACCTTTAATCTTTCCCAGCATCAGGGTCTTTTCTAATAAGTCAGTTCTTCACATCAGGTAGCCAAAGTATTGGAGTTTCAGCTTCAGCATCAGTCCTTCCAATTAATATTCAGGACTGATTTCCTTTAGGATTGACTGCTTGGATCTCCTTGCAGTCTGAGAGTCTCTCAAGAGTCTTCTCCAAGAGTCCTCTCAGCTTTCCTTATAGTCCAACTCTCACATCCATGCATGACTACTGGGAAAACCATAGGTTTGACTAGATGGAACTTGGTTGGCAAAGTACTGTCTCTGCTTTTTAATATGCTGTCTGGGATTCTCATAGCTTTTCTTCCAAGGGGCAAATGTCTGTTAATTTCTTGGCTGCAGTCACTATCTGCAGTGATTTTGGAGCCCAAGAAAATAAAATCTGTCACTGTTTCCACTGTTTCCCCATCTATTTCCCATGAAGTGATGGGACCGGATGCCATGATCTTAGTTTTTTGAATGTTGCGTTTTAAGCCAACTTTTTCACTCTCCTCTTTCACCTTCATCAAGAGGCTCTTTAGTTCTTCTTCACTTTCTGCCATAAGGGTGGTATCATCTGCATATCTGGGGTTATTGATATTTCTCCCAGCAATCTTGATTCCAGCTTGAGCTTCATTCAGCTTGGCATTTTGCATGATGTACTCTTCATATAAGTTAATAAGCGGGGTGACAATATACAGCCTTGATGTACTCATTTCCTGATTTGGAACCCTTCTATGTTCCATGTACAGTTGTAACTGTTGCTTCTTGACATGCATAAAGATTTTTCAGGAGGCAAGTCAGGTGGTCTGGTATTCCCATCTCTTTCAGAATTTTCCACAATTTGTCGTGTTTCACATAATCAAAGGCTTTGGCATAGTCAATAAAGCAGAAGTAGACGTTTTTCTGGAACTCCCTTGCTTTCTTGATGACCCAGTGGATGTTGGCAATTTGATCTCTGGTTCCTCTGCCTTTTCTAAAACCAGCTTGAACATGTGGAAGTTCATGATTCATGTACTGTTGAAGCTGGCTTGGAGAATTTTGAGCGTTACTTTGCTAGCATGTGAGATGAGTACAATTGTGTGGTAGTCCATACAGATGTCTGCACCACACATTTTAAGGAATAAAGCAAAGTCACTCAGTTGTGTCCAACTCTTTGTTACCCCATGGACTGTAGCCTACAAGATTCCTCCATCCATGGGATTCTCCAGGCAAGAATACTGGAGTGGGTTGCCATTTCCTTCTCCATAGGAATAAGATAGTGTAATGTAAGAATAAGATAATATAAGATAAGAAAATTTTAGGAATAAGATAATGTAAATGAAATTTCTTGTACCAATGATTTTAGAAAAATTTAGAGCCCCAAAGATCTAGCATCTCATTTTCTGAAAATTCGGGAAATTTTCACCTAAGCAACAAAGTTCAGTTCAGTCTCTCAGTCGTGTCCGACTCTTTGCGACCCCATGAATTGCAGTGCGCCAGGCCTCCCTGTCCATCACCATCTCCCGGAGTTCGCTCAGACTCACATCCATCGAGTCCGTGATGCCATCCAGCCATCTCATCCTCTGTCGTCCCCTTCTCCTCCTGCCCCCAATCCCTCCCAGCATCAGAGTCTTTTCCAATGAGTCAACTCTTTGCATGAGGTGGCCAAAGTACTGGAGTTTCAGCTTTAGCATCATTCCTTCCAAAGCAATCCCAGGGCTGATCTCCTTCAGAATGGACTGGTTGGATCTCCTTGCAGTCCAAGGGACTCTCAAGAGTCTTCTCCAACACCACAGTGCAAAAGCATCAATTCTTCGGTGCTCAGCCTTCTTCACAATCCAATTCTCACATCCATACATAACTACTGGAAAAACCTTGACTAGACAGACCTTAGTCGGCAAAGTAGTCTCTGCTTTTGAATATGCTATCTAGGTTGGTCATAACTTTCCTTCCAAGGAGTAAGCGTCTTTTAATTTCATGGCTGCAGTCACCATCTGCAGTGATTTTGGAGCCCCCCAAAAATAAAGTCTGACACTGTTTCCCCATCTATTTCCCATGAAGTGCTGGAATCAGATGCCATGATCTTCGTTTTCTGAATATTGAGCTTTAAGCCAACTTTTTCACTCTCCACTTTCACTTTCATCAAGAGGCTTTTTAGTTCCTCTTCACTTTCTTCCATAAGGGTGGTGTCATCTGCATGTCTGAGGTTATTGATATTTCTCCCAGCAATCTTGAGTCCAGCTTGTGCTTCTTCCAGCCCAGCGTTTCTCATGATGTACTCTCCATACAAGTTAAATAAGCAGGGTGACAATATACAGCCTTGACGTACTCCTTTTCCTATTTGGAACCAGTCTGTTGTTCCATGTCCAGTTCTAACTGTTGCTTCCTGACCTGCATACAGGTTTCTCAAGAGGCAGGTCAGATGGCCTGGTATTCCCATCTCTCTCAGAATTTTCCACAGTTTATTGTGATCCACACAGTCAAAGGCTTTGGCATAGTCAATAAAGCAGAAATAGATGTTTTTCTGGAACTCTCTTGCTTTTTCCATGATCCAGCAGATGTTGGCAATTTGATTTCTGGTTCCTCTGCCTTTTCTAAAACCCGCTTGAACATCAGGAAGTTCACGGTTCACGTATTGCTGAACCCTAGCTTGGAGAATTTTGAGCATTACTTTACTAGCGTGTGAGATGAGTGCAATTGTGTGGTAGTTTGAGCATTCTTTTGCATTGCCTTTCTTTGGGATTGGAATGAAAACTGACCTTTTCCAGTCCTGTGGCCACTGAGTTTTCCAAATTTGCTGGCGTATTGAGTACAGCACTTTCACAGCATCATCTTTCAGGATTTGAAATAGCTCAACTGGAATTCCATCACCTCCACTAGCTTTGTTCGTAGTGATGCTTTCTAAGGCTCACTTGACTTCACGTTCCAGGATGTCTGGCTGTAGATAAGTGATCACACCATCATGATTATCCGGGTCATGAAGATTTTTTTGTACAGTTCTTCTGTGTATTCTTGCCACCTCTTCTTAATATCTTCTGCTTCTGTTAGGTGCATACCATTTCTGTCCTTTATCGAGCCCATCTTTGCCTGAAATGTTCCCTTGGTATCTCTAATTTTCTTGAAGAGGTCTCTAGTCTAGCCTGACCCCAAACTGTGGGCACTGCGGGGAAGAACATTCCAGGTGGAGATAAAGATCTAGACTTGCCTTCAGGAGCTTGTTGTCCAGAGGCAGGTAGAAGGCATGGAATTGAAAGTGGCCCTGGAGTAGCTGAGCCTGGAGGTCTGGCAGGTTGGGACATGTGGCCAGGCCAAGGTGAGACCCTCCCTGGTTGTCTGGAGTTTAATCTGTCATGAGGAATTTTCAGGGATTTAGAGGAAATCTGTGCAAGTCAGGCTCTTTATGCCCCACTGCTTTCTCTTATTCATATAATGCAGTCCTGTGTAGGAAAAAATTATATTCCAAAGAAAGGGTTTTGTGACCTCCAGGGAAAAAAAAAAAGAAAAGAAACATGCAGTGAGTGGGAAGTCACTGGAGATTTGCAAGCAAGGAGTTGGTGTGCTGCTCTCCATCCTTCTGGGTTGTCCTCTACAGAGCCTGGTGTAGCCCCCTGAGCCTTGTTTGGTCTTGTGAGAAAGGAGGGAGGCAGGCCCAGCACCAGCTGTGCCCCAAGCCTGGCCTCCTTGGGTGGAGGAGCTCATGAAGGCTGTGGGGAATACAGGAGTGGCCTTGGTCCTGTCCAGCCTGGGGCCCTGCTCTTCTGTCCCCACTTGCCTCCCTTGTCTTCCTTATCCTCTTTACTGCTGGCAAGCTCCTACACGCTCTCTATTCAACTCCTGACACCTGACATGGCTTGCTGACCAGGTAGCTGGTGTGGTAATAAGAGAAAGAGCTGGCCTGTGTGGCTAGCATGCTCTCATGGGGGTGCTGTTGTTCCCAAATAGGAGCCCCTGGAGCTGAAGGCAGTGGAGGCTCTCTGCTGGTATGCTACCATGAGGTTGTATCTGATACGGTGTCTAGATGCCAGGTATAGGTGGAAGAAGGTCCCCAGGTCAGTAGAGAACCCTCCACAGTATTGTATCCTGGCATTTGTCATGTTCAGGATGCCTGTAAGAGGGCTGCACTGGAGAAATGAGGGAGACTTTAGGTCAAAACTGGGGAAGCTGCAGAGAAATCGCAAAAGCAGAAACTCAGTTTTGGGAAATCCTGAAATTGGGTTCTGAGTGACAGAGAGAGGCAGAGATGCAGAATGAGGCTATGGGCAGCTGCCCATAACAGCTTCCCAAACAACTACCCCCAGGGGAGTAAGAATTGGTGCACTCTGCAAGCAACTGTCTCAGGACCAGGCCCTTTGTCAAAACTGCAGAGCAGAAGATTGTATGAGAAATGAAGCTGAGTCCACCAGTGGAATTTGTCATCTGCTTGTATTTGCTTTTTTACCACCATATGGTCTTCCTTTTCTCCCTTCATTCTCCATTCCCTTAAGAACACACACACACACACACACACACACACACACACACACATAAAGCAATTTCCATCACAGATTTTAAAAAGCAAGACACAGTGAAAACTATTAGAAATGATAGCTGATGCAGCCATAAATTAAAAGACGCTTGCTCCTTAGAAGAAAAGCTATGACAAACCTAGACAGCATATTAAAAAGCAGAGACATTACATTATTTTGCTGACAAAGGTCCGTCTAGTCAAGGTTATGGTTTTTCCAGTAGTCATGTATGGTTGTGAGAGTTGGACTATAAAGAAAGCTGAGTGCTGAAGAATTGATGCTTTTGAACTGTGGTGTTGGAGAAGACTCTTGAGAGTCTCTTGGACTGCAAGGAGATCCAACCAGTCCATCCTAAAGGAAATCAGCCCTGAATATTCATTGGGAGGACTGATGCTGAAGCTGAAACTCCAATACTTTGGCCACCTGATGTGAAGAAATGACTTATTGGAAAAGACCCTGATGCTGGGAAAGATTAAAGGCAGGAAGAGAAGGGGACAACAGAGGATGAGATGGTTGGATGGCATCACTGATTCAATGGACATGAATTTGAGTAAGCTCTGGGAGTTGGTGATGAACAGGGAAGCCTGGTGTGCTGCAGTCCACGGGGTCTCAAAGAGTCAGACACTACTGAGCAACTGAACTGAACTGAGAGCTAGAAGATAGATCTATAAAGTTTGCTGATAGTCTTCCAGAAATGTGTTGCATTGGATGGAGAGCCATGGCTGTTTATAATACTTAAAGAACTGTTTTCCTTTTTAGCTGAGTTCTGCTGTCCTCCTCCCAATGGGTGTTTTGCTGCACCCCAGGCAACCCCAGCCCACATCCTCAGTCGGAGAAGAGGCAAGGATTCACCCAGAACAGAATATTGAGAGGGTGATATCCCCATGAGGTCATTAATTGCAGCCACTATCAGATGTGGGCAAGCAGGTCATTCAGACTACATGCTCTGGACTGTTTCAGGACATATTTCTTTTCATTCTTTAAGCTCATTTATTATGCAGCCTATGCATGCAAGGGCCAAGTGTGAGTCACACCCATGTATCCCTGCCATCCTGTCTAGGGGAGCAAGGATAGGAGCAGCAGTTAACATCAAGTACTCTGCTCTTTGTAGCCACAGAGTAGAGTCTAGGGCATGCAGGCACAGGGCTGAGACAGCACAGAGTAGTCAGTTCAGCAGAGTCCCCCCTGATAGACTCAGATCTAGGAGAAACTTCATGTTTAAGTTGAGACCTGAAGGAGAAGGGCCAGGCACTGTGGGGCTGATATGGAGACACACTGGTAAGTCGAAGCTGCAGGAAAGAACAAGACAGGACTTAAGCTATTAACCCAGGGTGAGGGGTAGGTCACAGTGCCTCTGAACATGAGGAGCCACCATATGTTCAGCCTTTAGACATATTTTAGTCAGATCTCAGCTTCTTTTCATCTCCTCTCCTTACAGTTAGAATCCAGACTTAGAGACGTATATGTCATCATACCATCCAATACACTCTTCTTGCAAAATATAAGTTAAATAGGAAGGTTTGTACACAGGTTAAGTTAGGAAATCCTTATCTACTCATTTTAGCATTTTTTGCTCTTACAGCTGCCAGTCTTACTAATCTAAGGCATTTATCTTAACAAAAGTTAATAAGTAGATATTTTCTCCTTTGTCTGGTGGCTAAGTTTTGGGTCTGCTGGTAAAGACTTTGAACCAGTATCTGTTTTTGAATTTGAGGGGCCTGTGCGATGTGGTTGGAAACAACAGTTCTTTCTCCCATTCTCACTCACTTCCATTGTGGTCCTTAAAGTTACATTCCAGACCCTTGCCCACCCCGTGCCCCCACTCTGATTGCAGAACTGCTCTGCTGGGCTTTTCACGTTGCAGCTCGTGTGCTCCAAGCAGTGCTGCTCAAAGGGATGCCTTTCCTGGACTAGGCCTTTGGGAAAATCATCAAAAGCCTGGACTTTCTTTAGAGCTTTTGTTGAAATTGGGCCCATAACCACGGTTGATAATATTAGTTTATTGCCACCAAATAGCACTGATTTTCCATCTGTTACCACTGCTTTCGCATCATTCTAATTAACTCTCCTAGTCATCAGTTTCTGAATGAATTATGTTTTGTGACATTTGGAAAATTTGTCACATAAACCCTTTTGGCTGCAGTCCACGCACTCATTTCCTGTTGTTTTGTGCCATGAAGTTGCACCTCTGAGTGTTTTTAGTAGCTAAGAACTCTCTTCTATTGCCTTAAAAATTTGTACAAAGTGAGAATTGATAGTTAAGTTTTATTTGGGGCAAAATGAGGGCTGAAACCTGGAAGACAGTACTTCAGATAGCTCTGAGAAACTGTTCCAAAGAGGCAGGGAAAAAGGTTAGGATATATGTGATTTTGAAGGGGGAATACATGCAATCCACCACTTATTTTCCCAGAAGTTTTCTACTAGCCTCCTGAAGCTTTGCTAATCGCAAGGAACAGTCATCAACTTGAAGGATGTTACTGGTTTTTTAGATATGGGGAGATACAAGAATTGGGCTTATAAATTCCACTCCTGAAAATATCCAACTATCTGAAGACCTGTCCTGCCAGTTTTTGCCCCTTGAGCACAGAGTGCTTCACTTCTGCTCTCCACCCTGAACTCCGTTCAAGGAGTGTTGAAGGTCAGCAGCTGCAGTAGCGCATGATTTAATCCTTGTAGAGGTAGATGTGTGTGTGTGTGTGTGTGTGTGTGTGTGTGTGTGTGGGTGTGGGTGTGGGTGTGTGTGTGTTTGCTCAGTTACTCAGTCATGTCTGACTCTTTATCACCCCATGGACTATAGCCTTCCAGGCCCCTCTGCCCATGGAATTTTTCAGGCAAGAATACTGGAGTGGGTTGCCATTTCCTCCTTCAGGAAATCTCAACCCAGGGATCAAACCCACATCTCCTGTGTTGGCTGCATTACCACTGAGCCACCACATGCCAATCTGTAGTAGATACTTCTAAGGGCAAGGGGGGATGGTTTTGTGGCTTGCCTCCAAGATGGGTTTTAGGTCCCTTTATGCTGCAGTTGTTCTTGGCAGGTCAGCCAATTTGAGCACCTTTGTTTTCATTTTGCTCTCAGAGATGTGGTAAGTGACAGCTAAGATATCTGAAGAATAATTCCTAATAGCCTATAAAAGGAGATGGAGGTAGACTCTTCCATGTGGTTTCAGTTGTCATTTTCACTTTCTTCTAGACAGTGAAATCGTGCCTAAAATAAATCTCATATGACTCCCTGTGAGAGCTGTGTCAGATGTTCCAAAGAATAAGATTGTGGATTATTGTGGCACAGGAAACTGCATCTTCTGTTCACTGCCAGGGAAGGAACAGACATAGAAACCAACTTACCTCTTGCAAAGCCAGCTTTCTGCTTACTTTTTGTGTTACCTTGGCCAAGTTAGTCTACCTCTATGAGACTTAGTTTACTCATTTGTACGTATATGAGCTGATTCCCAGGGTTGTTATGCTGTTGAATGAGATTTCATATGAAGAGCCCCTGGAGGATGATAGATTCTCCACCAATGGCAGCTGCTATGTTTACCTTACAATTGAACTGGAGTGAAAAGGTGCTCATTGTTAGGGAAATGCCAATTAAAACCACAGTGGGGTACCAGAACATCAGACGATTAGTGTGGAGAAACTGGAGCCTCATACACTGCTGGTTGGAATGTAATGTAGTACAGTAGTTTGGAAAACAGGTTCCTCAGAAAATTAGAAGTAGAGTTACCATATGACCCAGCAATTTCACTCCTAGGTACCTTCCCAAGAAATGAAGACACATGTTCACACAAAGACCTCCATGTAAGTGTTTGTAGCAGCCTTATTCATAGTAGCCCAAATTAGAAAAACAACCCAAATGAATGGATAAACAAAATATGGTATGTCCATTCAGTAGAATACTATTTAACACTAAAAAGGAGTGAACTACTGATAAATGCAACACTGATATATCCAGATATAAAGGACTAAAAGTCTTATGATTTTTATTTAATTTAACCTTGTAGAGAAGGCAAAGCTATAATGATATAGAATTGGTCATTGTTGCCTGGGCTGCAGTGGGACTCTGTGCTTTCACTGCTGAGCACCCGGGTTCAATCCCTGGTTGGGAAACTATTGCACAAGAAGTACAGCACAGCTACAAAAAAATAAAAAAAAATAAAAAAAGGAAGAAAAAAATGGGTGATATCTACAGTTATAATTTTGTGATTTGTAATGATAAATATATATTCAGTAATGATGTCTGTTGTTAGGTTAATGGAGCGACTTTTGGAAAGCCTCTAGGCAACCTAAGGATAGGGGCTGCTTCCAGGGAAACCAGCCATGTGATCAGAAGACTGCAACCTTCACTCCACCTCTAGATTTCCAGGGGAAGGGACAAGAGTGGGAAATTGAGTCCATTTACCAACAGCCAGTGGTTTAATCCACTCCAAGATGGCAGAGTAAAAGGGCATGTGCTTATCTTTTCCTGTGAGAATACTAAACTTGCAACTAGCTGCTGAACAACGATCGATAGCAAAATGTTGGAACCCACCAAAAAACATACCCCACATCCAAGGACAAAGGAGCAGCCTCACCACAATGGTAGGAGGGGCCCAATTGTGTTTAAAATCAAACCTCATACCTGCCAGAGATGCTTGGAGGGCACAAACAAAACCTTGTGTGCTCTAGGACCCAGGAGACAAGAGCAGTAAGCCCACAAGGGACTGAGCCCTACTTGCCTGTGAGTGTTTTGAAATCTCTGGTGAAGTCATGGATTGACAGTGGCTTGCTGTGTGACCAGGAGCACTGACAGCAGCAGTGCCGGGAGACACAGTGTGCTGGCATAAATTTTTTTGGAGGAGGTTGCCATTACCCCTACCATAGTTTGGGCTCAGGCCAAACTACAGAGAAGGAGCACGGCCCCATCCATCAGCAGAAAATTGGATTGAACATTTACTGAGCATGGCCCTGCCCATCAAAGCAAGACCGGATTTTCCCCATAGCCAGTCCCTCCCATCAAGAAGTTGCACAAGCCTCTTATCTTCATCCATCAGAGGGCAGACAGAAGGAAAACCACAATCACAGAAAATAACCAAAATTATCACATGGATCACAGCTTTGTGTAATTCAGTGAAACTATGAGCCATGCTGTGTAGGGCCTCCCAAGATGGATAGGTCATGGTGGAGAGTTCTGACAAAAATGTCCACTGGTTTAAAGATTTTAAAATTTAAAAAATAAAAAACTAAAAAAATAAAAATAAAAAAAAAGAAAACTCAGCATTCAGAAAACTAAAAAAAAAAAAAAAATGTCCACTGGAGAAGGAAATCCAAACCACTTCGGCATTCTTGCCTTGAATACCCCATGAACAGTCTGAAAAGGCATAAAGATATGACACTGAAACATGAACCTCCCAGGATGGTAGATGTCCCGTATGCTATTGGAGAAGAGCAGAGATTCAGCTACGGAAGCAGTGAAGAGGCTGAGGCAACGCAGAAATGATGCCCAGTGATGGGTGTGTCTGTTGGTGAAAGTAAAGTCTGATGCTGTAAAGAAGAGTTTTGCCTAGGAACCTGGAATGTTAGGTCCATGAATCAAAGTAAATTAGAAGTGGTCAAACAGGAGATGGCAAGAGAGAACACTGACATTTTAGGAATCACTGAATGAAAATGGGTGGGTGGGCGAATTTAACTCAGATGACCATTATATTTACTACTGTGGGCAAGAATCCCTTAGTATAAATGGAGTAGCCCTCATACTCACACAACAGTCCAAAATGCAGTACTTGGGTACAATCTCAAAAATGACAGAATGATCTCACTTTGTTTCCAGGGCAAACCATTCAATATCACAGTAATCCAAGTCTATGCCCCAACCACTAATGCTGAAGAAGCTGAAGTTGAATGGTTCTATGAAGACCCACAAGAACTTTTATAACTAACACCAATGTATATATATATATATATATATATATATATATATATATATATATATATCCTTTTCATTATAGGGGACTGGAATGCAAAAGTAAGAAGTCAAGAGATACATGGAATAACAGGCAAATTTGGCCTTGGAGTACAAAATGAAGCAGGACAAAGGCTAACAGAGTTTTGCTAAGAGAATCAACAGTCATGGCAAATACCCTCTTCCAACAACACAAGAGAGGACTCTACACTTGGACATCACCAGATGGTCAGTATCAAAATCAGGTTGGTTATATTCTTTGCAGCAAAAGATGGAGAAGTTCTATATAGTCACCAGGCAAGACTGGGAGCTGCCTGTGGCTCAGATCATGAATTCCTTATTGCCAAATTCAGACTTAAATTGAAGAATTAGGGAAAATCACTAGGCCATTCAGGTATGACCAAAATCAAATCATTTATGATTATACAGTGACAAATAAATTCAAGTGATTAGATCTGATAGACACAACTCCTGAAGCACTGTGGACAGAAGTTTGTAACATTGTACTTGGTGGTGACCAAAACCATCTCCAAGAAAAAGAAATGAAGCAAAACAAAATGGCTGTCTGAGGAGGCCTTACAAATAGCTAAGAAAAGAAGAGATGTGAAAAGCAAATGGGAAAAGGAAAGATGAATCCATTGAATACAGAGTTCCAAAGAATAGCAAGGAGAGAGACGAAAGCCTTCTTAAGTGATCGATGCAAAGAAATAAAGGAAGAAATAGAATAGGAAAGACTAGAAATCTCTTCAAGAAAATTAGAGATACCAAGGGAACATTTCATGCAAAGATGGGCACAATAAAGGACAGAAACAGTAACGACCTAACAGAAGCAGAAGATATTAAGAAGAGGTGGCAAGAATACAAAGAACTGTACAAAAAAGTTCTTAATGACCCAGATAACCAAGACTGTGTGATCACTCACCTAGAGCCAGACAGCTTGGAGTGTGAAGTCAGGTGGGTTTTAGGAAGCATTACTACAAAAAAAGCTAGTCGAGGTGATGGAATTCCAGCTGAACTATTTCAGATGCTAAAATATGATGCTATTAAAATGCTACACTCAATCTATCAGGAAATTTGGAAAACTCAGCAGTAGCCACAAGACTGGAAAAGGTCAATTTTCATTCCAGTCACAAAGAAGGACAATGCCAAGAAATGTTCAAACTCCTGCACAATTGCACTCATTTCACATGCTATCAAGGTAATGTTCAAAATCCTTCAAGCTAGGCTTCAACAGTATGTGAACCAAGAAATTCCATGTACACACTGGATTTAGAAAGGGCAGAAGAACCAGAAATCAAATTCCCAACATCTGTTGGATCATAGAAAAAGCAAGGGAATTCCAGAAAAACATCTACTTCTGCTTCATTGACTACGCTAAAGCCTTCGACTGTGTGAATCACAACAAACTGTGAAAAGTTCTTAAAGAGATGGTAATACCAGACCACCTTATCTGCCTCTGGAGAAACCAGTATGCAGGTCAGGACACAAAACAACAAACTGGTTTAAATTTGGGAAAGGAGTACATCAAGGCTGTATATTGTCACCCTTAACTTATGCATGGAGTACATCATGCAAAATGCCAGGCTAGAAGAAGCACAAGCTGAAATCAAGATTGCTGGGAGAAACATCAATAACCTCAGATACGCAGATGACACCACCTTTATGGCAGAAAACGAAGAACTAAGGAGCCTCTTGATGAAGATGAAAGAAGAGAATGAAAAAGCTGGCTTAAAACTCAGCATTCAAAAAACAAAGATCATAGCTTCTGGTCCCATCACTTCATAGCAAATAGATGGGGAAACAGTGGAAACAAAGAGACTTTTTTTTCGTGGGCTCCAAAATCACTACAGATGGTGACTACAGTCATGAAATTGCAAGGTGTTTGTTCCTTGGAAGAAAAGCTGTGACAAACTTAGACAGCCAAAGGTCCATCTAGTCAAAGCTATTTTTTTTTCCAGTAGTCATGTATGGATGTGAGAGTTGGACCATAAAGAAAGCTGAGCGCCAAAGAATTGATGATCTTGAACTGTAGTGTTGGAGAAGACTCTTGAGAGTCCCTTGGACTGCAAGGAGAGCCAACCAGTCCATCCTAAAAGAAATCAGTCCTGAATATTCATTGGAAGGACTGATGCTAAAGCTGAAACTCTAATACTTTGGCCACCTGATGTGAACAACTGACTCACTGGAAAAGACCCTGATACTGGGAAAGATCAAAGGTGGGAGGAGAAGGGGACGACAGAGGATGAGATGGTTGGATGGCGTCACCAACTCGATGGACGTAAGTTTGAGCAAGCTCTGGGAGTTGGTGATGGACAGGAAAGCCTGGTGTGCTGCAGTCCATGGGGTCACAAAGAGTCGGACACTACTGAGCAACTGAACTGATGCAAGTTCCCAGAATTTTCCCAGAGATATTAACTGGGGCTAATTATGTCTTGTAACCTCTATGATCCTGGGATCTTCAGGGTATTAGTAGACAGTGCTATATCTTTGTTGGTTATTTGCTGGCCATTTATGAATTCCTGGTGTGGTGTAGTTTCCTTGTATTAGACACTGGGGTATTTTCTGTTCCTGTTTCTTCGTTTCTCTCCCCCCCCCCTTTAGAAAGTTTTTTCCATTCCCTCTGAGAAGTCTCATACTCTTATTGCTAGAAGAAAATAAAAGGAAAGAAAGAAAAAGAAAATAAATAAAAAAGAGCAAGGTTCCGTGGAGATTTCTTCCTGAAAATAATGAATGTACATAAGCCCAGGGATTAAGTATTTAGCAGTTAAGGAACTGATTAAAACTTTGATACAGGAGTTTAAGGAACTATCATTTCAATATATTATTTGGGACCTTGAGATAATTAGCTGTCACTCACTCTGTAAATTCTTTTTTAAATTTGTCTTTTTAATTGACTTCCCTGGTGGCTCAGATGGTAAAGAATCTGCCTGCAATGCAGGAGTCCTGTGTTTATTCCCTGGGTCAGCAAGATACTTGGAGAAGGAAATGGCAGCCCACTCCAGTATTCTTGCCTGGAGAATTCCATGGACAGAAGAGCCTGATGGACTATAGTCCATGGGGTTACCAAGAGTTGAAAATGACTGAGCGACTAACACACAACACACAATGGAGGATAAATGCCTTACAATGTTGTGTTAGTTTCTGCTATACATCAAAATGAAACAGCCTCAGGTATACCTATATCCTGAAACTCCTTCCCACATCCCACCACATCCCACCCATGTAGGTTGTCACAGAGGACCGGGTTGAGCTCCCTGTGTCATAAGCAAATTCCCACTGGCTATCTATTTTTCATATGGTAATGTGTGATTACATGCTACCCTCTCTTTTGCCCTGTATGTCCACAAGTCTGTTCTCTATGTTTGCGTCTCCATTTCTGCCTTGCAAATAGATTCATCAGTACCATCTTTCTAGATTCCATGCTGTTGCTGCTGCTAAGTTGCTTCAGTCATGTCCGACTCTGTGCAGTGCCATAGATGGCAGCCCACTAGGCTCCTCCGTCCCTGGGATTCTTCAGGCAAGAACACTGGAGTGGGTTGCCATTCCCTTCTCCAATGCATGCAATGTTTGCTAAGTCGCTTCAGTTGTGTCCGACTCTATGCGACCCTATGGACAGCAGCCCACCAGACTCCTCTGTCCACAGGATTCTCTAGGTAAGAATACTGGAGTGGGTTGCCATTTCTGTCTCCAATCTAGATTCCTTATATATGCATTAATATATATGATATATTTTTTTTACTTACTTCACTCTGTATAATAGGCATTATATTCATCGACCTTATTAGAATTGACTCAAATGAGTTTCTTTTTATGGCAGAGTAACATTGTATATGTGTACGATGGATTCTGTATCCATTCATCTGTTAATGGACATCTAGGTTGTTTCCATGTCCTAGCTATTGTAAGTAGTGGTGTAATGAACATTAGAGTATGTATGTCCTTTTCAATTATGCTTTTCTCAGAGTATATGCCCAGTAGTGGGATTACTGGCATATGGTACTTTTATTCCTAGTTTTTTAAGGAATCTGCATGCTGTCTTCCATAGTGGTTGTATCAATTTACATACCCACCAACAGAGCAAGAGGTTCCTTTTTAGACACACCGTTTCTAGCATTTACTTTTTATAGATTGATGCTGACAATTCTGACCAGCATGAGTTGATCAGTTCAGTCCGGTCGCTCAGTCATGTCCAACTCTTTGTGACCCCATGAATCACAGCACGCCAGGCCTCCCTGTCCATCACTAACTCCCGGAGTTCACCCAAACTCATGTGCATTGAGTCAGTGATGCCATCCAACCATCTCATCCTCTGTCGTCCCCTTCTCCTCCTGCCTCCAATCCCTCCCAACATCAGGGTCTTTTCCAATGAGTCAACTCTTCGCATGAGCTGGCCAAAGTATTGGAGTTTCAGCCTCAGCATCAGTACTTGCAATGAACACCCAGGACTGATCTCCCTTAGGATGGACTGGTTGGATCTCCTTGCAGTCCAAGGGACTCTCAAGAGTCTTCTCCAACACCACAGTTCAAAAGCATCGATTCTTTGGCGCTCAGCTTTCTTCACAGTCCAATTCTCGCATCTGTACATGACTACTGGAAAAACCATAGCCTTGACTAGACGGACCTTTGTTGGTAAAGTAATGTCTCTGCTTTTGAATATGCTATCTAGGTTGGTCATAACTTTCCTTCCAAGGAGTAAGCGTCTTTTAATTTCATGGCTGCAGTCACCATCTGCAGTGATTTTGGAGCCCCCAAATATAAAGTCTGACACTGTTTCCACTGTTTCCCCATCTATTTCCCATGAAGTGATGGGACCAGATGCCATGATCTTACTTTTCTGAATGTTGAGCTTTAAGCCAACGTTTTCACTCTCCTCTTTCACTTTCATCAAGAGGCTTTTTAGTTCCTCTTCACTTTCTGCCATAAGGGTGATGTCATCTGCATATCTGAGGTTATTGATATTTCTCCTGGCAATCTTGATTCCAGCTTGTGCTTCTTCCAGCCCAGTGTTTCTCATGATGTACTCTGCATATAAGTTAAATAAGCAGGGTGACAATATACAGCTTTGACATACTCCTTTTCCTATTTGGAGCCAGTCTGTTGTTTCATGTCCAGTTCTAAGTGTTGCTTCCTGACCTGCATATAGGTTTCTCAAGAGGCAAGTCAGGTGGTCTGGTATTCCCATCTCCCATCTCATAGTTGATACCTCATTGTAATTTTGATTTGCATTTCTGTAATAATGAGCGATGTTGAGCATCTTTTCATGTGTTTTTTAACTATCTGTATGTCTGCTTTGGAGAAATGTCTGTTCAGATCTTCCACCCACTTTTTGATTGGATTTTTGTTTTTCTGGTATTGAGTTGCATGAGCTGCTTGTATATTATTGAAGTTAATCTGTTGTGTTTTTGTTATTTGCTATTATTTTCTCCCATTCTAAGGGTTGTCTTTTCACTTTGTTTATAGTTTCCTTTGCTGTGCAAAATGTTTTAAGTTTAATTAGATACTACTTGTTTATTTTTGTTTTTATTTATTTTTAAATATATTTTTAATTGAAAGATAGTTGCTTTACAGAACTTCATTGTTTACTGTCAAACCTCATCATGAATTAGCCATCAGTTCAGTTCAGTTCAGTTGCCCAGTCGTGTCTGACTCTTTGCGACCCCATGAATTGCAGCACGCCAGGCCTCCCTGTCCATCACAAACTCCCAGAGTTCAGCCAAACCCATGTCCATCGAGTCAGTGATGCCATCCAGCCATTTCATCCTCTGTCATCACCTTCTCCTCCTACCCCCAATCCCTCCCAGCATCAGAGTCTTTTCCAGTGAGTCAACTCTTCGCATGAGGTGGCCAAAGTACTGGAGTTTCAGCTTTAGCATCATTCCTTCCAAAGAAATCCAAGGGCTGATCTCCTTCAGAATGGATCTCCTTGCAGTCCATAGGTATACATATATCCCCTCCCTTTTGACCGTCCCTCCCATTTCCCTCCACATCCCACCCCTCTAGGTTGATACAGAGCCCTGTTTGAGTTTCCTGAGCCATGCAGCAAATTCCTGTTGGCTATCTGTTTTACATATGGTAATGTAAGTTTCCATATTAATCATTACATTCGTCTCACCCGCTTCCCCTCTCCCCATGCCCATAAGTCTATTCTCTATGTGTGTTTCTCTACTGCTGCCCTGAAAATAAATTCTTCACAACCATTTTTTTCTAGATTCTGTATATGTGCATAAGAATATGATATTTATCTTTCTCTTTCTGACTCACTTCACTCTGTATAATATGTTCTAGGTTCATCCACCTCATCAGAACTGACTCAAATGCGTTTGTTTTTATGGCTGAGTAATATCCCATTGTGTGTATGTACCGCAACTTCTTTATCCATTCATCTGTTGATGGGCATGTGGGTTGCTTCCATGTTCTGGGTATTGTAAATAGTACTGCAATGTATAATGGGATACATGTGTCTTTTTCAACCCTGGTTTCCTCAGGGTATATGCCTAGGAGTGGGATTGCTGGGTCATATGGTGAGTTTATGCCTAGTTTTCTAAGGAATCTCCATACCATCTTCCATATTGGCTGTATCAAGCTACATTTCCACCAAAAGCACAAGAGCGTTCCCTTTTCTCCACACCCTCTCCAGCATTTAGTTTGTTGACTTTTTGATGATGGCCATTCTGACTGGTGTAAGGTGATATCTCATTGTGGTTCTGATTTGCATATCTCTAATAATGAGTGATTATGAGCATCTTTTCCTGTGTTTGTTAGCCATCTGTATGTCTTCTTTGGAGAAATGTCTGTTTAAGTCATTTTCTCACATTTTGATTCAGTTGTTTGTTTTTCTGGTATTGAGTTGTATGAGCTGCTTGTATATTTTGGAAGTGAATCATTTGCCAGTTGTTTCATTTGCCATTATTTTCTCCCATTCCAAGGGTTGTCTTTTCACATTGTTTATAGTTTCCTTTGCTGTGCAAAAGCTTTTAAGTTTGGCCAGGCCCCACTTTACTTTTGTTTTTATTTATGTTACTCTAGGAGGTGGGTCATAGAATGTTCTTGCTTTGATTTATGTCATCAAGTGTTCTGCCTATGTTTTCCTCTAAGATTTTTATAGTTTCTGGTCTCACAGTTATGTCCTTAATCTATTTGAGTTTATCTTTGTGTAAGGTGTTAGGAAGTGTTCTAATTTCATACTTTTACAGGTTCAGTTCAGTTCAGTTCAGTCGCTCAGTCATGTCCAACTCTTTGTGACCCCATGAATTGCAGCACGCCAGGCCTACCTGTTCATCACCAACTCCCGGAGTTTATTCAAATTCAAGTCCATTGAGTCAGTGATGCCATCCAGCCATCTCATCCTCTGTCGTCCCCTTCTCCTCCTGCCTCCAATCCCTCCCAGCATCAGAGTCTTTTCCAGTGAGTCAACTCTTCGCATGAGGTGGCCAAAGTACTGGAGTTTCAGCTTTAGCATCATTCTTTCCAAAGAATACCCAGGACTGATCTCCTCAGAATGGACTGGTTGGATCTCCTTGCAGTCCAAGGGACTCTCAAGAGTCTTCTCCAACACCACAGTTCAAAAGCATCAATTCTTTGGCGCTCAGCTTTCTTCACAGTCCAATTCTCACATCCATACATGAGTACTGGAAAAACCATAGCCTTGACTAGACAGACCTTTGTTGGCAAAGCAATGTCTCTGCTTTTGAATATGCTATCTAGGTTGGTCATAACTTTCTTTCCAAGGAGTAACCGTCTTTTAATTTCATGGCTGCAGTCACCATCTGCAGTGATTTTGGAGCCCCCAAATATAAAGTCTGACACTGTTTCCCCATCTATTTCCCAAGAAGTGATGGGACCAGATGTAGTGGTCCACTTTTCCCAGCACCATTTATTGAAGAGGCTTTTTTTCTTTGTCCCATTGTATATTCTTGTCTCCTTTGTCAAAAATAAGGTACCCAAAGGTGCATGGGTTTATTTCTGGGCTTTCTATCTTGTTCCATTGGTCTTTAATTCAGTTTTTGTGCCAGTACCACACTGTCTTGATGACCATAGCTTTGTAGTATAATCTGAAGTCAGGAAGGTTGATTCCTCCAGCTCCATTCTTCTTTCTCAAGACTGCTTTGGCTATTTGGGGTCTTTTGTGTTTCCATATGGATTGTGAAATATTGTTCTAGTTCTATGAAAAATGTCATTGGTGATTTTATAGGGATCACATTGAATTTGTAGATTGCATTTGGTAGTATACTATACTCATTTAACTGTATTGATTCTTCCTACCCAGGAACATGGAATATCTCTCCATCTGTTTATGTCATCTTTGATTTCTTTCATCAGTGTCTTATAACTTTCTGTGTACAGTTCTTTTGTCTCCTTAGGTAAGTTTACTCCCAGATATTTAATTCTTTTTGTTCCAGTGGTGAATGGGATTGATTCCTTAATTTCTCTTTCTGATTTTTCATTGTTAGTATATAGAAATGCAAATGACTTCTGTGTATTGATTTTGTATCCTGCAACTGTGTTAAATTCGCTAATTAGCTCTAGTAATTTTCTGATACTATCTTTAGGGTTTTCTATGTACAGTATCATGTTATCTGCAAACAGTGAGAGCTTTACTTTTTCTTTTCCTATCAGGATTTCTTTTATCTCTTTTTCTTCTCTGATTGCTGTAGCTAGGACTTCCAGAACTATGTTGAATAATAGTGGTGAAAGTGAACACCCTTGTCTTGTTCCTGATGGTAGGGGGAATGCTTTCAGTTTCTCACCATTGGGAATAATGTTTGCTGTAGGCTTATCATATATGGCCTTTACTATGTTGAGGTAGGTTCCTTCTATGCCCATTTTTGGAAGAGTTTTAATCATAAATGGGTGCTGAATTTTGTCAAAGGCTTTTTCTGCATCTATTGAGATGATTATATGGTTTTTATGTTTAAATTTGTTAATATGGTATATCACATTGATTGATTTGCGTATATTGAATCCTTATATTCCCAGAATAAACCCAACTTGATCATGGTGTATGAGCTTTTTGATGTGTTGCTCAATTCTTTTTGCTAAAATTTTGTTGAGGATTTTTGCATCTATATTCATCAATGATATTGGCCTGTAGTTTTCTTTTTCTGTATTGTCTTTGTCTGGTTTTGGAATCAGGATGATGGTGGTCCCATAGGATGAGTTTGGAAGTGTACCTTCCTCTGTAATTTTTTGAGAGTTTTAGAAGGATAGGCGTTAGCTCTTCTCTAAACGTTCGATAGAATTCTGTGAAGCCATCTGGTACTAGTCTTTTGTTTTTTGGGAGATTTTTTATCACAGCTTCAATTTCAATGCTTGTAATTGGTTTTTTCATAATTTCTACTTCTTTCTGATTCAGTCTTGGAAGATTAAACATTTCTAAGAATCCATTTCTTCCAATTTATCCATTTTATTGCCATATAGTTATTCATAATTGTCTCTCATGCTCCCTTGTATTTCTGCTCTGTCTATTGTAATCTCTCCTTTTTCATTTCTAATTTTGTTGATTTGATTCTTCTATTTTTCTTGTTGAGTCTGGCTAAAGGTTTGTCACTTTTGTTTATCTTCATAAAGAAACAGATTTTAGTTTAATTAATTTTTCTTTCATTTCTTTTTCATTTATTTCTGCTCAGATCCTCATGATTTCTTTCCTTCCACTAATTTTTTTTTGTTGTTGTTGTTCTTTTTCCAGTTGTTTTAGGTGTACAGTTAGGCTGTCTATTCGATGTTTTTCTTGTTTCTTGAGATAGGATTGTACTGCTATAAACTTCCCTCTTAGAACTGCTTTTGCTGCATCCCATAGGTATTGAGTTGTTGTGATTTCATTGTCATTTGTTTCTAGAAATTTTTTGATTTCCATTTTGATTTCTTCAGTAACCTTCTTGTTATTCAGAAAAATGTTTTTTAATCTCCACGTGTTTGTGTTTCTTACAGTTTTTTTTTTTGTAATTGATATCTAGTCTTATAGCATTGTGGTTGAAGAAGATGCTTGCTATGATTTAAATTTTCTTAAATTTACTGAGGTTTGATTTGTGACCCAAGATGTGGTCTCTCATGGAGAATCTTCCATGTGCACTTGAGAAGAAGATGTATTCTTCAGCATTTGATTGGAATGATGGTCCTAAAGATATCAGTGAGATCCAACTCATCTAATGTATCATTTAATACTTGTGTTTCCTTATTAATTTTCCGTTTTGATGATCTGTCCATGTGCGGTTGGGGTGTTAACGTCTCCAACTGTTATTGTGTTACTGTCAATTTCTCCTTTTATGTGTGTTAGTGTTTGTCTTAGGTATTGAGGTGCTCCTATGTTGGGTGCATAGATATTTACAGTTGTTATGTCTTCCTCTTGGATTGATCCCTTGATCATTATGTAGTGTCCTTCCTTATCTCTTGTAATCTTCTTTATTTTAAGGTTTATTTTTTCTTTTTTTTATTTATTAAAAATGGGTGTGCATGTGTTCCCCATACTGAACCCCCCTCGCACCTCCCTCCCCATCGCATCCCTCAGGGTCTGATATGAAGATTGCTACTCCAGCTTTCTTTTGCTTCCCATTTGCATGGAATATATTTTTCCATCCTCTCACTGTCAGTCTATATGTGTCTTGAGGTCTGAAGTGCGTTTCTTGTAGACAACATATATATGGGTCTTGTATTTGTATCCATTCAGCCAGTCTATGTCTTTTGGTTGGAGAATTTAATCCATTTACATTTAAAGTAATTATTGATATATATGTTCCTATTGCCATTTTCTTAATTGTATGGGGTTGATTTTGTAAATCTTTTTCTTCTCTTGTATTTCTTCACTATATAAGTCCGTTTAACATTTTTTGTAAAGCTGATTTGGTAGTACTAATTCTCTTCACTTTTGCTTTTTATTTCTTCAACAATTTTGAATGAGGTCCTTGCCTGGTACAGTAATCTTGGTTATAGACTTTTCCCTTTCAGTACTTTAAAGATATCCTGCCATTCCCTTTTGACCTGCAGAGCTTCTGCTGAAAGATCAGCTGTTAAGCATATGGGGTTTCCCTTGTATGTTACTTGTTGCTTCTCCCTTGTTGCTTTTAATATTCTTTCTTTATGTTTAGTTTAACCTTTCTTTGTTAGTTTGATTATATGTGTCTTGGTGTGTTTCTCCTTGGGTTTATCCTGTATGGGACTCTTTGTTCCTCTTGGCACATTCCAGCTCATTTCTTTCTAAAGATTGCATTGGATATTTGGGGTCTTTGTGTTTCCATACAAATTGTGAAATATTTTATTCTTGTTCCGTGAAAAATGCCATAGGTCATTTGATAGGAATTGCATTTAATTGGTAGACTGCTTTGGGTGATACAGTCTGTTTTTGCAATACTGAGTCTTCCAGTCCAGGAACATAGTATCTCTCTCCATCTGTTTATGTTTTCTTTAATTTATTTCATTAGTATCTTGCAGTTTTCTATATACAGCTCTTTTGTCTACTTAGGTGGGTTTATTTCTTATTGTTGCAGTGGTAAATGGGGTTGTTTCTTTAATTTCTCTTTTTGATTTTTCATTGTTAGCATATAGGAATGCAAGTGATTTTTGTATATTTATTTTATATCCTGCAACTTTACTAAATTCACTGATTAGCTCTAGTAATTTTTTTGTGTGACATGTTTAGGGTTTTCAATGTATAGTATCATGTTGTCTGCAAATCATGAGAGTTTTATTTCTTTTCCAGAGTGGATTCCTTTTATTTCTTTCTTCTCTGATTGCCATGGCTAGAACTTCCAAAATTATGTTGAATAGTAGTGGTGAGTTTGCACCCTTGTCTTAGTCCTAATCTTAGAAGAAATGTTTTTAAGTTTTTCACCATTGAGAATAACGTTTGCTTTGGGTTTATTGTTCAGTTCCCCAGTTCAGTCGCTCAGTCGTGTCTGATACTTTGTGACTCCATGCACTGCAGCATGCCAGGCTTCCCTGCCATCACCAACTCCCAGACCTTACTCACACTCATGTCCATTGAGTTGATGATGCCTTCCAACCATCTCATCCTCTGTTGTCCCTTCTCCTCCCACCTTCAGTCTTTCCCAGCATCAGGGTCTTTTCAAATGAGTCAGTTCTGGTATATGATATATGGCCTTTATTATGTTGAGGTAATTTCCATCTATGTCCATTTTGTGAAGAGTTGATCATACATGGGTGCTGAATTTTTCAAAAGCTTTTTCTGCATCTTTTGAGTTTTTTGTCTGTTAGCATTTGTTTTATGTATTGAGGTGCTCCTGTGTTGGGTGCATAAATATTTATAATTGGTATGTCTTCTTGGATTAACCCATTGATCATTATGTAGTGTCCTTATTTATCTCTTGTAATAGTCTTTATTTTAAGGTCTGTTTTGTCTTATATGAGAATTGCTACTCCAGCTTTATTTTGATTTCCATTTTCATGGAATATCTTTTTCCATACTCTTACTTTCAGTCTGTATGTGTCTCTAGCTCTGAACCTGGTCTCTTGTAGACAGCATGTATATGGGTCTTCTTTTTGTATCCATTCAACCAGTCTATGTCTTTTGGTTGGAGCATTTAAGTCATTTACATTTAAAGTAATTATTGATATATATGTTCCTATTGGCATTTTCTTAACTGTTTTGGATTTGTTTTTGTAGGTCTCTTCCTTCTCTTGTATTTCCTCCGTATAGAAGTCCCTTTAACATTTGCTATAAAGCTGGTTCTGTAGTGCTCTTTAACTTGTGCTTGTCTGTAAAGCTTTTGTTTTCTCCCTCAATTTTGAATGAGATCCATGCTGGATAGAGTATTCTTAGATGTAGATTTTTCCCTTGCAGTACTTAAACTGTGTCCTGCCATTCCCTTCTAGCCTGCAGAGTTTCTGCTGAAAAATCAGTGGTTAATTGTGTGGGGTTTCCCTTGTGTGTTACTTGTTGCTTTTTTGTTACTGCTTTTAATATTTTTTCTTTCTTTTTAATCTTTGTTAGTTTGATTTACATTTCTCAGCATGTTTCTCCTTGGGTTTATCCTGGATTGGTATCTCTGTGCTTGTTGCACTTGATTGGCTATTTCTTTTCCCATGTTATGAAAGTTTTCGACTAAAGTCTATTCAAAAAATTTCTTAGACTTTTTCATTTTCTCTTATTTTTGTGGGACCCCTATAATTTGAATGCTGGCACTTTTAATATTATCCCAAAGGTCTCTGAGACTGTCCTTAGTCCTTTCCATTCTTTTTTCTTTATTCTGCTCTTTAGCAGTTATTTCCACCATTCTGTCTTCCAGCTCACTTACCTGTTCCGCTTCAGTTAGTTACTCTGCTATTGATTCCTTCTAGAGTACGTTTAATTTCAGTAATTACATTGTTCGTTTATGTGTGTTTGTTCTTTACTTCTTCTACGTCCTTGTTAAGTGTGTTAATTGATTTGTATTTTCCCCATTCTATTTTTGAGGTTTTGTATCATCTTTGCTATTGTCACTCTGAATTCTTTTTCAGATAGTTTGCCTATTTCCTCTTTGTTTATTTGGCCTTCTGAGTTTCTACCTTTTTCCTTCATTTGTAGAGTATTTCTCTGTCTTAATTCATTTTTTCTAACTTACTGTATCTGGGGTCTGCTTTCCCCAGGCTATAGGATTGCAGTTCCCCCTTTTGGTCTCTACCCTTAGTGGCTGGATTTGGTTCAGTGCTTTGTGTAGGCTTCATGTTGGGAGGGACTTGTGCCTGTGTTCTGGTGGGAAGAGTTTTATTTTTTTCCCTCTGGTGGGTAGGGCTGTGTGAGGTAGCATGTTTTGGGGTATCTGTGGAAAGCCCGTTAGCTGTTTTTGTCTTGTTGTTTGGGTGAGGCATCCTGTACTGGGTGCTGCTAGCAGTTAGATGATGTCAGGTCTTGGACACAGGTGGAGGCCTTCATGGGAGTTCTCAGTAGTTAACACTCCCTGGTGTCAGGAGTTCTCTGCATTCTAGTATCCTGGACTCAGTTTCCCCAGCCCAAAGGCTCAAACCCGACTTCTGGCCAGGGAACCAAGATCCTACAAGCCATTTGTTATGGCATTAAAGTAGATTAAAACAAACACACAAAACCAAAAACAAACAAACAAACAAAAACCCTAAACAAAAGATAAATGGACAATCAGCCAATAACAACAAAACAAAAGGAACACACACACACTCACAAAACGCCAAAATAGTCCAAAGAAAATAAAGTACAAGACAGTGACCTAGCAAGCAAAGAAAGCTAAGAATGATATCAACCAATTAAAAACAAAACTAACTAAAACACAAACCAGAAAACAAGACCAAAGATTACCAACTAGGGAATAGAGCAAAGAAGACCAAACAAACTAGCTAACATGGTGAAATAGAGAAAAGGAAGAAAACAAAAGAGAAATAGGACTATATAGAAAAATATATATATACACATGTTATTCTTTTCCTGCTGTATTCTTTTACATATATACAAGTATATAGCATGTATAAATATATATCAGTTCAGTTGCTCAGTTGTATTTGCAATGCCATGGACTGCAGCATGCCAGGCTTCCCTGCCACCACCAACTCCCAGAGCTTATTCCCACTCATGTCCATCGAGTTGGTGATGCCATCCAGCCATCTCATCCTCTGTTGTCCCCTTCTCCTCCTGCCTTCAATCTTTCCCAGGATCAGGGTCTTTTCCAGTGAGTCAGTTCTTTGCATCAGGTGGCCAAAGTAGTGGAGTTTCAGCTTCAGCATCAGTCCTCCCAATGAATATTCAGGACTGATTTCCTTTAGGATGGACTGGTTGGATCTCCTTGCAGTCCAAGGGACTCTCAAGAGTCTTCTCCAACACGACAGTTCAAGAGTACCAATTCTTCGGCGCTCAGCTTTCTTTATGGTCCAACTCTCACTTCCATACATGACTACTGGAAAAACCATAGCTTTGACTAGACGAATCTTTGTCAGCAAAGTACTGTCTCTGCTTTTTAATATGCTGTCTAGGTTGGTCATAGCTTTTCTCCAAGGAGCAAGTGTCTTTTAATTTCATGGCTGCAATCACCATCTGCAGTGATTTTGGAGCCCAGGAAAATAGTCTGTCACTGTTTCCATCATTTTGCCATCTATTTGCCTTGATGTAATGGGACCAGATGACATGATCTTAGTTTTTTTGACTGTAGAGTTTTAAGCCAACTTTTTCACTCTCCTCTTTCATCTTCATCAAGAGATGAAGTTTCTCTTTGCTGTTTAGTTTCTCTTTGCTTTCTGCCACATGGTGTCATCTGCATATTTGAGGTTATTGATATTTCTCCTGGCAGTCTTGATTCCAGCTTGCACTTCATCCAGCCTGGCATTTTGCATGATGTACTTTGCATGTAAATTAATAAATATGTAAACATATATACAACATATATAGAAACAAACATATAAAAATATAACATATATATGACATATATGTAAACATATATAAAAGAATAACTGCAGCAGGAAAAGAACAATATGAGAAACAAACAAAATTTAAAAAGGAAAAAGAAAATACCCCACAGAAACCCAAAAACCGAACATAGAGGTAGAATTATGTAATGGAAATTAAAAGTGTGATTTAGAAAAAAGTCCTCAGAAGGTTAAACAGAGTTAATAATTAAAAAAAGAAACAGCAACTATAAGAACACAAAAAATAGAAGAGAAGACATCCAGAACAAATCCAAATATAAGCATAATAATAATTTTTGCTGGAGCTGTCAGTATCCTTTTCACCGCTGTGAGTCAGCCCACCTCTGCATCCATAGGAGGCCCTCCAATACTGGGCTGGTCTCTAGACCTTCCGTGGGGACAGCTCATACTCTAATCTTGCCCTGCTCTTATGTGTTTTTGCCTCCACTGTCTACCCCTGCTAGAGCTAGGGCGTTTTCTTTTGTGAGAACACTCAATGTCCTTTTTATATATTCCATAGATACAGAGTCCACGTAGATTGTATGGATTTGATCTATAGCTTGTACAGCTGGTGGGGAGGTTTTCAATCCTCTTCCTTAGCCACACTGCCCCTGGGGTTTAACTGTGGTTTTATCTCAACTTCTGTGTGTTGGTCATCTACAGGAGTTGGAAGACCATATGGAGAAGTGGCACAGCTGCTTGGATTGTGGGGACCCTGGCAGCACCAGGTACACAGGGGTGCCAGTGGCCACAGGAGCAGGAGATAGCACTATTAGGGTTTTTTCTAGCCTCTGGCAGCTCTGCCCCAGTGAGGATCAAGCGTTCCCTTTGTAAATTTTTTATCAGACTTCAACAGGGCCTCTCTGTACCCTGTGCCTCTGTCTATGGTGCTAAGCACAAGACCACCCAGTGTCTCGAAGGCTCCCTCCATGAGACTGTGGATGCCCTAGCTAACTGGGCTGAAGCTAACTGGGTTAAACTGAATGCAGCCTCAAGGCACATTGATGAAAGTAAAAGACGCACCAGGTTCCAGCACAGATTGGAGAGAGTCATCAGGCTGATTTTCTTGGGGACACCCCGCCACTGTCTCACAGCAGATTGTGTACTTATTGGTTCATAACAGACCACCTAAAGTTATTGCCACAGTAAGTAAAACAAGGGTACTTACTTTCCAGGTGGAATTAGGTCTGTTAATGAAGCCCTTATCTGCCAGTTTGGTATTCAGAGATCCCAGTGCAGCCTCCACTGAACAGAAGGAGGAGGGTAGAATTTAGATAAACTGCTCAGTGCTTTGAATCCCTTCGAGCTTGCTCTTGACCACCATGTGTCCAAAGTCACAGGTACTTTCAGTTCTCTCAAAGTTGATCAGTATTGTTGTACTGATCTTTGAACTTGATCAGTATTGTGGTACTGATTCTTTGACTTTGGAACAGAAAAAAGATGTTCAATTTTATCAAACAGTGGCATCATGATCCTTCCTATACAGTGGAGATAGATGTAGAATAATTTATGTCAATGTGAGGATTATCATTTGAGATTAGCAAGGATTTGTTCTTTGGGGCCTGTTCTTGGCTCACTGTGGATAACAATATTTAGGAGGGCTTAACTACATTTATAATATTATAGTCGTTGAATGACAGACCGCTAGGATTCTTTCCTGGGTACAGACAACTTACAAGCCTTTCCAGTTTAAATCTTAAGATTCTCTCATTTGGATTGTGCCTGACAGTAAATGTTTTCTTGCATTCCTGCAGGTTCTGCTTTGTCAATAGTTTATAAATTGAATGTTGCTACTCTCCACTCTCTCTTCAGGAAATAGATCGCTCTACTGCTAGTGCTTCCATGAGCTCAGTGAAGGCCCACTGTTTGCCCACAACATGGTGGAGCATCCTGGCTGTCGAGGACACCATCAGGGACAGCAAGTAGCTGACTGATCTCTCCTAACAAATGTATTTTCTGTTTCAGTAGATGGTCAGTTTTTAAGAAGTCATGGTAATATCTTTATAGAATGGGTTGAGCTACTTTTGGAGGTAGACATAAAACCGTGAAATGTTTTTTGGTTTTTCCCCCCCCCCCTTGTTTACTTTTCAAACTCTTTTTGGAAAGGGGCTTATTCTTTTAAGGAGATTTTAGAAAACTGCATACCACAGTTTTCCAAAACGTATTTATGTATTTAGAATCTTTGTTTTCAGGGCATTTTGCTTTTTCTTAAATGATAAATGATTACAGTAAAAATAAGCCTTAGAAGTCATTTGTTCCAGAGAATTAAGAAAGCTGGCTTCAGGATGCATATTTCCAAATAGAGTGCTAACTGGCTGTGGGATTCCTGGAGCCAGTCCCCGGTCTGGCCAGGCATTTTGAGGTATTCAATCTCAATTAATTCATCAAGCTCTCTAATGCATCCAGCAGGGATGAGAATCCATCCTACTTTAGAAGAAAGGATGCTGAGAGCCAGGCCAACTGACAACGTGGTTGGTGAGTGGCTGTCAGAATTGAAATACAGTTCTTTAGGTTTTAATCCATCCTTCCTCTATGGGTGGATTCATCCTGGCCCTGTTGCAGTGCAGCCTGGCACAATGCCTTCTTCCCGCGTTTCACCATGCTGCCATCTGACTGTCTATGGGGTTGCCTCTGACAGCCCAGCACTGTTGGGGAGCATTCTGGAAAGCACCCTCGCTTTACAAATGCCCATTTTGACCGCATCTGCAACGCTTGAGCTATCTGGCAACACCCTGAATTCTGGTGTTTATGCTGACTTGGAAATTGGAATCAGTAGGCTAACTGTGGCTTTGCTGGTAGACTTTCACTTGGTAGAACCTGGCTTTCCATCCTGGGTGGATTCCAGCAGAAATCTCCCTCTGCCCTTCCTACCTGGAGAGCCTAATCTCCATTTTTACCGCTAGGTCTCTCGGGTGCTTGTGCAAGGTGACTTTAACACTGGTGATCAGTTAACCAGCTTTTACTGGAGGAGAGACTCAACAGTGGAAAGGATCAGGACTCCCCAGTCCTCACTGAGTTTTACAGTGAATGAAACTGTCTTACAATTAATGAAACATGACTTGTGTTCTTCATATTATTCAGCTGTAAAATGATATAATGATGTGTTAACTTTTGTGAGGTACTATATATATGTGTTGTTGCTCTGTTGATAAAAGCTGTGGTAAAAGTCCAGCATCCAAAAGTAGAGAAGTTGCCTGGATATTAGCAAATTTCAAGAATTTAAATGGTAGGTAGCTAGCTCAATTTAACAGAGATTTTTTTTTCTTCTGTCTCAGGAAATATAACTGCAACATTTTCTTAGAGAATATTTTATAAAGGAACAAAGTGGGTTACTATTTAAAAAATAGATCTTATTTGAGTGGATTTAGTGATAAGTGATGAAAGGTCATCGCTAAAATAGTCAACAAGCATCAGTGGATTTACCAGACACCCCAGCAAATGCTGGGAAGAGACTAGGGATGGTTTGAGCAAGAGTGGGCAGAAAAGGGTGACCTTGGCATCTTTGGCCAGCAGGATGGGAGGGCGTTTTTATAAGTCTCTTGTGTTAACCCCAGCTCCCTCTGTGTGGTTGCTACCAACAAAGTGGGAGCCTGTGTAAGAGGAGCCCCATGATGGAACTCATGGAATTTCTTCAAGCTTGGGAAAGTGGATTTGTTAAAAATCCTTTTTGATTTTACTTTTTTCTTTTCTTTTTGTTTCAAATATGCTTTATTTTTAAAAGATAGAACCTGGAAACAACTTAGTGTGTTACTCACTGAGCTGTGTCCAACTCTTTGCGACCCCAAGGACTGTCGCCTACCAGGCTCCTCTGTCCATGGAATTCTCCAGGCAAGAATACTAGAGTGAGTTGCCATTTCCTTCTCCAGGGATCTTCCCAACCCAGGGATCGAACCTGGGTCTCCCACATTCTAGGCAGATTCCTTACCATCTGAGCCACCAGGAAACCCATGGAAACAACCTAAATGTTCGTTAATAATTGATGGATAAGCAACTGTATAACATCCATACACAAGGAAACATTACTCAGTGCAAAAAGGAATAATATATTGATATTCCCAACAATAGTAAATAATCTCAAAACAATTATGCTTACTGATAGAAGGTTAAAAAAAAAACCTCATACTGTATTACATTTATATAAAGTTCTAGAAAATTCAAACTAATGTATTATGAAATGAAATAAATCAATAGTTGAATCTGGATAGGGAGGACAAGAAGAGATCATTAAGGGGCATAAGAAAATTTTTGTGGGTAATGATATGTTCATTACCTTAATTTTGTGATATTATAGGTGCACACATATATTAAAATGCATCATATTGTACAATTTAAGTGTTGTGTTGTTCAGTCACTAAGTTGTGCCTGCCACTTTTGCCACCCCACTGACTGTAGCTTGCTAGCCTCCTCTGTCCATGAGATTCTCCAGGCAAGAATACTGGAGTGGGTTGCCATTTCCTTCTCCAGACTTTGTTTTTTGAATATGAAAAACATTTACAGGATTCTAAAATCAACCTATATAAAACAGTATACTCGGGGACTTTCTTGATGGTCCAATGGTTAAGACTTCGTACTTCTACTACAGGGGGCACAAGTTTGATCCCTGGTCAGGGAACTAAGATCCTTCATGGCACGCAGTATGGCCAAAAAATGTATACTCACAGAATCCCCATTCCCGCCTCAGCCTCTGCCACCTCCCCTATAGGACAAGTATTCTCATTACTTTCGACTATGCCTTTCCTGTGGTTCTTTTTGTAAAAAAAATTAACCAAATGTACAAGTTTCCTTTTCTGTAAAAATCAGTGTGCTACATGTGCCCTTCTTAATACTGCTTTTTCATAGCACTGCATTGTGGAAATCATTTCATTCAGGTTCTGAGAAACTTATTCTTGTTGGCTGCTTAGTCCTCCGTTGTATGGACATACTGTTCTCTATCTGATCAGCCTGCTGTGAGTATGTATTTACATTGTTTCCAGAATTTCGTTATTAGAAATAATGCCACAGTACGTAACCTTGTGCATGTGGTGTTCCATCGTTGTGGAGAGGGAATCCGTGAAAGAGAAATGCAGCCATAGTTTTGCAGAGATTGCTCTTCCTTCCCGACAGCCATGTGTGGGAGTGTCTGAGAGTTGTGCTGTCTCACAATTCAAGTTGTTGTTTAACCTGCTGTAGCTCTGAAGCTCATGCTCCCATGGGTTCTGCTCGACATGCGTGTGCGTCTTCCTATCACCCACAGTGCTGCTAAGTTCAGAGGAGGCCCAAACTGGGAATCTGCCTTCCCAAGCGCCTTACCTGCTGATGGTGGAACTGGGAGCAGATCTAATGTCAGTCTGTCCTCCAGTCATACAACAACATGGGGACATGGGAGGTGGGCAAAGGAAGTTCTTCAGGGTAATGTTGATTAATCTAGGAGAAACCACACTGTAAAGAAATGTGGTTTTGAGCAAGACACCCATGAGGGGTCCCAGTGTTTGATCTGTAAAATGGCATTCCTCATATTGACACAACAAGAAAAAAATCCTAAAAGGCAACAATGATACTATTTTTGTTGTTACCTTAAGAGTTAGGAGATGTGGTGTTTGGGTCCAAAAATGTGGCTGCTTTGAATAGGAGGTCTTCAGGTAAAGGACTGTCCCACAGCAGACACTGAGGGCAGCATCTCATGCCCTGACTGCTGAGGCACTGCTGGCCCTTGCTCCTGGGCCTGTGGGTCTGAGTCTCCAGTCAGATGCCCATGTGGGTGACCAGAGCAGCAATAAGCAGGGGCTTGAACTTGGCTCTGGTGTCCCGAGTTTTAGGACTGGCATTAGGGACACCATTTCTTGACTGTGTGTGGAACTTGAGTGTCGAATTCCAAGAAACTGTGTCTGTCTCTAGTGGTGATGGAGAATGAAGAGACATTGGAAATGCCACCTGGAAATGAGACCTGGTTTCTCAGTTTATCATAGAAGTCTCTAGTGAAATGAATTGTAACTTAGGGTACACACCTGGAATTGCTCTTCCTTGACAAAATAAATTGATTTCTCTAGCTGTTTGAACTTTGTTTCTTGAATTGGACAAGAGCTAACCTAGTGTAAATTAAACTCATTTTCCCTTAATAAAGCTGGGTCATTTCAGGCTGCCTGAATGTGCTTCTGAGTGTCTTAAACCATATATATATTTTAAAATCTAGTGTTTCATGCTCTTTTCATAACTCATTGAATTTAGCCAGCCTAACACATAACATTCATACTCACCTCTCCCTTGGCATTCTACTGTAGATTTGGGGTATGTTTCCGACCTTCTACAGCTATCAGGCAGACTGAGGTAGAAAGGCATCAGCATATACCCCAGAGAAGGAGGGTGAACAACTCAGTTGGTCCCTGCCTTGCCCAAAGAAAACTTTGTTTTCACTGTGCCTTTTCCTGCTGGTACTTTTGCATTGTAATATTTTGAAGGTGTTATTTACATATGGGAACCAATGAACTGGGTCATGAAGGTAGGAAGTTGTGTATTCTTTTAAAATAATGGCATGAATGGAGTAATTTTAGAAAAGCCTTGCTCAACTCGGTCAGAGCATTTCTGCTTGGAGCTCTTACTTGCAGTTAGTGCCACTGGCTTCCTGTCACTTGTCAGGTGTCTGAGATACTGAACCCCCTAGGGTGGTATCACATCTTCTCAGCCCTGCCATCTGGAAAATTCAGCCTCAACTTCCTTGGAAAGCACAGAGAAGTCCCTCCTTGTCCCTTTCTTCCATCTTTCTCATCCCTGTGAATGAACGAGGGCAGGGCCCTCATGGATTGTATCAGGTCAGTTCTCTCTCACAGAGTCTGGCAGGCATAGGTGCCCACTGGGGAATATGCCTTTTGGAATACTGTAGACCCTTGGAAGGAAAATTATGACCAACCTAGATGGCATATAAAAAGCAGAGATATGACTTTGCCAACAAGGGTCCGTCTAGTCAAGGCTATGGTTTTTCCAGTGGTCATATATGGATGTGAGAGTTGGACTGTGAAGAAGGCTGAGCACTGAAGAATTGATGCTTTTGAACTGTGGTGCTGGAGAAGACTCTTGAGAGTCCCTTGGACTGCAAGGAGATCCAACCATTCCATCGTAAAGGAGACCAGTCTTGGGTGTTCATTGGCAGGACTGATGCTGAAGCTGAAACTCCAATACTTTGGCCAGCTCATGCGAAGAGTTGACTCATTGGAAAAGACCCTGGCGCTGGGAGGGATTGGGGGCAGGAGGAGAAGGAGATGACAGAGGATGAGATGGTTGGATGGCATCACTGATCCGATGGACCTGAGTTTTTGAGTGAACTCCGGGAGTTGGTGATGGACAGGGAGGCCTGGCGTGCTGCGATTCTTGGGGTCGCAAAAAGTCGGACATGACTGAGCAACTGAACTGAACTGAGACCCTAGAACAATATGGGTTTGAGCTGCATGGCTCCACTTATACGTGATTTTTTTTTTCAATAGTAAATACAACAACACTACATGATGTGTGGAGCCGTGGTGATGGAGGGCTGACCCATAAGTGCTACGTGGATTTTCAACTGTGTGGAGGGTGGATGCTCTGAACCACCACATTGTTCGAGGGTCACTATATCCTGAAATATAAAGATCTAGAAATGTTAAAACTCTGGGAGATGTTTTTCAAAAACAAAAATTAGGGGGAAATCTGTGTAATTATTTCTAGCATCTTTAGATATTTGAAGTATCATACCATGTGAATTTTTAAAAATGATTGTTTTAAATTTACATTTTAATGAATTATTCGTCCCCTTGTACTTAGAAAAGCTAGAAAAATGATAGGGAAATAAATGTTTTCTTCTCTTTCAAAAATTTTGAAGAAATAAAAAGTCATGTAGTGGGGGACTCTCCCTCTGGTTCATTACCCCGCCAATGCCTGCTTCTCACACTTTAAGCTGCTTTCACTCATCTTTCCTTGTTTTTTTTGCGTGAGATCTTCTCAACAGTATGCAAATGAGTTTTCACTGACAAATCTTTTCTTCCTTATATTTCCAGTGCACAGAGGCCAAAAAACATTGCTGGTATTTTGAAGGACTCTATCCCACTTATTATATGTAAGTATTTGCACTTATCTGTGATCACATCTTTCTCTGAGACTTATTTCTTTCATAGATCACAGGAGTGGTTATGGGATGGGGCAAACCCAGCCTTGGGAGGCCTCTAGCCCTGATTTCACTTGCCTGTGCCCCTGAATGAGCAGGCAACCTCCCTAAGGATTCAGACCAGCTGCTCTGAGGACAGTGTAGAATTCCAAGTGCTCCGTTCTGTGAGGCATGTGAGCTTGTATGTGATTGGTGAGGGCAGAATGTGTAAACAAGGCCAACATTATATTTATTCATACAAATCTTCCTAGGCAAAGGGAGCAGAGGTGGCAGGAAAAAATTTTGAACTTGAATAGGGCAGGAAAACGTATTTAGTTCTGCTGTGAGTGTGAGAGAAAGAGAGGGAGAGATGACAGTGATCACAAGGGTCACCTGGCCCTGGCACCTCTCTAGGCAGGTGCAGTCAGCCTTGCATGTCTGCAGGTTACGTTGCTTCCTGTGCCCTCAGCACCTGCCAGTATTGCTTTTATTAAAGCATTGCTGTATTTGTTTTTCTGTATTTTAAATATCTACTATGGCAGCCACTAGCTCCACTGACACACCTAGATTAACTGTCTAGATTATCAATTACTATTTTTGATTATGTTTTGAAGTTGCATAAGTTTTGAGTGGAATGCACCAAAGCAATTTTCCCCCCAAAACCCTTGTATTGAGTTTTGTTAAGCATGAAAAATGTTAGTAATGTATATAATTGTTACTGCAGAAGCATTATTTTCTAGTATATGGGGAGATTGGGCAGGAAATACTATACATAATAGCAAAGAGGGTAATTTCTTAACTGGCCAAGATGTGTGTTTTTCTTACCTGTCATTCTTCAGGTTTTAATCTTGAAGAGATTACTGTATGTGGAGAAAGTTGCTGGGCTATGAATGGGAATGGAATACAGGTAAAGGGCCAGTTTTTCTGCCTTGATTTCATATCGAAAAGCAGGAGTCATTAGTGCCCCACAGGGTGTAGTCCTGGCAGAAATACTCTGCAGCTGCAGAAAGACAAAATGTACTTGAAAGATAAAGCAGCAGAAAAGGGCTTGGGTTCTAGTTACAGAGTTGTCATCTTGAGGAAAAGTGGTTGTAGGATAACAGGGAGATGAAAGATTTGGTTCTTCGTACAATGAATTTTCCTTGCAAAGCTTTAGTGCTTTTTTAAAAATTGCTTTACAATATTGTGTTGGTTTCCGCCATACATCAACATAAATCAGCCATAGGGGTACATGTGTCCCCTCCCGCTTGAACCTCCTTCCAACTTCCCATCACATCCCACCCCTCTAAGCTGTCACGGAGCCCCGGTTCAAGTTCCCTGAATCATATAGCAAATTGCCACTGGCTATTTATTTTACATATGGTAGTATATGTGTTTCTATACTACTGTCTCCATTCGTCCCACCTTCTGCTCCACCCTCTCCCGTATCTACCAGTCTGTTCTCTATGTCCGTGTCTCCATTGCTGCCCTGCAAATAGGTTCATCAGTAGCATCTTTCTAGATTCCATATATATGCATTAATTTTCGATACTTGTTTTTCTCTTTCGGAGTTACTTCACTCTATGTAATAGGCTCTAAGTTCATCCACTTCATTAGAGCTGAGTCAAATGTGGTCTTTTTTATGACTGAGTAATATTCCATTGTATACATGTATCACAGCTTCTTTATCCATTCATCTGTCAGCGAACATCTAGGTATCTTCCATGTCCTAGCTATTGTAAATAGAGTTGCAGTGAATATTGGGGTATGTATGACTTTTTCAGTTATGGTTTCCTCATGGTATAGGATTGTTGGGTCATGTAGTAGTTTTATTCCTGGTTTTTAAAGGACCTCCATACTGTCTTCCATACTGGCTGTATCAATATATATTCCCACCAGCAGTGTAAGAGTTTCCTTTTCTCCACACCCTCTCCGGCATTTTTTTTTTTGTAGATTTTTTAACATTTATTTGTTTTTTTTTTTTAGTTGGAGGATAATTGCTTTATAGAATTTTGTTGTTTTCTGTGAAACATTGATACAGAGCCCTTGTTTGAGTTCTCTGGGCCATATAGAAAATTCCCATTGGCTATCTATTTTATATATGATAATATAGGTTTCCATGTTATTCCCTCATACTTCTCACTCTCTCCTCCCCTCTCCCTGTGTCCGTAAGTCTGTTCTCTATGTCTGTGTCTCCAATGCTGCCCTGCAAATAGATTCATCAGTACCATCTTTCTAGATTCCATATATATGCATTAGTATATGATATTTTTCTCTTTCTGACTTACTTCATTCTGTATAATATACTCTAGGTTCATCCACCTCATTAGAACTGACTCAGATGCATTCCTTTTTATGGCTAATACTCCATTGTGTATATGTACCACAACTTCTTTATCTGTTCATCTGTTGATGGACATTAAGGTTGCTTGCCTGTGTGTTCTAGCTATTGTAAATAGTGCTGCAGTGAACATTGGGGTACATGTGTCTTCTTCAACTTTGGTTTCCTCAGGGTATATGCCTGGTAGTGGGAGTGCTAGGTCATATGGTGGTTATATTCCTGTCTTTTTAAGGAATCTCCACACCATCTTCCATAGTGGCTGGATCAATTTACATTCCCACCAAAACAGTGCAAGAGGTTCCCTGGAGAACATTTTTTGTTTTTAGACTTTTTGGTGATGGCCATTCTGACCAGTGTGAGGTGATATCTTATTATAGTTTTGATTTTCATTTCTCTAATAATGAGTGATGTTGAGCATTTTCTCATGTATTTATTAGCCATCTGTGTGTCTTCTTTGGAGAAATGTCTGTTTGGGACTTCCACCCACTCTGTGGCTGTTTTTCTGATATTGAGTTGCACGAGCTACTTGTATATTTTGAAATTAATCCTTTGTCAGTTGTTTCATTTGCTACTATTTTCTCCTGTTCTGAGGTTTGTGTTTTCACTTTGTTTATAGTTTCCTTTGCTGTGCAAAATCTTTTAAGTTTAATTAGTTCCCATTTGTTTATTTTTATTTCCATTGCTCTAGGAGATGGGTTACAGAGGATCTTGCTGTGATTTATGTCATAGGGTGTTCTGCCTATGATTTCCTCGAAGACTTTTATAGTTTCTGGTCTTTATTTAGGTAATGCATTTTGAGTTATCTTTGTGTATGGTGTTAGGAAGTGTTCTAATTTTATTCTTTTACCTGTTGCTGTCCAGTTTTCCCAGCACCACTTATTGAAGAGACTGTCTTTTCTCTATTGTATATTTTGCTTCCTTTGTCAAAGATAAGATGCCCATAGGTGTGTGGGTTATCTCTAGGCTTTGTATGTTGTTCCATTGATCTATATTTCTTTTTTTATACCAATACCATTCTGTCTTGATGATTTTAGCTTTATAGTATATCCTGAAATCAGGAAGGTTGATTACTCCAGCTCCATTCTTTTTTCTCAGGATTGCTTTGTGTTTTGTGCTTCCATACAAATTGTGAAATTTTTTGATCTAGTTCTATGAAAAATGCCATTGGTAATTTAGGGATTTAAATAGGGTAAATTAGGGATTGTATTGAACCTGTAGATTGCATTTGGTAGTAGAGTTATTTTCACAATATTGATTCTTCCAAAACAGGAACATGGAATATCCTTTCATCTGTCTATGTCATCTCTGATTTCTTTCATTAGTGTCTTAGAATTTTCTGCATATAGCTCTTTTGTCTCCTTTAGTAGGTTTATTTGTAGGTATTTTATTATTGTTGCAATGGTGAATGGGATTGTTTCCTTAATTTCTCTTTCTGATTTTTCATTGTTAGTGTATAGGAATGCAAGTGATTTCTGTGTATTGACTTTGTATCCTACTGCTTTACCAAATTCACTGATTAGCTCTAGTAATTTTTTGGTGGCATGTTTAGGGTTTTTAATGTATAGTATCATGTTGTCTGCAAACTGTGAGAGTTTACTTCTTTTCCAGACTGGATTCCTTTTATTTCTTTTTCTTCTATGATCGCCATGGCTAGGACTTCCAAAACTATGTTGAACAATAGTGGTTAGAGTGAGCACTGTTGTCTTAGTCCTGATCTTAGTGGAAATGCTTTCAGTTTTTCACCTTTGAAAATATTTGCTGTAGGTTTATTGTATATGGCTTTTATTACATTGAGGTAGTTTCCTTCTATGCCCATTTTCTGAGGAGTTTTTGTCATACATGGGTACTGAATTTTGTCAAAAGCTTTTTCTGCATCTATTGAGATTGTCCTATGATTTCTATCTTTTAATTTCTTAATATGGTAATTTTTAATATGGTGTATCCCATTGATTGATTTACGTATATTGAAGAATCCTTGCATCCCTTAGATAAACCCAACTTGATCATGGTTATACAATCTTTTTAATGTGTTGTTGAATTCTGTTTCCTGGAATTTTGTTGAGGATTTTTGAATCTATGTTCATCAGTAATATTTGCCTGTAATATTTTTGTGTTCTCTTTATCTGGTTTTGGTATCATGGTGATGGTGGTTTCATAGAATGAGTTTGGAAATGTTCCTTCCTCTGCAATTTTTTATTTTATTTTTAAAAAAACTTTATTTATTTTACTTTATTTTTAAAAATTTATTTATTTTAATTGGAGGCTAATTACTTTACAGTATTGTAGTGGGTTTTGCTATACATTGACATGAATGAGCCATGGGTGTACATGTGTTCCCCATCCTGAACCCCCTTCTGACCTCCCTTCCCATCCCATCCCTCAGGGTCATCCCAGTGCACCAGCCCTGAGCACCCTTTCTCATGCATCAAACCTTGACTCACGATCTGTTTCGCTTATGATAATACACATGTTTCAATGCTATTTTCTCAAATCATCCCACCCTCACTTCTCCCACAGAGTCCAAAAGTCTGTTCTTTACATCTGTGTCTCTTGCTGTCTTGCATATAGGATCATTGATACCATCTTTCTAAATTCAATATATATATATCCAGTTAATATACTGGATTGGTGTTTTTCTTTCTGACTTACTTCACTCTGTATAATAGGCTCCAGTTTCATCCACCTTATTAGAACTGATTCAAATACATTCTTTTTAATAGCTGACCAACATTCCACTGTGTATAGTACCACAGCTTTCTTATCCATTTGTCTGTCTTTCTCTGCAATTTTTAAAAAGAGTTTCAGAAGGATAGACAATAACTCTTCTCTAAAATTTTGTAAAATTCACCTGTGAGGCCATCTGGCCCTGGACTTTGGTTTTGGGGGAGATTTTTTATCACAGTTTTTCTATTTCACTGCTTATGATTGGCTTGTTTATCATTTCAGTTTCTTCTTGGTTCAGTCTCGGGAGGTTGGACTTTCCTTAAAATCTGTTCATTTCTTCCAGGTTGTCCATTTTATTGGCATATAATTGCTCATAATAGTCTCTTATGATGCTTTTCATTTCTCATTGTCTGTTGTAACCTCTCCTTTTTCATTTCTAATTTCATTGATTTGAGTCTTCTCCGTTTTTTTCTTGATGGGTCTGGCTAATGGTTTGTCAATTGTGTTTCTTTTCTCAAAAACCAGCTTTTAGTTTTATTAATCTTTACTATTGTTTCCTTCATTTCTTTTTCAGTTATTTCTGCTATGATCTTTATGATTTCTTTCCTTCTATTAATTCTGAGGTTTATTTGTCTATCTTTTTCTAGTTGTTTTAGGTATAAAGGTAAATTGTCTATTTGATGTCCTTGTTATTTCTTGAGGTAATATTATATTTCTATAAACTTCCTTTTCAGAACTGCTTTTGCTGGATCTCATAGGTTTGAGTTGTCATGTTTTCATTGTCATTTGTTTCTAGGAATTTTTTCATTTCCCTTTATATTTATTCAGCAACCTGTTGTTATTTAGAAATGTATTATTTAATATCCATCTGTTTGTGCTTTTTAGTTTTTTTTTTCTTTAATTGATATCTAGTTTCATATCATTATAGTCAGAAAAGATACTTGATACAATGTAAATTTTCTGAAATTTACTGAGGTTTGATTTGTGATCTAAGATGTGGTCTGTCCTGGAGAATGATCATGTGCCCTTGAGAAGAAAGTATATTCTTCTGCATTTGCATGAAATTTCCTGAAGATATCAATTATTCTCATCTCATCTAATATGTCATTTAAGGCTTGTGTTTCCTTAACGCCTTCCTGTTTTGATTATCTGTCCAGTGGTATAAGTTCAGTGTTAAATTGCCCTATTACTATTGTGTTATTGTCAATTTCCCATTTTATGTCTGTTAGTGTTTACTTTAGGCACTGAGGTACTCCTTTATTTGATGCATAAATATTTACAAATGTTATGTTTTCTTCTTGGATTGATGCCTTGTCATTATGTGGGGTCCTTCCTCGGGGATAGTATTGATCCCTGTCTCCTGTACACTGTCACCAACCTCCATCCATAGTTCATCAGGAACTATATCAGATCTAGTCCCTTAAATCTATTTCTCACTTCCACTATATAATCGTAAGGGATTTAATTTAGGTCATACCTGAATGGTCCACTGGTTTTCCGTCCTTTCTTCAATTTTAGTCTGAATTTGGCAATAAGGAGTTCATAATCTGAGCCACAGTCAGCTCCTGGTCTTGATTTGCTGACTGTATAGAGCTTCTCCATCTTTGGCTGCAAGGAACATAATCAATCTGATTTCAGTGTTGACCATCTGGTGATGTCCACGTGTAGAGTTTTCTCTTGTGTTATTGGAAGAGGGTGTTTGCAAGAAAAAAAAAATACACACACACACAAAAAATGGCTGTCTGAGGAAACCTTACAAATAGCTATGAAAAGAAAAGAAGCGAAAAGCAGAGCAGAATATAAAAGATATACCCATTTGAATGCAGAGTTCCAAAGAATAGCAAGGAGAGATAAAAAAGCCTTCATCTGTGATCAGTGCAAGGAAATTGTAAGGCTCGGAGAACTGCACTCTGAAAAGGACACTCAGGGACAGCCTCTAGTGGACTGACAAAGTTTATTATCCAATCGTGTAGTTTTATAATTTTCAGGGAATAGAACATAAGACAGACTTGCACGTAGCCATTTCAGATAAACATAAAAGCATTTAAGCATAAAACACAGTTCCCACCACCCAAGCCATAACATAGCTTTGGCGAAACTCTAAAGGGAGTCTTATCATGAAACAACAGTCCTTGCTCTCAGAAACAGGTGGTCAGAAGGAAGCCTTCGAATGCCTCAAGGCCGGGCATATTGACCCTTCGTCATCCGTTCCCAGCCTTGGGCACTCAGTGAACGCTCATAACCCTTTGTTATGCTCGTCCCAGCTTCCAACCTTCGTCATGAGTGGAGCAAATACATTTTCAGTATTTGCTTAAAGCCTTCCAGCTCCTCCACAGAAATAGAGGAAAACAATAGAATAGGAAAGACTAGAGATCTCTTCAAGAAAATTAAAGACACCAAGGGAACATTTCATGCAAAGATGGGCTCAATAAAGGACAGAAATTGTATGAATGTAACAGAAGCAGAGGATATTAAGAAGAGGTGACAAGAATGCACAGAACTGTACAAAAAAACATCTTCAGACCCAGATAATCACAATGCTGTGATTACTCACCTAGAGCCAGACATCCCGGAATGTGAAGTCAAGTGGGAAGCATCACTTAGGAAGCATCACTATGAGCAAAGCTAGTGAAGGTGATGGAATTCCAGTTGAGCTATTTCAAATCCTAAAAGATGATGCTGTGAAAGTGCTGCATTCAATATGCCAGCAAATATGGAAGACTCAGCAGTGGCCACAGGACTGGAAAAGGTCAGTTTTCATTCCAATCCCAAAGGAAGGCAATGCCAAAGAATGTTCAAACTACTGCACAATTGCATTCATCTCACGTGCTAATAAAGTAATGCTCAAAATTCTCTAAGTCAGGCTTCAGCAATACATAAACCATGAACTTCCAGATATTCCAGCTGATTTTAGAAAAGGTGGAGGAACCAGAGATCAAATTGCCAACATCCACTGGATCATCCAAAAAGCAAGAGAATTCCAGAAAAGAATCTATTTCTATTTTATTGACTATGCCAAAGCCTTTGACTGTGTGGATGACAACAAACTGTGGAAAATTCTGAAAGAGATGAGAATACCAGACCATCTGACCTGCCTCTTGAGAAATCTGTGTGCAGGTCAGGAAGCAACAGTTAGAACTGGACGTGGAACAACAGTCTGGTCCAAATAGGAAAAGGAGTACGTCGAGGCTGTATATTGTCACCGTGCTTATTTAACTTGAAAGCAGAGTACATCATGAGAAACACTGGGCTGGAGGAAACACAAGCTAGAATCAAGATTTCCACAAGACATATCAATAACCTCAGATATGCAGATGACACCACCCCTATGGCAGAAAGTGAAGAAGAACTATGGAGCCTCTTGATGAAAGTGAAAGAGGAGAGTGAAAAAGTTGGCTTAAAGCTCAACATTCAGAAAACTAAAATCATGGCATCTGATTCCAGCACTTCATGGCAAATAGATGGGGAAACAGTGGCAGACTTTATTTTGGGGGGCTCCAAAATCACTGCAAATGGTGACTGCAGCCATGAAATTAAAAGACACTTACTCCTTGGAAGAAAAGTTATGACCAACCTAGACAGCATATTAAAAAGCAGAGATTTTACTTTGCCAACAAAGGTCCATGTAGTCAACGCTGTGGTTTTTCCAGTAGTCTTATTATTTCTGTTTTTCTTATATGGATGTGAGAGTTGGGCTATAAAGAAAGCTGAGTGCCAAAGACTTGATGTTTTTGAACTGTGGTGTTGGAGAAGACTCTTGAGAGTCCCTTGGACTGCAAAGAGATCCAACCAGTCCATCCCAAAGGAGATCAGTCCTGAATATTCATTGGAAGGACTGATGTTGAAGCTGAAACTCCAATACTTTGGCCACCTGATGTGAAGAACTGATTCGTTAGAAAAGACCTTGATGTTGGGAAAGACTGAAGGCAGAAGGAGAAGGGGATGACAGATGAGATGGTTGGATGGCATCACCATCTCAACGGACATGAGTTTGAGTAAACTCCAGGATTTGGTGATGGACAGGGAGGCCTGGCATGCTGCAGTCCATGGGGTCGCAAAGAGTCGGACATAACTGAGTGACTGAACTGAACTGGACTCCTTATCTCTTGTAATAGTCTATATGTTAATTTCTGTTTTGTCTTATATGAGAATTGTTACTCTGGCTTTCTTTTGACTTACTTTTGCATGGAATATCTTTTTCCATGCTCTCACGTTCAGTCTGTATGTGTCTCTAGGTCTGAAGTGGGTCTCTTGTAGACAGCATATATGTGGGTCTTATTTTTTTATCCATTCAGCCATTCTGTGTCTTTTGGTTGAAATGTTTAAACCATTTGCATTGAAGGAAATTATTGATATATTTGTTCCTATTGGCATTTTTGTAATTGTTTTGAGTTGGTTTTTAGGTCTTTTCTTTCTCTTGTATTTCCTTCCTATAGAAGCCCCTTTAATATTTATTATAAAGCTGGTTTGTTGGTGCTGAATTCTCTTATCTTTTGCTTATTTGTGAAGTGTTTGTTTTCTCCCTCAAGTTTAGATGAGATGCTTGCCAGGTAAAGTTATCTTGGTTGTAGATTTTTTTCCCTTTCAGTACTTTAAATATATCCAGCCATTCCCTTCTGGCCTGTAGAGTTTCTGCTGAAAGATCAGCTGTTAATCATGTGGGGGTTCCCTTGCATGCTACTTGCTGCTTTGTTTTATCTTTGTTAGTTTGATTAGTATGTGTCTCAGTGTGTTTCTCCTTGGGTTTATCCTGTACAGGTATTTCTGTGCTTCATGGACTTGACTATTTCTTTTTCCACGTTAGGGAATTTTTTGACTATAGGCTCTTCACAGATTTTCTAGACCCCTTTTCTCTTCTGTGCATGCGCACATACTCAGTCTTTTCTGTCATGTCCGACTCTGACCTTATGGACCAAGGTCATACTTACCCACCAAGCTCCTCTGTTCATGAGATTCTCCAGACAAGAATACTGGAGTGGGTTTCTATGCCCTCCTCCAGGGGATCTTCTTGACCCAGGAATTGAATGCATGTCTCCTCTACTGCATTGCAAGCACTTTTTTACCCACTGAGCCACCTTTTTAGGGCCTGAGAAGCTCCTCCTTCTTCTGGGAACCATATGATACAAAGTTGGTGTGTTTAGTATTGTCCCAGAGGTCTCTGATGCTATCTTCAATTCTTTTCATTCTTTTTCCTTTTTTCTACTCTTCAGCAGTTTTTTCCACCATTCTATCTTCCAACTCACTTATCCATACTCCTGCTTTATTTATTCTTCTATTGATTCCTTCTAGAATATTGTTAATTTCAGTAATTGTTTATTTGTCTCTGTTTGTTCTTTATTTCTTCTAGGTCCTAGTTAAATGTGTTAACTGATTCTTTTTTTTTTTTTTTTTACTTTATTTTACTTTACAATACTGTGTTGGTTTTGCCATACGGGAGAGGGGTTCAGGATTGGGAACGCATGTTAATTGATTCTTGCATTTTTTCCATTCAGTTTTGGAGGTTTTGGATCATCTTTGTTATCATTAATTTCAATTCTTTTTCAGATAGTTTGCCTAGTTCCTCTTCATTTATTTGATCTTGTGAGTTTTTACCTTGTTCTTTCATTTTACAACATTTCTCTTTTTTTCTAACTTAATGTGTTTGAGGTCTTTTTTCCCTAGGCTTTATGGTCATATTCCTTCTTCCTTTTAGTTTCTGCCATCAATGAGAAAGATTGGTCCAGTGGTTTGTGTATGCTTTGTGTTGGGAGGGACTTGTGCCTGCATTTTGGTGGTAGAAGGTGAGGTGTTTTTTTTTTTCCTTCTGGATGGGCAGGGCTGTGTGAGGTGGTATGTTTTGGGGTATCTGTCTGCTGATGATTGGGTTTGTGTTGTTGTCTTGCCTGTTTTGTGAGGTGTTCTGCACTAGGTGCTGGGTGTTGGGTAATGCTGAGTGTTGGATACAGGTGGAGGCCTTTGTGGGAGTTTTCATTAATTAATATTCCCTGGGGTTAGAAGTTCTCTGGAAATCTTGGGTCCTGGACTCAGCACTCCCACTCAGAAGGCTGAGACCCAAGCTCTTACTAGGGAACCAAGACTCCACAATCTCTCTGCATGTCAATGATTTGGTTTCCTTTGTTTTCTCTTTATTTTCTTAGACATCTATTAAGGCCTTCAGATTACATTTCTTACTGAGTCCAGGCTTGCTCTGCTCGCTGCATGATAGGCCAATGAATCTGAGAGATAAGGTGTTGAAGCAAGGAATCTGATTTTATTCAGAAAATTGGCTGACCAAGAAGATGGCAGACTGATGTCTCAAAATAACCATCTTGCTTTAGTTCTTGATTCAGCTTCTTATGCAGATGTGGATCAACCTCATCTTCTTTTGGGTTCTTGATTTTGTTTGTATGTTCTTTCTTGAAAATGGATCTTTCTCAAATTAATTTGTAGGTCAGCTGATGAACCATTTCCTGATTTTTAGTAGTCAGAGGTCCTTGCTCCTTTGTTCCTTTATACATTTATTTGTTCACTACATATTTTGTGAGTGTTTTGCATTGATAGAAACACACGAAGAAAGACAAGCCCTGTTTTGTCACTCAGATGGTCTAGGTTGGATTCCTTTCACCTCTCATCTCTGCTGATAGTGAGGGGAAGGGTCCTAAAAATAGAAAAGTAACATCATTCTATTTTTATAATACTAATGCTCTGTATAAAAATAACAAAGGTAACATTCACTGAGCACTTAATACAGGCTAGGCATTGTTTATGCACCTCACATGAGTTTATGTCATTCAACCCCACAGCCACTTGAAAACTCTAACTACACACACCTGGTTCTTGAATCAATCTCTGATTTTTCTCTTCCTTTTTTCTCTGTTCCCACACCTCACCTGAATCCATACCTCTGTTAATGCTCATATAAACCATTGTTACAAACTACCCCACAGATTTATTAAGATATAATTTGCATATAACACTGTATAGATTTAATGTATATAATATGGTAATTTGATACACTTATACGTTACAAAATGATTGCCACCGTTGCGTTAGCTAACACCTACATCACATCACAGAATTACCTTTTTTTTTTTTTTTTTTGGTGATGAGAACATTTAAGATCTACTCTTTTAGTAATTTTAAAGTATATAATAAAATATATTAACTGGAATCACCTAAGGCACAGGTCCAAAGGCCTAATGTCCAAAGGCCTTAGGTCCCTAAAACATTCATCTTATAACTGGAAGTTTGTACTCTTTGACACACATCTCCTCATTGCAAAGCCCTGTCTGTCCCCATTGCCTGGTAATAACAACTATTTTACCCTCTTTTTCCATAACTTCTGCTTTTTAGATTCCACATATAAGTGAGATGATTGTTGTTGTTGTTTAGTCGCCAAACCATGTCTGGCTCTTTGAGACCCCCTGGACTGTAGCCTGCCCGACTCCTCTGTCCATGGGATTCTCCAGGCAAGAATACTGAAGTGGGTTGCCATTTCCTTCTCCAGGGGATCTTCCTGACCCAGATATTGAATCCATATCACCTGCTTGGCAGGGATTATTCTTTGCAACTGAATTACCTGTGAAGCCTAAGTGAGATCATACATCTATCTGTCTTATTTCATTTAGCATAATACCTTCAAAGTCTGTCTGTGTTGTTGCAAATGCAAGGATTTCCCTCTTTCTCAGGACTGAATAAAATTCCATTGTGTGTATATGTACATTTCCTTTATTCATTCATGTATTGACAGACACTCAGATTGTTTCCATTTCTTGGCTGTTGTGAATAAGGCTGAACCATAGGATTTCAGATGTCTCTTCAAAATCTTATTTCCATTTCCTTTGCATATATACTGGAAGAATAATTGGCAGTTCTATTTTTAATTTCCATAGTGGCTGCATCAATTTAAATTCCTACCAGTAGTGTACAGGATTCCTATCTTCATACCATACAGGGTTCACATTTTCCATACCAATACTCTTCTTGTCTTTTTGATGATAGCCATTCTAACAAGTGTAAGGTGATAGATACCTCTGTGTGGTTTTGGTTTTGCGTTTACTGATGATATGTGATATTGAGCATGTTTTCATGTACCTGTTGGCCATCTTTCTGTCTTTTTTGGAAAATAATCTATTCATTTCCCCTGCCCATTTTTAAATTGGATTATTCGTTTTTTTTCTTGTTAAGTTATATGAGGTCCTTGTATATTTTAGATATCAACCCCATATCTGACATATAGTTTGCAAACATTTCCTTCCATTCAGTAGACTGCCTTTTCATTTTGTTGAGTGTTTGTTTTGCTGGAAAGAAGCTTTTTAGTTTGATGTAGTCCCTTTTGTTTTTTGTGGTTTTGCCATTTGTGCTTCCACTGTCATGTCCGAAGTCATTGCCTAGACCAATGTTGACTTTTTTCCCAACATTTTCTTCTAGGAGTTTTAGATCCATTTCAAGTCAATTTTTTTAAGTGATGTAAGATAGGGGTTCAGTTTCATTTTTTTTACATGTGTTTCTTCAATTTTCCCAGCTCTATTTGTTAAAGAGACCGCCCATTCCCCATTGGATGCTCTTGGCTCTTGTGTTAAATATGAGTTGACCATTTATGCAAGGTTTCATTTCTGGGCTTCTTATTCTGTTCCATGGGTCAGTGTGTCTGTATTCATGCCAATAGCAAATTGTTTTATTATGGTAGCTTGTCATGTAGTGTAAAGTTAGAGAGTGTAATACCTCCAGCTTAATTCTTTCCCATGATTGCTTTAGCTAATCAGGGTCTTTTGTGATTCCATAAAAATTTTAGGATTGTTTTACCTGTTGCTGTGAAAATACCATTGAAATTTTGATAGAAATTTCATCGCAGCTCTAGATGACTTTGTGATAGGTCTCCTTTCATTCTCTTTTCCCATCAAGTTCTCACTTCTTTCTAAACTGCTGAAAATTTTGTGTCATTTTCCTACTTAAAGGCATTAGGAAAAAGTTCAAACCCTTGGCCAGCTGTAAACAGTAGGTTTCCATGATACTTGTCTGGTTTTGTCTTCTTTATTTTGAGTCTCATGAAGGCAAGCTGCACAACTGTATTTTTATTTTTTAAGTATTTTTGTCTTTTTTTAAAGTTGAAGTATAGTTTACTTACAATGTTGTGTTAGTTTCAAGTGTACAGCAAAGTGATCCAGTTTATATATATATTCTTTTTCAGATTCCTTTGCATTGTGGGTTACTACAAGATATTGAATATAGTTCCCTGTGCTATATAGTAGGTCTTTGTTTATTTTATATACTAGAGTGTACCTGTTAATCTGGAATTCCTAATTTATCTCTTCCCACTTCCCACTTCGGTAACCATAAATTTATTCTCTATGACTGTGGGTATATTTGGTTTTATATTCATGAAGTTAATAAGTTCATTTGTATCATTTTTTAGATTATACATATAAGTGATATCATATGATATTTGTCTTTGTCTGGCTTATTTAGTATGATATCTCTAGGTTCATGTTGCTGTAAATGGCATAAATCCATTCACTTAAAAAAATTTTCAAAATGTAGCTGGTTTACACTGTTGTCTGAATCTCTGCTGTAGAGCAAAGTGATTCTGTTATACATATATATATATATGTATATATATATTTTCACATTCTTTTCCATTATGGTTTATCACAAGATACTGAATAGAGTTCCCTATGCTATACAGTAGGAACTTGCTTTTTACCCACAACTTTTAAATGAATTCTCAATGCCTAGGACAGTGCCTGGCACACAGGGGACATCCCTGAATGTTGAGTGGATTTGAGTGGATGCTTTTCCACCCAGTGCTCACTACTTGTCAGTGTTGGCTCTTCTGGTTCCTCTCAGGCATTTCCATGTTCTCTGCCTGGCAGGCTTCTCAGTTCCTCTTGCCTTCAGAACCTGTTCCTCCTTCCTTGTTGCCTCTGATACAGCCTCTTGGAGAGTCCTCACACAGTGCTGTAAATCCCTTGAGTGTTTGTGGGATGGAGCCATGACATGTGCATCTGTTTGACTCAGTTTGCAGCAGAGTACATGGCATGTGAGTGGCACTCATACTAATCTTCACCTTTGCAGTTTGTTTACTACCAGCTTGTTTCACTCTTGATTTCATTTAACATATTCTGGCACCTTGTCATTAACCATAGATTTTGAAATGTTTTGGGGTCCAGAAATCAGGGTTCAAATATTTGCTCTATTACTTTTTTTTTTAACTGAGATGAATTTACTGCAAAATAGAATTACAGGCCAATATCACTGATGAACATATTTACAAGAATCCTCACAAAATACTAGCAAACTTTATCCAACAACACATTAAAAGGATCATATACCATGATCAAGTAGGATTTATACCAGGGAGGTAAAGAGATTTTTCAGTATATACAAGTCAATCAGTATGATATGTCACATTAACAAATTGAAAAATAAAAACCATATGATCATCTCAATAGATGCAGGAAAAGCATAAAATTCAACATCCATTTATGATTAAAAAAATATCTTCAGAGAGTGAGCATAGAGGAAAGCTACCTCAACATAATAAAGGACATATATCACAAATTTACAGTAACGTCATACTCAATGGTGAAAAAAATGAAAGCATTTCCTCTAAGATTAGGAACAAGCCAAAGACATCCATTACTGCCACATTTATTCAGCATAGTTTTGAAAGTCCTAACCAGAGCAATCAGAGAAGGAAAAGAAATAAAAGGAATCCAAATTGGAAAGGGAGAAGTAAAACTGTCACTTTTTGCATAGAAAATCCTAAAGATGCTAGCAGAAAACTACTAGAGCTTATCAATGAATTTGGTAAAGTTACAGGATACAAAATTAATATACATAAATTGGCTGCATTTCTATACACTAACAGCAAACTATAAGAAAGAGAAATGAAGGAAACAATTCCTTTTATCATCACATCAAAGAGAATAAAATATCTAGGAATGAACCTACCTAAGGAGGCAAAAGATTCTCTGAAAACTATAAGAGTATAGTGAAAGAAACTGAAGACTACACAAGCAGGTGGAAAGATATACCATGTTCTTGAATTTATATGAATCATTATTGTCAAAATGGTTTTACTACCCAAGGCAATTTACAGATTCAGTGCAATCTTTATCAAATTACCAGTGGAATTTTCCACAGAACTAAAACAAAAATTTTCAAATTTGTATGGAAACACAAAAGACCCTAAATAGCCAAAACAATCTTGAGAAAGAAGACTGGAACTGGAGGAACAGGCTTCCTGTCTCCAGACTATACTACAAAGCTACAGTCATCAAAACAGTATGGCACTCGCACAAAGACAGAAAAATAGATCATTGGAACAGGAGAGAAAGCCCTGAAATAAACCCATGCACTTACGGTCAATTAATCTATGACAAAAGAGGCAAGTATATACAATGGAGAAAAGACAGCTTCTTCAATAAGTGGTGCTGGGAAAACTGGACAGCTTCATGTAAAAGAATGAATTAGAACATTCTCTAACACCACACACACACAGACACACAAATCAAAAATGGATTATAGACTTTAATGTAAGACTGGACACTATAAAACTTATAGAGGAAAATATAGGCAGAACAATCTTTAACATAAATTGAAGCAGTATCTTTTTGGATCCATCTCCTAGAGTTGTGAAAATAAAAAAAAAATAAACAACTGGGATCTAGTTAAGTTTAAAAGCTTTGCACAACAAAGGAAACCATCAACAAAATGAAAAGACAGCCTATGGAATGGGAGAAAATATTTGCAAATCATGCAGCTGACAACGAGTAATCTCCAAAATATACAAACAGCTCATAGAAATCAATATAAAGGCATCCAATCAAAAAATGGGCAGAGGAGTTAAATAGACTTTTCTCCAAAGAAGACATGCATGCTCAGTTGCTCAATTGTGTCTGACTCTGTGACCCTTTGGACCATAGCCCATCTATCGCCTTTGTCAATAGGATTTTTCAGGCAAGAATACTGGAGTGCGTTGCCATTTCCTCCTCCAGGGGATCTTCCTGACCCAGGTATTGAATCTGCACCTCCTGTGTCTCCTGCATTGCAGGTGGATTCTTTGCCATTGAGGCATCATTGCTAATTATTAGAGAAATGCAAATCAAAACTACCTCACACAGGTCAGAAGGGCCATCATCAGAAGTTCTACAAACAGTAAATTCTGGAGAGGGTGTGGAGGGAATGTACACTGGTATGGCCATTATGGAGGACATATGGGATTCTTTGAAAGCTGAAAGTAGAGCTACCGTGTGATCCAGCAATCCCACTGCTGGGCATGTACCTGGAAAAGGCGAAAACTCTAATTTGAAAAGAAACATATGCTATTCATTGTAGCACTGCTTACAATAGCCAGGACCTGGAAGCAACCTAAATGTCCATCAGCAGAAGAATGGATAAAGAAGACATATGTATACACGTACATGCATAAACAAATAATGGAATATCACTCAGCCATATAAATGAATGAAATAATGCAATTTGCAGCCACATGGATGGTCCTAGAGGTTATCATACTAAGTGAAGTAAGCCAGACAGAGAAAGACAAATATCATATAATATCACTTATCTGTGGAATAGTTAAAAAAATGATACAAATGAACTTATATACAAAACAGAAATAAGACAAACAGAAAACAAATTTATGGTTACCACAGGGAGAAGTGGGGGAGGGATAAATTAGAAGTTTGGGATTAACAGATACATACTACTGTATATAAAATAGATATTCAACAAGGATCTACTTTATAGTACAGGGAACTCTGTTCAATATTTTATAATAATCTCTAAGGAAAAAGAATCTGAAAAAGAATATATATGTATAATCTAATAATTTTGCTGTACACTTGAAACTAACACAACATTGTAAATCAATTATGCTTCAGTTAAGAAAAAATGGAGGTGAAATTTACATAACAAAAATAACCATTGTAAAGTGAACAGCACAGTGGCATCCAGTGTAGTCACGGTGCTGAGAAGTCATTGTGTTTGTCCAGTTCCAGATGTTTCCATCAGGGCCACATCATTTGCTAGCCCCTTGACCTTCTCAGTTAGCTTCTTTGTGAGCTGTAAACACAGTATTGACCTTCTGGATTGTGGCTCAGGGCTTACCGCTTGTTTGCACCCCTGAGGCATATCAGTGTCCAGACATATCCACAGGCTCATTGTGGCACCAAGAGAAGATCTTGTTTTTTTCCCATCCGGGTCAATTAACATGTGAAAGCTCTTCTCCCTGCTTTCCATCCAACTGGGGCAAAGGAACACTTTTATCCCAGGGGAGTGAGGAGCAGTGATTTGGATGTATTCTAATCTGGCCCAGCTTTTATTGTTCAAGGGTTGATTTGCTGCAGGTAGACACCAGCTGCAGAAAGATCACAAGCTTGGCTTGGCTACAAGCACTTGCCCTTGTGTGTTGTTCCTGGAAGCCAGCCCCATCCTGGCTTCTTTGGTCATGGCACAGACGGTAAAGGAGACTTGCATCCAGTGTAAGCTTGCCCTTGCTGGGGTTCTGAGTGGCAAGGTTTGGCTCTGTAGTCTGCACAGGATGCCAGACCTCCCTTAGGACACAAGTCAGGTACCATGTGCTTGCTACTCAAGGAGCTGGGATGCTACACCTCCTTTTTTCAATCCACCAATGCCTGTTGAGTGTCTTGCCACATGCTGGTTGTTGGGGGTTGGTTGTACAGGTCAGAGGTGGTTCTTGTGCCCCAGAGGGCTGTGAAAATTGTGTATGACTGACCAGTTAATTTTTTGAATCATCTTTAATGTTAAATTTAAAAATCGTGAGTTATTAACAGATCTCATTTAACAAATATATTCCAGTACTCTGCCTTTCATTTCTACTGGGTAAAGTGCTTTGTGTAAGATTCTCCTAAGTAGATAGTTCCTTAGAGATATATTGACTCAAGATGGGATGTTTTTATTGTGTTTCAGGGTTTTCCCTGCCCTGTGGAAAATATGTTAAAAGGACACCTCTACTTTGTGCTTATAGCTTACCGTAGAGCACACTGGGGAGAGAACATCCGGGTCACACACTTATTTTAGAGATTTTACTCTTACTTTTGAAATCTAAATTCGTTTGTCTCACCAGAAGTCCCATATGACACTCCCTTGTCTCTCTGCATGTTCCTGAATTTCATTCTAATGTTATAGCCATCAAGCTATTAGAGGCTAATTTTTTAAAATGATAGTTAGGTTTCCACTGTAGCTACCTGGACATGCCAAATGACTTTCCCTTGATTTGTTTATTTATCCATATTATATCTGCCTCCGCCATTTCCCTTCATCAGGATTTTTGATTTCTTTATTACTTTACAGCAGATGTATGTACAAACAAAATATGTTCTCATTTTGGAAGAAAAAAATCCCTTTGGAATCAGAACAGAGAAGCAACACTTACTTTAAACCTCTTTCCTATGATGTTTTCTTCTCACCTATGCTTTACCACGTTTCTTTCCTCTCCACAGGGGGCCCTTTCAAAAGCTTTTAATTACAATGTATCTTTTTTTGTGTGCTTTGGTATCTTTTTTTGGCTTACTGGAGATACCGCCTCTTAGCAACAGTGTGATTTAAAAATACCAGGGAGGTCACCATGTTCTCACCAATCTCATTCCTTTGCTTTCATTCTGGCCCTGAGTTGTTCTGCAAAGGACTCGGTCATTCAGCTGTCTTTGTCTGCAGCAGAAGGTGGCAAGGTGAGCTGGCGAGGTGAGCAGATGGGGAACTTCCTGCCAAACAGCACTTGCTGCTGAGTCCTCAGAGCCTGAATTCCTTCCTGTTTGTTCAGAATCCAAACAGCACCACAGACCAAGGTGGCACTTGTCAGAGAAGAATCCTGATGCATCTCCCATCCTGAAGTGGCCGGGCACTCTGGTAGCTGTCCTGCTCCAAAGTGCGCCTGTGCTCTGCTCCTGCATGTGCAAGAGGGCAGCTGCACTGCTGGGGCTAGTTCTGGGTCAGCTGTTCTCACCAGCTGATACTTGTAGAATATATTTGTTCATTTATTTGTTTTTGGCTCCTGGACAGGAACTTGAACCTTGGGCCCTCAGATTAAAAGTCTGATGCTCTTCACATCATAGGAGTCCCAGAAGAAGATAAAAAGAAAGGGCATGAGAAAATACTTCAGGAGATAATAGTTGAAAACGTCCCTAAAATGGGGAAGGAAATAGCCACCCAAGTTCAAGAAACCCAGAAAGTCCCAAATGGGATAAACCCAAGGCGAATCACCCAAAGACACATATTAATCAAATTAACAAAGATCAAACACAAAGAACAAATATTAAAAGCAGCAAGGGAAAAAGCAACAGAAAACACCCAAGGGGACCCCCATAAGGATAACAGCTGATCTTTCAATAGATACTGTTCAGGCCAAAAGAGAATGGCAGGACATACTTAAAGTGATGAAAGAGAAACACCTACAACCCAGATTACTGTACCCAGCAAGGATCTCATTCAGATATGAAGGAGAAATCAAAAGCTTTAGAGACAAGCAAAAGCTAAGAGAATTCAGCACCACCAAACCAGCTCTTCAACAAATGCTAAAGGCTCTTCTCTAGAGAGGAAACACAGAAAAGGTATATAAACTCGAACCCAAAACAGCAAAGTAAGTGGCAGTGGGATCATGCTTATCAATAATTACCTTAATGTAAATGGGTTGAATGCCCCAACCAAAAGACAAAGACTGGCTGAATGAATACAAAAATAAGACCCCTATACATACAGTCTACAAGAGACTCACCTCAAATCAAGGGACACATACAGATGGAAAGTGAAGGGCTGGAAAAAGATATTTCATGCAAATAGAGACCAAAATAAAGCAGGAGTAGCAATACTCATATCAGATAAAATAGACTTTGAAATAAAGGCTGTGAAAAGAGACAAAGAAGGATACTACAGAATGATCAAAGGATCAATCCAAGAAGAAGATATAACAATTGTAAATATATATGCACCCAGCATAAGAGCCCTGCAATACATAAGGCAAATGCTAACAAGTATGAGAGGGGAAATTAACAGTAATGCAGTAATTGTGGGAGACTTTAATACCCCACTCACGACTATGAATAGATCCACCAAACAGAAAGTTAGCAAGGAAACACAAACTGTAAATGATACAATGGACCAGTTAGACCTAATTGATACCTATAGTACATTTCACTCCAAACCAACGAATTTCACCTTCTTCTCAAATGCACACGGAACATTCTTCAGGATATATCACATCCTGGGACATAAATCTAGCCTTGGTAAATTTTTAAAAATTTAAATCACTTAAGCATTTTTCTGATCACAATGTGGTAAAATTAGATGTCAACTACAGGAAAAAACCTATTAAAAATACAAACATATGGAGGCTAACCTACATGCTTCTGAATAACCAGAAATCACAGGAGAAATCAAAAAGGAAATCAAAATATGCATAGAAACGAATGAAAATGAAAACATGACAGCCAAAACCTACGGGATTCAGTAAAAGCAGTGATAAGGGGAAGGTTCATAGCAAGACAAACTTACCTCAAGAAACAAGAGAAAAATCAAATAAATAACCTAGCTTTATACCAAAAGCAATTAGAAAAAGAAGAAATTAAGAACCCCAAAGTTAGTAGAAGGAAAGAAATAATAAAAATCATGGCAGAAATAAATGAAAAGGAAACAAAGGCAACTATAGAAAAAAATCACCAAAACTAAAAGCTGGTTCTTTGAGAAGATAAATAATATAGAGAAATCATTAGACTCATCAAGATAAAAGGGAGAAGAATCAAACCAACAAATCAGCAACTATATACCAATAAAATGGACAACTTGGAAGAAATGGATGAATTCTTAGAAAAGTACAACTTTCCAAAACTGAACCAGGAAGAAACAGAAAGTCTTAAAAGACCCATCACAAGCACGGAAAACAAAACTGTAGTCAAAAATCTTCCAACAAAGAAAAGCCCAGGACCAGATGGCTTCACAGATGAATTCTACCAAAAATTTAGAGAAGAACTAACACCTGTCCAACTCAAAATCTTCCAAAAAATTGCAGAAGGTAAATTCCCAAACTCATTCTATGAGGCTTCCATCACCCTAATACCAAAATCAGACAAAAATGCCACAAAAAAGGAAAACTACAGGCCAATATCACAGATGAACATAGATGCAAAAGTCCTTAACAAAATTCTAGCAAACAGAATCCAACAACATATTTAAAAGATTATACACCATGACCAAGTGGGCTTTATCCCAGGGATGCAAGGATTCTTCAATATTTGCAAATCAATCAGTGTGATACACCACATTAACAAATTGAAAGATAAAAACCTACCAGGCTCCTCTGTCCATGGGATTTTCCAGGCAATAGTACTGGAGTGGATTGCCATTTCCTTCTCCAGGGTATCTTCCCAACCAAGGACTCAAGCCTGGGTCTCCCACATTCTAGACAGACGATTTACCATGTGAGCCACCAGGGAAGTCCAATAAAAACCATATGATTATCTCAATAGATGCAGAGAAAGCCTTTGACAAAATTCAACACCCATTTATGATAAAAACCCTCCAGAAAGCAAGCATAGAAGGAACATATCTCAACATGATAAGAGCCGTATATGATAAACCCACAGCAAACTTTATCCTCAATGGATAATGGGAAAATTTTCCTCAGTGGAAAATTGAAAGCATTTCCCCTAAAGTCAGGAACAAGACAAGGATGCCCAGTCTCAGCACTATATTCAACATAGTTTTGGAAGTTTTAGCCACAGCAATCAGAGAAGAAAAAGAAATAAAAGGAATCCATATTGGAAAAGAAGAAGGTAAACTCTCACTGTTTGCAGTTGACATGATCCTCTACACAGAAAACCCTAAAGACACTGCTAGAAAATTACTAGAGCTAATCAATGAATATAGTAAAGTTGCAGGATATAAAATTAATACACAGAAATCCCTTGCATTCCCATACACTAACACTGAAAAAACAGGAAGATAAATTAAGGAAACAATTCCGTTCACCATTGCAACAACAAAAAAATAAAATACTTAGGAATATATCTACCTAAAGAAACTAAAGACCTATATTTGGAAAACTATAAAACACTGGTGAAAGAAATCAAAGATAACACAAATAGATGGAGAAATATACCATATTCATGGATTGGAAGAATCAATACAGTGAAAATGAGTATACTACCCAAAGCAATCTATAGATTCAATGCAATCCCTATCAAGCTACCAATGGTATTTTTCAGAGAACTAGAACAAATAATTTCACAGTTTGTGTGGAAATACAAAAAACCTCGAATAGCCAAAGCCATATTGAGAAAGAAGAATGGAGCTGGAGGAATCAACCTGCCTGACTTTAGGCTCTGCTACAAAGCTACAGTCATCAAGACAGTGTGGTACTGGTGCAAAGACAGAAATATAGATCAAATGAACAAAATAGAAAGCCCAGAGATAAATCCACACACCTATGGACACCTTATCTTTGACAAAGGAGGCAAGAATATAGAATGGAGAAAAGACAATCCCTTTAACAAGTGATGCTGGGAAAACTGGTCAACCACTTGTAAAAGAATGAAACTAGAACACTTTCTAACACCATACACAAAAATAAACTCAAAATGGATTAAAGGTCTAAGTGTAAGACCAGAAACTATAAAACTGCTAGAGGAAAACATAGGCAAAACACTCTCTGATATAAATCACAGCAGGATCCTCTATGACCCACCTCCCAGAGTAATGAGAATAAAAGCAAAAATAAACAGATGGGGCCTAATTAAACTTAAACTTCGTTTGCACAATGAAGAAAACTATAAGCAAGATGAAAAGACAGCCTTTGGAATGGGAGAAAATAATAGCAAATGAAGCAACTGACTAAGAATTTATCTCAAAAATATACAAGCAGCTCCTGCACTTCAATACCAGAAAAATAAATGACCCAATCAGTAAATGGGCCAAAGAACTAAACAGACATTTCTCCAAAGAAGACATGCAGATGGCTAACAAACACATGAAAAGATGCTCAACATCACTTAGTATCAGAGAAATGCAAATCAAAACCACAATGAGGTACCATCTCATGCTGGTCAGAATGGCTGCTATGAAAAAGTCTACAAGCAATAAATGCTAGAGGGGGTGCAGAGAAAAGGGAATCCTTTTACACTGTTGGTGGTAATGCAAACTAGTACAGCCACTATGCAGAACAGTGTGGAGATTCCTTAAAAAACTGGAAATAGAACTGCCATATGACCCAGCAATCCCACTTCTGGGCATACACACTGAGGAAACCAGAATTGAAAGAGACACGTGTACCCCAGTGTTCATCGCAGCTGTGTTCACAATAGCTAGGACATGGAAGCAACCTAGATGTCCATGAGCAGACGAATGGATAAGAAAGCTATGGTAAATATAGACAATGGAATATTACTCAGCTATTAAAAATTACTTATTTGAATCAGTTCTAATGTGGTGGATGAAGCTGGAGCCTATTATACAAAGTGAGGTAAGTCAGAAAGAAAAGAACCAATACAGTATACTAACACATATATATGGAATTTAAAAAGATGATAACTATGACCCTATATGCGAGACAGCAAAAGAGACAACAGACTGTTGGACTCTGTGAGAGAAGGCGAGGGTGGGATGATTTGAGAGAATAGCATTGAAACGTGTATATTACCATATGTGAAATAGATCACCAGGCCAAGTTCAATGCATGAAACAGGGCACTCAGAACCAGTGCAGTGGAACAACCCTGAGGGATGGGATGGGGAGGGAAGTAAGAGGGGGATTCAGGATGGGAAACACATGTACACCAGTGGCTGATTCATGTCAATGTATGGCAAAAACCACCACAATATTGTAGAGTAATTAGCCTCCAATTAAAATAAATTAATATTTTTTTTAAAAGAAGTTAAAAAAAAAGTCTGATTCTCTACCAACTGAGCTACCCAGGCACCAGCAGATCACTTGGCCTCTAGGTCTTCATTTCAGTGTCCTGTAGCTGTGGGAATGGTTACTACCACATTCAGTTTCTTGGAGGGTGGATACCACCCTACATGTCCCTAGTGTCTATATCATCACCAGTATTTGCAGTTTCATGGGGGCTTAGTCAGTGGATCTGTGTCCAGAGGTGACCAGATGGGTTCCCTGACTTTAATGTAGGAACTGTTGCCTCAGAGAAGGGCAGGAAGGCTGGATGAGCCTCTATGGGCTGGCTCTTGGTAATGGGGAGGGCCCTTCTGCTTGTCTCCAGATCCAGTGGTGCCTTTGTGGGTTCCACCACAGCTGTAATCGACTCTCTTGTGGGCACAGGGGCAGCCTCTCTGATTTGCAGTGTTTCTCCGTCTATGAGAAATGTCAACCTTTCTGCTGAGATTTATAGCTCAGCCCTGCTCAGCTTGTTCCAGAGGCTCACTCACCCATATCCTCCATCTGTGGAAGGACATGAGTGCCAAGGGCAGAGGTAGGAGCAGTTTCTGAGGCAGAACCAGGTGGAAGGTGGTGGTGCCATGTCTATGTTGAGCACTTGGACTTGTGGGAGTTTTCAAGTATGGGGACCAGAAACCTCTGGACCTTCTCTAAAGCTGACAGTGCTGGAAGGGCCTCACTGCCCTCCTGCTTCCTCTGACAATCACCAACACCAACCCGTGTCTCCCTCATACCAAGGCACAGTGGAGCATGCCTCTGAGATTTCCCAGACAGTGGCTGAGGCATGACCCTCTCCATTATGTCATGGAAATTGTGAGGGAATTAATTATAACATAAAGACTAAGAAGAATCAGTTCAGTTCAGTCACTCAGTCGTGTCTGACTTTTTGCAACCCCATGCACCACAGCACGCCAGGCCTCCCTGTCCATCACCAACTCCCGGAGTCTACTCAAACTCATGTCCATTGTCAGTGATGCCATCCAGCCATCTCATCCTCTGTCGTTCCCTTCTCCTCCCACCTTCAATCTTTCCCAGAATCAGAGTCTTTTCCAATGAATCAGCTCTTCATATCAGGTGGCCAAAGTTTTGGAGTTTCAGCCTCAATATCAGTCCTTCCGATGAACACCTAAGACTGATCTCCTTTAGGATGGACTGGTTGGATTCTACCATACAACTGTGTGACTAACATCTCTTCCCCACTGTCGTGTTGATACTAAGAACTTCAGAAGAAAGATGACTCATTCTTAGAAAGGAAATGTTAGGTGGTTGCTTTCTACTTGTCAAGCAGGTTGCAACTTTAATGCACTGAAATCCATTTCATTATGTGTACCCTTGTCTCTGTTACAACACATTAGCCTGCTTGGTTCATCGTTTGCTGTCTATTTTCTAAATGATTCTGTGTAGTCAGCCAGAGGGTGTCATAGAATTAAGTAGTATGAGGCCTTGGAGGTTATCTATCTATCTATTGTAAACCTTCTTCTAAATCAATATACAAAGCAACCTCACTGGTTTTCACAGTGACAGAGTGTTCCTTGAGGAGGTACCATAATTCATTTATACATTCCATTATAATCATTGTATATTCAGGTAGTGCCACTTTTGTTTTGAAGGTCTGCATTTCCTTATCTATGAATTTCCTTCAAATTTTAAAATTTGAAACAGTACTCATAAACAAATTTTTTAATAATTCACTTGGTAGCAAGAATGGATTTGAACAACATGAGGCTTTTAAAATTCTTTTTAGAATTCCATTTAGTGTGATGTGCTAAAATATAAACTGAAATGTATTAAAATTTTCAAGAGTTTATTGGAGGAAATATCTATTCAAATTGGGTAGCACCATCCTGGCAGTGGTGAGGAACATTTCAGCTCCAGGAGCCAGGGGCCAGGTGTTTATTATAGAGAAGTAAACAAAGAAGTGATTTGATTGGCTACAGTTTAAGAGGTTGCCTAGTCTGGGAAAGTACTGTTGGCTATTGGTCATTGGTTTCCTTCCCAACCTTGAGGCATTCCCAGGAATCTGGCTCAGGTTTCAGCTTGCTTACTAGGCTTGGCAGCCAGCATCAGAGCCCCTCTCAGGCTAATGACCTTCTTGTTTGCAAAGGTGAACACTTGAACTGGTATTTTGTGTATTTCAATGTAGATTTTGCTGGCAGTGTTATGTAGCACATTGTGTTACATATCTTATCATTCATAATCCCAGACAGTTTTTAGTCTCCACATATCCCGTCCCAGGAGTTTGGAGAAAGGAATCTGGTATGCCCCCATGCTCAATAAACATTTTCCTACAAGTACTGGAACTTGCTTTGTTGTGAGATGGATTTGCAAAAATATCCATCTCTGGATTGCTGAGGCAAAAGTTATGCTTGCTTTATATTTTTAAAAAATACTGTTAGTCTCCCAAATGTCGTGATATAATTGGCCATCAGAGTGTGGGAGCAGCTGACTTTCCTTAGCACCACTGGGTGGAACGCTGTGATCAGAGGACACTTTGTACTTTGGGTTCTTGTTAGTTATGTGTTGCCGCATCATGGGGAGCTCTATGCTGCAGCATCACCTCTGCTAAAGGCAAACACTTGTGATGTGCCAGGAACTGTGGTAGGCACCTGGGCTATACATAGAAGACTATGTATACATAGAAGAATGTGCTAGGATTGCTCTTAAGCTCATGGTCTGAGGGGGATAGATTCCTTTGGCAATGAGCAGATACTGTACATGGTCAGAGGTGGAAAGACAGCAGTGGGAGGATTCTGTCCTAGGAGGAGAATGAGGGGTCGTGCTGAGAAAGTCCTCACAAAGCTGACCTTTGACAGCCGAGGAGCAGTTTCAGAGGCTCTGGTAAGAGTGTATTTGGGGAACCACAAGGCTGGAGTTTAGGACGCCTTGCTGACGGCAGGGGCTGAGGTGAAGAAGGAGGATATGGCATACTGAGAGGGTGTTAGTGGCCTTCTGATGAGCTGAGACCTCCTTCTGAATAAAGCGAGTCTACAGCACCAGCTTGGCCTCTGAGAAGGCTGCCAGTGCAGCCCAGAGCTAAGGAGATTGCCCTACACTGAGGGCACAGGGTGGTGGGTCTGACACCTTCACTGAAGCTGGACTGAGAAACAGGTCAGTAGGCTCAAATGTACCTCAGAAGAATCATTGTCGGGACGAAGGGAGTCAGGAACTTAGAGGTCTCTGCTGGGCAGACAGTGAGAGCAAGTGTGAAGAAAACAGGCTCAGTAAGGGTTTTTGCAGGAAGATGTGGGGGATATCGAGTTTGAAGTTTTTGCACAATGTCCCGGCAATGGAGGCATTGATTCTGCAGCCCAGGAGGCTGCAGAGACAGAGTATAAATTTAGGAGCTCTGAACACGTGAGGAAGAGTTAAATCAACTCAAGTAAAAGTCAAGCTGAGAAAGTAAGTCAGGTGGCAATCTGAATCCAAGTTTCTAGATTTTTGAGCTGATGGGTCCTAGAATCTGTCTGCTTTCCAGAGCTCTTGGCCACACTCATCATTCTGTTTATGCCTTGCTTGTGTTATTTCAATGAAATGAAATTTAGTGTCAGATTTCTTTAATTCTAAAATAGGCCTTCTGATTTTCATTTTCAATAATACCTGACTGGTCAGAATTTACTTTATAATCTGAGAGTTAATTAACTCAAGCTATAGAAGGATAAGTTTTCTGTTTTCCAGGATAAAGTTGGATAGAATTGATATTAAATGATCAGCAATTTACTGAAAGGCGGGAAGAGGAGAAACCTCTACTACAGAAACACAAGGGCAGAGTTTCAAAATCTGGAGCCAGCAGAGCCCAGTGCCTGTGGGGAAGCCACTCAGGCTATCTTTCATCCTCTGCTCACTCAGCTCTGGGTGCAGCTGGGCTTGGAGGTGGCAAGGAAATGAGCACTTTCTTGCCTGTTTAGTCTGGTATATTTTAGGTCTTGTAATAAGCACTTACAATGCTTTCTCCATGGAGGAAGTAGCATGGAATTTCCCTACGTAAACCACATATGCTACCCTAAGTACAACAGATTTTGGTTTATTCAGGTTTGAAATGTTTTCTGGTAAAAGATGTGTCATTGGAGGAATGACTCAGGGTACCTCCTCCCACCCTAAAGGCTCATGGTTGATCTTGTAGCAGCCACTGCATCCCCCTCTTCACAGCCCAGATATGTGTGACTTCACCATGAGGTGTTGAAAGGTCATCAGACTGTAACCATCTATCTCCACAGACAGGCAAACCTCTGCCTGTCAGGGAAACCAAGTCAGACTAGGAAGGAAAAGATTCTGGCATATGACTCCTCAGCTGAGGTTGACAGAAAGAACCATCAGTTCATCCTCAGGTCTGTGACGTTTTTGACATGACAGCCAGCATATAAGACATATAAGCCAGCATATTAGACATATAAGGTCGAAAGCCTGTGACTGGAGAGATGAAAGTTCTTCTGAAAAGACTTTTTCTCACAGATATTCAATACTGAAACTTACCAGAATATGTCTGTTACCTCATTTGTGATGGTGGTATTGTATGTGGGTTTTTATGTGTACAAAATCAACAAACTCTGCATTTAAATATACACAGTTCTTTGTATATTAATTATACTTAAGTAAAACTATTTTAAAAAGAAAACAGATCAAGAAACCCAAGATAGTGTCTCCTCTCCTGCGATGTTCCGGGTGCCCTGAGAGCAAAGACCGATGGCACATGTTGCCACCGCAGGGCCCTGGTTCTCCATCTTGGCTGTGCTCTGGACTCACCTGAGCAGCGATTCCAAATCCACAGGTCTCAAAGGTGTATCTGAAAGTTGCCCAGTAATTGGGAGTGAACCAGAGTTGAAAACCACTGTTTTCCAGACCGTTCATCACAGGGTGTCCACCTGAAGCTCCAGGGGCTCCTCCTGGGCTGCCTCCTTTCCTCTTTATATGCCCACAGGTAAAGGGTTCTGCACAGGAAGCCTTACTGCTGCCTTGTTGAAATGAAGAACTTTCCCAAGGAAGGTCTGGGCCCTAGAGGAAAGGCTGGAAATATGATCTGCCATGTTATGCCATAATAAGGCTAAAAATAAATTAATGCATTAAATAATACTTTAAAACCTTGTTATAAGAAGGTAGAATTGGTGGTAAGTAATATATTTTGGATGATAGACTCAATATTGGGAAAGAGATGGCTGTGACACATGGATATCCATCTGAACAGGAAGAGTGCTTTGGGGAATTAGTGGGAAACCTGAAATGTGAAAATCACAGAAGACTTTGTTTAAGGAGAGAAGAGGCAGGAGTTCCCAGGATGTCAAGAAAGCAAACAGCCTACTGAAGCAAGCAGACTACTGAGATTTTAAGTGCAAAATAGTAGGGAACCCATGTGAAGGCTTCAGGAGAATCTAAAAAAGATCACTAATGGGGCCTTTTGTGATCATTTGGAACTAATTTGGGTTTGCCTGCTAACATCCTGTGAGGTTGGACTCATTGTTTCAATGGAATCACGAGACTGATTTGACAGTCCTGAGATGCATGGAGACATGTAATAGCAGGTCTCTTATCCCAACTGATAAGATAGAGAGTTCTGGTCTAAATAAACAGGCCAGTTAGGTAGATTTGTGGCTGGTGTAATAGCTGTACCTATAAAAGTGTGATTAATAAAATACCAACATGGAAGGAAGGTCTTTAATGGAACTGATCTGTCCAAGACAGCTCATCAGAGAACACCAGATAGTGTTGGGGTAACGTGCGTGGGTGCACATGCCCCCTCCCTTCCAGCAGGGTCCTTCCTTTCTGCCTACACTCCTGGCCATCTCCTCTCTGACTTTCCATGAGCTAGGCCAAGACTCCTTATGTGGAGTGGCCTTCTCTCTTTCTCTTCCGTTGAGTTTCTTACTCCAGGTAGCCTGTCTGACTGTGGAAGATGTCAGGACTGTGGTTTAGGATGTGAAAGATCCCCCGGTCTGTTCAGGCCCCAGCCTCATGGTATGCCTGACCTTCCTGTGGGGGCTATGCTATGGTCATTGCAGAGAAGAGGAACAGGATATATTCTGCACTCCTGGGGCCAACAAAACTTGGTTCTTAATTTAAGTGACAGGAATCTGGGAGGAATAGTGAATACCTTGAGTGACAGAATGAGGCTCCCAAAGCTCCTGACTGGCTAGAATAATGAACCAGATTCATATGTTTAAGTTTTATTATGAATAACTGTAAGATCCTATATTTAGGTCCCTGAGCCCTATACCAGTACAGAGTGGGAAGATAGAACTTACTGACTGAGAAAAGCTTGGAAGCTTAGTTGACAGAAAATTCTTTATGATTCAGCTGTGTTATGGTTGCTAAAAATGTTAATACTGTCTGAAGCTGCAGTGGTGAGAGTGAATGGGCATTTTTTCCTGATGATGGGGAGCCAATTGTACCCAAACTTGGCATGCTTTCCTGGAGGTAAGAAGACTCCAGATACATGAGGACCCCTTCAAATGCTGGAGGGTGTACTCTCACTGGAATGGCTGTGGAAGGTTTGGGCAGCCAGCCTCTAGTGGGGAAGTTGAGAGGGAAGGTGAATCAGCGATGTAGCGGGGAGAAGGGGGGTGGGTTCCTCGATACACAGGAGTGGGGGCAGAGCTCTTCAGGTTCTTAGTGGGGACCTGCCAAGGGCGTTGTATGCTGAGGGACTGACGACCTTGCCTCTGCCCCTAGTTTCATTTCCCCTTTGGAGTTTTCTCTCATACTGTGGGGCTGTGTTGAGTGTTTTCCAGGAGCCCAGTTTGTCACAGTTGAGTTGAAAACCTCTGATAACCTTGAATGTACTTCCTGATTCTAGCTCAGGAAGTCCTTAAGCATCTGCCTTGTGTTCTGCTCTGTGGGAAAATGCAGATAATAATGGTCATGTAAGAAGCAGGTCCAGGTGTCAAGATCCATACGGAATATAACTGAGGAGAACAGATCAACCATCAAACTAAGAAACTGGAGAGGAAAAAAAAATGTTCTGGCTGATACGTAGAAGGGAGAAAATAGCCCACTGAGATTTATCCCAGCATGTTTTGGAAGAGTTGGCCTTGTGCTTGAGATGGGATTGATGGGAATTTACTTAAAACCCTAAAATGTCCTTATTTCAGCCATGCTCCTTTCTTTAACACCAAAACAAACAAGCAAACAAAAACCATCCCCAACGAACTCCATGTCTAGTCCTCCACCTTGAAGACTCGACTCATATTTCAGTGGCTGCACTAAATGCTGGGATGATTTTCCATGAATCAATTTAAACATAAATTACCATTTTACAATAAAAAATCTCTTCACCAACAGTTGGCTATTTTTTTTAATAGAGTTTGTAACTTTATTAATACTGGACACTCTCTGACTTGATGTTGCTCTCTGTCTCTCTACTCTTGAGACTTATGTGACTCAAAAGCCGAGAATGGATGTGTCTGATGTGTAGACCCTGCCCTTCCTGGGCAGTGCTGAGATGGCGCATGCTTACCTCTTAGGCTCCTTGAACTCCCAAAGGGGCCATCCTGTTATATTTGCATTTAATCGCTGCTGTGACAAATCTCTAACTTGGGACAGACAGTCTTGCAGGCAGAAGCATCCTCAAAACTACATCACCTTTCATTTTCTTGGAGAGAAACACCCTGATTTTACCTATGTGTTTATACCTGCTTAGAATGGACCATTCTTTTTCTGTCCTTGTAGCAACTTGTGCTGGATCCTGGGATACAGAGGAGAATACTTGGTTAACAAGAAGCAGACCCAGGGGCCCATTTCAGCTTGTTTACATGCTCTTTTCACTCTTCTAAAGCAATCATGTATTTCAGAGCCTTAGACCTATAATTCAAAATATCTGGGAGTGGATTTATTAATGGTACTGCAAAGCAATGTCTTCCTTTCTACCACAAGTTGGAAGATCTGGCACGCAGAGTAGGACAAGAAGGAAAACCCATTTCTGTTGTCTCCCTCCTAAGCAGCTCTGCACACAGCAGACAGAAGGTCATGGGCTTAAGTCAGTCTTCAGCTGTGCTTTGGAACACCAATGCCATCTCAAGGCTTGTGCACTGGAAGGATGAGACCGGGTGTGTTGCATGATGACTTATTTAGCAGCTAGACTGCCTACTAATGCTGGCTGCTTTTAATTAAGCTCCGTATTACATTTAACATTATTTTTATAATTGAAATTATTTGGAATGTCAGCAGGGGTGTGCTTAGGGCCCCAATTTACCAGCAGGTTCATTGGAAGAAGGGGCTTCCCTTGTGGCTCAGTTGGTAAAGAATCTGCCTGCAATGCGCAAGACCTGGGTTTGATCCCTGGGTTAGGAAGATCCCCTGGAGAAGGAAAAGGCTATCCACTCCAGGATTCTGGCCTGGAGAATTCCATGGACTATACAGTCCATGGAGTCACAAAAAGTTGAACATGACTGAGTGACTTTGACTTCACATCACTTCACTGGATGAAAGCAGCAAAGAAAAGGGGGTGCCGGTGTCACCCTTCATGCTCCTTCAAGCAGTTGGCGTATCCCAGGATCCACACGGGGAGACAGGCCAGTACCACAGATAGCACAGGTGTGCTTGGAATGAATGGATCTTCAGCTAAACAGATTGAGCATAAAGGACACTGTCTTGTGAAATGGAAGCAGATTATCAGTTGACTGCATATTTCTGCTGGCGTTCCAAATTTGGATCCTGAAAAGTGAGAGGTAGAGCACTTAGATCTTGAATCTTGCCAACAGAGACTAATTTGAATTAGTGTATCAGAATCAATTACTTTTTAAAATGTTTTTATTGATATTGAATATTACAGTAGGACTTTGTTGTTTATCTATTTTTTATTTGGTTTTCTGTATCTGCTATCCCAAGACTCCTAATTTATCCCTCCCTCAGTCCCCACCATTCCCCTTTGGTAACTGTATGTTTGTTTCCATGTCTGTGCGTCTGCTTCTGTTTCATAAGTAGGTTCTTCTGTGTCATAGTTTAGATTCCACATATAAATGATATATGGTGTTTGTCTTTCGCTGACTTTACTTAGTATAACAGTCCCTAGGTCCTACTATGTTGCTGCAAATGGCATTATTTTATTCTTTTTAAAGCTGAGTAGTATTCCACCGTATAAAAATTGGTATACTTGTAATCTTTGTTCCCAGGCTGAGGTATGTGTGTGTGTAATTGAGACAGGAGGCTCTGAATATGTTTAAAAACTTGTGGAGATGCTAATCTAGTGTGCTTCTTCTAAAATGGGAGCTAGTTTGCTGCAGGAGTTCAGGTTTCAAAGCAGTAAATATTTCCTGATGAATACAACTCTGAAGGGAAGTGTTTTTTATCAAATCGGGACTCCACCCTTATGGCCTCATTTAACCGTAATTACCTTTTTAAAGGGTCCATCTTTAAATTCAGCCACACTGAGGGTAAGGACTTAAACACAGGCACTTTGGGGAGGCACAGTTCAGTCTTTCAACATTCCTCTGCATCACATCCCACAGCTTCTGAGTGTGGCTCACAGAATTCTACACACCAAAAAAAGGAGGGAAAGAGACTCACTAAATTTTAATTCTTTTTTTTTAGTTAATAATGCTTTATTTTTGTATAAAGGAATGTATGGCAAAACCAATACAGTATTGTAAAGTAAAATAAAGTAAAAATAAAATTAAAAATAAATAAATAAATAAATAAAACCAGCTTGGGAAAAAAAAATTCAAAAAAAAAAAAGGCTCTGGGGTTAAAAATAGAACAAATAAAATGTTAGTTGATTGAGGTGAGTTTTGATTGTTTATGAAAGATGTTGTTGTTGTTCTTTAGTTAATTTTTATTGAATGATAATTGCTTTACAGAACTTCGTTGTTTACTATCAAACCTCAACATGAATCATCCATAGGTATACATATGTCCCCTCTCTTTTGAACCTCCCTCCCATCTCCCGCCCCATCCCACCCCTCTAGGTTGACACAGAGCCAACAGCAAATTCCTGTTGGCTATCTGTTTTACATATGGTAATGTAAGCTTCCATGTTACTCTTTCCATACATCTCACCCTCTCCTCCCCTCTCCCCATGTCCACAGGTCTAGTCGCTATGTCTATTTCTACACTGTTGCCCTGTAAATAAATTCTTCAGTTCCATTTTTTTAGATTGTGTATATATGCGTTAGAATACAGTATTTATCTTTCTGTTTCTGACTCACTTCATTAATAGGTTCTAGGTCCATCCACCTCATTAGAACTGACTCAAATGTGTTCCTTTTTGTGGCTGAGTAATATCCCATTGTGTTTACATACAACAACTTCTTTTTATTATTATTATTATTTTTTAGGTTTGTTTTTGGCCATGCTGGGTCCTTTTTGCTGCACATGGACTTTCTGGGTTGTGGCGAGTGGGGGCTACTACTCTTCATTGTGGTGCTTGGGCACTGTGGTGGCCACTCTTGCTGGAGAGCACCAGCTCTGGAGTGCAAGTTTCAGTAGTGCTGGCACACAGGCTTAGTTGCCCCCATAGCATGTGGAATCTTCCCGGGCCAGGAATCGAACCCACGTCCCTTGCACTGGCAGGCGTATTCTTAACCACTGGACACCAGGGAAGTCCTACAACAACTTTCCATTCATCTGTAGATGGACATCTAGGTTGCTTCCATGTTCTGGCTATTGTAAATAGTGCTGCAATGAAGAATGAGATACATAGTCTCTTTCGATTTTGTTTTCTTCCGGGTATATGCCTAGGAGTGGGATTGCTGGGTGATATGTGGTTTATTCCTAGTTTTTAAAGGAATCTCCATATCATCTTCCATAGTGGCTGGATCAATTTACATTTCCACCAACAGTGCAAGAGTGTTCCCTTTTCTCCACACTCTCTCCAGCATTTTACAGTTTGTTGACTTTTTGATGAGGACCATTCTGGCAGTGTGAAGTGATATCTCATTGTAGTTTTGATTTACATTTCTCTAATGAAACAGTGTCAGACTTTATTTTGGGGGGCTCCAAAATCACTGCAGATGGTGACTGCAGCCATGAAATTAAAAGACGCTTACTCCTTGGAAGAAAAGTTATGACCAACCTAGACAGTATATTGAAAAGCAGAGGCATTATTTTGCCGCATAGGTCCATCTAGTCAAGGCTATGGTATTTCCTGTGGTCATGTATGGATGTGAGAGTTGGACTGTGAAGAAGGCTGAGCGCCAAAGAATTGATGCTTTTGAACTGTGGTGTTGGAGAAGACTCTTGAGAGTCCCTTGGACTGCAAGGAGATCCAACCAGTCCATTCTGAAGGAGATCAACCCTGGGATGGAATGATGCTAAAGCTGAAGTTCCAGTACTTTGGCCACCTCATGCGAAGAGTTGACTCTTTGGAAAGGCCTTTGATGCTGGGAGGGATTGGGGACAGGAGGAGAAGGGGACGACAGAGGATGAGATGGCTGGATGGCATCACGGACTCAATGGACTTGAGTCTGAGTGAACTCCAGGAGATGGTGATGGACAGGGAGGCCTGGCGTGCTGTGATTCATGGAGTCGCAAAGAGTCGGAAACGACTGAGCGACTGAACTGAACTGAACTGAATAATAAGTGATGTTGACCATCTTTTCAAGTGTTTGTTAGCCGTCTTTGTCTTCTTTGCAGAAATGTCTTTCCTTTTTCTCCTTTGCTTTTTGCCTCTCTTCTTTTCACAGCTATTTGTAAGGCCTCCTCAGACAGCCATTTTGCTTTTCTGCATTTCTTTTCCATGGGGATGGTCTTGATCCCTGTCTCCTGTACAATGTCATGAACCTCATTCCATAGTTCATCAGGCACTCTATCTATCAGATCTAGGCCCTTAAATCTATTTCTCACTTCCACTGTATAATCATAAGGGATTTGATTGAGGTCATACCTGAATGGTCTAGCGGTTTCCCTACTTTCTTCAATTTGAGTCTGAATTTGGTAATCAGGAGTTCATGATCTGAGCCACAGTCAGCTCCTGGTCTAGTTTTGTTGACTGTATAGAGCTTCTCCATCTTTGGCTGCATAGAATATAATCAGTCTGATTTCAGTGTTGACCATCTGGTGATGTCCATGTGTAGAGTCTTCTCTTGTGTTGTTGGAACAGGGTGTTTGCTATGACCAGTGCATTTTCTTGGCAAAACTCTATTAGTCTTTGCCCTGCTTCATTCCACATTCCAAGGCCAAATTTGCCTGTTACCCCCGGTGTTTCTTGACTTCCTACTTTTGCATTCCAGTCCCCTATAATGAAAAGGACATCTTTTTGGGGTGTTAGTTCTAAAAGGTCTTGTAGGTCTTCATAAAACCATTCAACTTCAGCTTCTTCAGCATTACTGGTTGGGGCATAGACTTGGATAACTGTGGTATTGAAAGGTTTGCCTTGGAGACGAACAGAGATCATTCTGTCGTTTTTGAGACTGCATCCAAGTACTGCATTTTGGACTCTTGTTGACCATGATGGCTACTCCATTTCTTCTGAGGGATTCCTGCCTGCAGTAATAGATATAATGGTCATCTGAGTTAAATTCACCCATTCCAGTCCATTTTAGTTCACTGATTCCTAGAATGTCGACGTTCACCCTTGCCATCTCTTTTTTGACCACTTCCAATTTGCCTGACATTCCAGGTTCCTATGCAATATTGCTCTTTACAGCATCGGATCTTGCTTCTATCACCAGTCACATCCACAACTGGGTATTGTTTTTGCTTTGGCTCCATCCCTTCATTCTTTCTGGAGTTATTTCTCCACTGATCTCCAGTAGCATATTGGGCACCTAATGACCTGGGGAGTTCCTCTTTTGGTATCCTATCATTTTGCATTTTCATACTGTTCATGGGGTACTCAAGGCAAGAATACTGAAGTGGCTTGCCATTCCCTTCTCCAGTGGACAAAGGAGAAAAAGAAAAATATAAGCATCTGAATGCAGAGTTCCAAAGAGTAGCAAGAAGAGATAAGAAAGCCTTCTTCAGAGATCAATGCAAAGAAATAGACAATACAACTGTCTGTTGTAACCTCTCCTTTTTCATTTCTAATTTTGTTGATTTGATTCTTTCTCTTCTTTTGATGAGTCTCACTAAAGTTTTGTCAATTTTGTTTATCTTCTTAAAGAACCAGCTTTTAGTTTTATTAATCTTTACTATTGTTTCTTTCATTTCTTTTTCATTTATTTCTACTCGGATCTTTATGATTTCTTTTCTACTACTAATTTTGGGGTATTGTTGTTCTTCTTTTTCCAGTTGTTTTAGGTGTAAAGTTAAGTTTATTTGATGTTTTTCTTATTTCTTGAGGTAGGATTGTACTGCTATAAACTTCCCTCTTAGAACTGCTTTTGCTGCATCCCATAGGTGTTGAGTTGTCGTGTTTTCATTGTCATTTGTCTCTAGAAATTTTTTGATTTCCCTTTTGATTTCTTCAGTCACCTTTGGTTATTTAGAAACATGTTGTTTAGTCTCCATGTGTTTGTGTTTCTTACATTTTTTTTCTTGTAATTGATATCTAGTCACATAGCATTGTGGTCGGAGAAGATGCTTGATTTTGATTTTAATTTTCTTAAATTTACTGAGATTTGACTTGTGACTCAAGATGTGGTCTATCCTGGAGAATGTTCCATGTGTGCTTGAGAAGAAGGTGTCTTATTCCTCATTTGGAATCTCCTGAAGATATCAAGGAGATCCAACTCACCATTTAAGACTTGTGTTTCCTTATTAACTTTCTATTTTGACGATCTGTCCATTGGTGTGAGCGGGGTGTTCAAGTCTCCTGCTATTATTGTGTTACTGTCAATTTCTCCTTTTATGCCTGTTAGTGTTTGTCTTCGGTATTGAGGTGTGCCTATGTTGGATGCATAGATATTTACAATTGTTATGTCTTCCTAATGAATTGATCCCTTGATCATTATGTAGAGTCCTTTCTTACCTCTTGTAATCTTCTTTTTATTAAGGCCTGTTTTGGCTGCTATGAGGAGTACTACTCCAGCTTTCTTTTGCTTCCCATTTGCATAGAATTTTTTCATCCTCTCACTTTCAGTCTATATGTGTCTTGAGGTCTGAAGTGGGTTTCTTGTAGACCACATATATATGGGCCTTGTTTTTGTATCCATTCAGCCAGTCTGTGTCTTTTGGTTGGAGCATTTAATCCATTTACATTTAAAGTAATTATTGATATATATGTTCCTATTGCCATTTTCTTAATTGTTTGGGGTTGATTTTGTAGATCTTTTTTCTTCTCTTATATTTCTTGACTATATAGGTCCCATTAACATTTGTTGTAAAGCTGATTTGGTGGTTCTGAATTCTCTTAACTTTTGCTTGTCTGAAAAGTTTTTTTATTTCTCCATCAGTTCTGAATGAGATCCTTGCCGGGTACAGTAATCTTGGTTGTAGATTTTTTCCCTTTCGGTACTTTAAAGATATCCTGCCATTCCCTTCTGGCCTGCAGAGCTTCTGCTGAAAGATCAGCTATTAAGCATATGGGGTTTCCCTTGTATGTTACTTGTTACTTCTCCCTTGTTGCTTTTAATATTCTTTCTTTGTGTTTAATCTTTGTTAGTTTGATTAGTATGTGTCTTGGCATGTTTCTCCTTGGCTTTATCCTGTATGGGACTCTTTGTGCCTCCTGGACTTGATTAACTATTTCCATTTCCATTTGGGGAAATTTTCAACTATAATCTCTTCAAACATTTTCTCATACCCTTTCTTTTTCTCTTCTTCGTCTGGGACCCCTACAATTCGAATGCTGGTGTGTTTGATATGGTCCCAGAGGTCTCTGAGACTGTCCTCAGCTCCTTTCCTTCTTTTTACTGTATTCTGCTCTTCAGAAGTTATTTCCACCATTTTATCTTCCAGCTCACTGATTTGTTCTTCTGCTTCAGATATTCTGCTGTTGACTCCTTCTAGAGTATTTTTAATTTAAGTAATTGTGTTGTTTGTCTGGGTGTGTTTATTCTTTAATTCTTCTAGGTCTTTGTTAATTGATTGTTGCATTTTCTTCATTTTGTTTTCAAGGTTTTCGATCATCTTTACTGTCATTATTCTGAATTCTTTTTCAGGTAGTTTGCCTATGTCCCCTTCATTTATTTGGACTTCTGTTTTTCTAGTTTGTTCCTTCATTGTTCAGTATTTCTCTGGTTTTTCATCATTATTATTATTTTTAAGCTATTGTGTTTGAGGTCTCCTTTTCTCAGGCTTCAAAGAAAGTTGAATTCTTTCCTTGAAGAAGGTTGAATTCATTCTTCTTTTTTTGGGAAGAAGACACCTTCTCAAGCACACATGGAACATTCTCCAGGATAGACCACATCTTGAGTCACAAGTCAAATCTCAGTAAATTTAAGAAAATTAAAATCACAATCAAGCATCTTCTCTGACCACAGTGCTATGTGACTAGATATCAATTCATTCATTCTTCATTCTTCTCCTAAGGTTGGTCCAGTGGTTTGTGTGAGCTTTGTGTAGGGTGAAATTTGTGCTGAGTTTTTGTTTGTTTGTTTTTCCTCTGATGGGCAAGGCTGAGTGAGGTGGTAATCATGTCTGCTGATGATTGGGTTTGTATTTTTGTTTTGTTTTTTATTTAGGTGAGGCACCCTGCATGGGATGCTACTGGTGGTTGGGTGATGCCAAGTCTTGTATTGAAATGGTTTCCTTTGTGTGAGTTCTCACTATTTGATCCTCCCTAGGGTTAGTTCTCTGGTAGTCTAAGGTCTTGGAGTCAGATCAAGGCTCAGGGCTTGATCTCTGGTCAGGAACGAAGATTCCACAAGTGGTTTGTTATGGCATTAAGTGAGATTAAAACAAATATCCAAAAATAAGAAACCAAAGATAACCCCAGACAAACAGCAGTTGCAAAATCAGGCAAATAATAATTAAAATAATGGAATATACATATATACATATACACCCATGAGCAAAGTGAAAGCAGTCCATCAAAAATAAAGTACAGTAGATTGATCCGGCAAACAAAGGAAATGAAAAATTATATTGACCAGTTAAGAACAAAACTAACTTAAGCACAAACTGGAAAACAAAACTAAAGCAAGATGCCAAGTGGGGAATAAAGCAATGAAAACAAAACCAAGAAATATGTTGACAGGAAAGAAAAGAAAAAAAGGAAAGAAAGAATAGATATGCAAAGTTAAGTAGAGCTAGATGAAGAAGATTTATATACATTAAAGATTAACTGAAATGGGGAAAGAATAGTAGGAAACGCAAATGAAAGAATAAATGTAGAAAAATATAATAGGTTTAAAAAAATTAAAATTCTAAGAGAGAGAAAGAAAGAAAAAAAAACAGAAGAATAAAAAAGGAAAACTCCACAGAACTGCAAAAGTCCAATGTAGAGGCAGAGGTTTATAACAACATTAGAAAATGTGACTGAATATACACATATACATAAACACCCATAAGCAAAATCAAAACAGTCCAACAAAAATAAAGTACAATAGATTGACCCGGCGAACAAAGGGAACCAAAAATTATGTCTA